>NW_022631108.1:407287-873780 GCF_010015895.1 Lontra canadensis | reverse complement strand
GCAATATATGTGTGTGTGTGTGTGTACATATATATACACACACACACACACACATATATATATCTCAAGATAAAACAGGCTAGTATGGGGTATAAATCTATAAAACATGTATGTGAAAAAGAAAATGAAAGTTTAAAAATGACTTTAAAACATAGGTTGGGAAATATGAATCTATTTGAAATAGGAGCAGGGATTTAAAAAAAAAGAAAATAAAATGAATAAGAAAAGAAAATAAAAAAGGAATGTAAATTTTTAGCCTTAAGTATAAGTGAGTCATGAGGGAATGCCTGGAGTTGCCTATATTATGTTCCCCTGGCACTGGAGTTTTATTGTCCTGTGGGAAAGAAGTTTAAGCTTATTCACCTGTTCTTCCAGTCTGTCTTCTAGGGGAAGGTCCTGCTGCTTTGCTTCTCAGGCGCCTTTGCCTGGGTAGAATAGTCCCACATCTTGTAAGGGGGATGGGCTTAATGTGAGCTGGTTTGCTGCATGGCTTTTGTTCCCTGCCATCTTTCTGCTTCTCTTTAGAGGGTCAGAGCTAACATGTCCCTGCAGGAATCTCCAGCCCAGAGCCACAATGTCGGGGTCCACACCCATCAACAGATCCTCCAGTTCAATCTGTTTCCACCTCTGCTTGTACCAAACTCCACAGATTCCCGCATCTTCTGGGGGAGGGGACTGCTGTGTTGATTCTCAAATGTCTTTGCCCCAAGTGGAATTGCATTACACTTGCCTGGGGCCAGGATAAGAAATCTGCTCCCTGTGCAGGGAGCAAAATCTTGGGCTTTTGTGCCCTGAAGGGTTTCCATGCAGCTTTAGAGGATGAGAATGAAAATGGCACCCTCCCAATCTCTGGCCCTGGAGGAGCTGAGAGCTCAAGGCCCCACTCCTCTTTGAGTCAACAAAGAAAAACAGTCAATCACTACTGTCACTCCTAGGCTCCCTAGTCTCCGGCACACTGTGCTCACCTGGCCTGTGACTGTGCATTTCTATCTCTGGCACAAGACCCTGTTTGGAGTCCCCAAACCCAGCAGATTCCTGCTGCACACTTCTGCACTACTCCTCCCAGGGGAGGAAGGGAACTCTCCCCAGTTCTGCCACTTGTGGGATCCCTGCTTGAAGAGCAGTAGCCCAACTGTGCCACAGATCACAGTTTATGGCAACCTGAGCTGAGAGGCCACTCCTGGGCTCACTCTTTGTGGCCAGCTTCCTTGCTACAATACCTGGGAGTCTTGCCACACTCAGGCACCCCTGGTCTTCCTGTGACCCTGAGGATCCTGAGACCACACTTCCAGGCGAGGGTGCCACCTCCCACTTAGCTGCCTAAGCAACGTCCCTCAGTGGAGCAGATTTCTAAAAGCTCCAATTTTGTGCTGCTCTGCTCTCTCACTTGCGGGTAGCCAGCCAACGGAGGCTCCCTTCCCCTGTGGTCTATCTTCCCATATATCGCCTCAGATTCACTTCTCCACACCTCCTACCTAGTGGCAAATGGTCGCTTGTCTATTTGTAGAGTTGCAGCTATTCTTTTCTTCAGTCTCCAATGAGTTCACAGGTGTTCAGAATGGTTTGATAGCTATCTACCTGAATTCCTGGGACCAGACAAAATTAAGGTCTCCTACTCTTCCGCCATCTTGGACTCCTCCCCCCCAGTGAGAAGTTTAACCTACATTTCCACCTAAAAACACTGAGACAGAATGAAGGCATGGAAAAACGGTTCTAGGCAACACTCAGGTCCCTCCTTTACTTGGTGTCAGCAGGGTCCACTAAGGAGCTCAGCCACCATCTCTAATCAGCATCAAAGAGGAAAATCTAGGTGGTGATAGGCTATGCTACTTGGCACCCTACTCCCCCACTCTGTTCTCCTGATGTCATTAAGATGCAACTGGGAACGAAGCTTCCACTTTCAAGTTCTCCATTTACCCCTTCATGATATCATCAGGGACAAGTGACAAGCTGAGCTTCGACCCAGAGGGACAGTGATATGGTGAAGATAGCTGGCCTACTTCTGCTGGAAAAGTTTCAAAAGTGTGTAGACAGGAGATAAACTTCTACCCTATCCAATCTTTGCTCTATACCTCTAAGAGATACTGTCACTACAATAATGATTAAATATGACCCATACCCTCATAACATAATATTCAAAATGTCCAAACTAATCATTTGTCATAATGAAGACCATGGAAATCAGAACATGAATGATGAAAACAATCAAAAACAATTCATTTGTAATAAATCATAAGTTTCAATTATAAATACTTGATAATAATTTATCATAATTTATAATTTATAATAATAAATCATAAGTTTCAATTATAAATCAAAGAACCAAAAGGAAATTATAGAACTGAAATATATAATAAACAAATATAAACAAAATAACAAAAAAAAAAACAAAATAAAACCCTCCTGGATGGGTTCAATAGTAGAGTGATGATATAAGACAGAATCAGTGAACCTGAAGACAAATTAATAAAATTTTAATACAGACTAAGTAACAGAAATGATTTCAAAAGAAAAAGATGAACAAAGTTTCAGGGACATATGGAACAATAACAGACAAGCTAATATTCATATCATTAAATTCCCAGAAGGAGAGAAGAAAAAGAGTGGAAATGAAAAATTGTCCAAAGAAATGATAAAAACTTCCCAATTTGGGGAAAAACATAAACCAAACAATTTAAAGAACTGAGAAAATCTAAAATAGGACAAATCTGAAAAATCTACACTACCAAAACACATCATAATTAAACTTCTGAAAATAAAAAACAAAAAACATTGAAAGCACCCAGAGAGAAATGGTACATTACTTATATAGGTAAAAATCAACTCAAAAGACAAATATATCTCTTTTGAGACCATAGAGGCCAGAAATAAGTGGCACAACATTTTTCAAGGACTGAAAGGAATTGTCAACTGCACATTATATTCAGTAAAATTATTCTTCAGAAATGAAAAGAAAATAAAGATATCCTCAGATAAAGGAAAGCTAAGAATTTGTTCCAATAAAAACTGGATATAGAAAGGACTCTTAAAAAAAGGAAATGATAACAAAAGAAGGCTTAGAACTTCAGAGAAGTGACATTGGGGTTCTGGTCCAAGATAGTGACTCCTGAACTCATCTGCCACAGACACACTGAAAGCACAGTTAAACATGGAACAATTTCCTCTGAAAGGAATCCAGAAATTAGCTGAGGGACTCATAAACACCAGAAAAATGAGAGAAAAACCACATAAAATGGGTAAGAAAAGCTGAGATGTACTCTCAGTATAATTTCCATATACAGCACAATGGGGAGGAAACACAAATGCAAGTTTTTCTCTGAGGAGTAAGGAATTTGGATCCAACATCTAGCATGCCAAGTTTGAAAACTTCCACCTAATGGGCAGGTCCCTAAAATACCTAGCTATGAAAGCAAATGAAGTATGCAGCCACGAGACCCACAACACTGTACCAAACAAAGAAACAGTCTTAATGGGCTTTCTAGGACTCAGACTGGCTATCCCCTCAGGTCTCAGTGCATATCCCAGCCTTTCCCTGAAAAAGGCCCATTTGAATATTTTTAAAGCTGTAACCTGAGGGCAAGTCTCCTAATTTAGCACACATCTAAATGATAACTATCATCTCCATATGCCATACTCCAGGTCACTAGTATCTCCTTGAAAGGAGCTTGTGCACATATGGCACCCCAGCATTATGGTTGCCACCCAGAGGATGCAACAATTGATTTCCTGCTGCTGGTGGCCAGTGAAGCTTGCATTTATAGGTTTCAGAGTACTGTAGCAAAAAAAGAAACACTTTTTGACTGGCTGTAATCCCAGGGCCCAGTACAGAGGCACAAGTCAGAAACACCCATATCCCAGTCTTTCCCTGAGTCTGTTTTGCACATCTTACAAGCTGCAGCTGAGGGTCCACCTTGAAATGAGGTGCTGACTATTATCCTATCCTTTGGGAAACTGACAGATACTGGCATACCTTCAACCACTGGAAACACCAAGAACAAAGAAACTAGCTTGCACAATCACTAAGGCTTGAGAGAAAACTAAGAGCTAGGACCAGGCCAAATGATAATGTTCATCTTCTACACAAGGCTACTCCTTCAAGACTGTGAGAGAGGTAGATGTTTCATCTGATGCACAGAAAGGTAAAATGAAGAAACAGAATATTTTCCAAGCAAAAGAATAAATAAACCTCCAGAAACAGCCTTTAATAAAGTGGAGATAAGAGATTTACCTGATAAGGAATTCAAAATAGTGGTCATAAAGATACTCACCAGGGTCAGGTGAACAATGCATGAACAAAGTGAAAATTTCAACAGATAAAAAGTTTAAAGGTACCAAACAAAAATCACATAGGCAAAGAATATAACAACTGAACTGAAAAATTCAATCAAAAGGTTGAACAGCAGACAAGATCAAGTGGAAGAGAAAGGATCAGCAAACTTGAAGACATGGCAGTTGAACTCATGCAATCATAGGAACAAAAAGAAAAAAATGAAAAAGAGGGGATTTGGAATACTATAAAGGAAACCAATATATGCTTATATGGATCCCAGAGGAAGACAGAGAGAGAGGGAAAAAGCTTATTTAATGAAATAGTGGCTAAAATATTCCCTAAATAAGAAGGAAACAGCCATCTAGATCCAAGAAGCCCAGAAAGTCCAACTAAAACAATCCAAAAAGACCCATTACACAGACACATAATTGTCAAAAGTTAAAGACAAGGAAAGAATCTTAAAAACAGCAAAAGAAAAACAACTTGTTACATGAAGGAGAACCCCTATAACAATATCAGCAGATTTTTCAGCAGAAACTTTGCAAGAAAGAAGACAGTGGCATGATATATTTAAAGAGCTGAAAGAAAAACTGCCAACAAGGAATACTCTACCCAGAAAAGTTGTCCTTCAGAATTAAAGGAGAAATCAGCCATTTCCCAGACAAGCAAAACCTGAAGCAGTTCATCACCAACGCACTGGCCTTACAAAAAAAATGTTAAAAGCACTTTTAAAACTAAATGAAAGGATGCTATTTAGTAACAGGAAAACATGAAAGTATAAATCACAGTATATATATTAATTATATAGTTAAATTCTTAATACTATAATGTAAGGTTGGTGTAGATTTCTACTATGAAGGTTATAAGGAGAAAGTACTAAAAACAATTACCATAATGTAATGCATACATAAGATAAAAGATATAAATTGTGCATGCCATTGAAGACATAAAATAGAGGTTAGAGTAAAAATGCAGACCTTTAGTAGACATTCAAACTTAAGTTGGTATCAGCTTAAAATAGACTGTTAAAAATAAGTTTTTTGTAAGCCTCAAGGTATTCTCAAAGCAAGAACCTATAATACACACACAAGACAGAAAGAGAGAGGAATCTAAGGATACCTCTGTAGAAAATTATCAAATCACAAAGAGCAAGAGAAGAAAAAAGAAACAACATTTCTGGAAAAGCAGCCAGAAAACTATTAAAATTGCAGTACTAAGTCCAAATATATCAAAAATTACTTCAGCTACAAATGGATTCAACTCTACAGTCAAGAGGCAAAGAATGGCTGATAAAATAACAAGACCCAACTACGTATAATGTCTAAATGAGATTCACTTCAGCTCTAAGGACACACACAAGCTGAAAGTGAAGGAACAGTAAAAGATATTCCATGCAAAAGGAAACCAAAAGAAGGTAGACGTAGATCTACTTATATTTAACAAAACAGATGTTCAGCCAAAGACTGAAATAAGAGACAGACAAGGTTACTATATAGTGAAAAATGACCTAATCCAACAAGAGAATATATCATTTGTAAATACTGATGAACCCAACATAGGAACAGCTAAATATATAAGGCAAATATTAACATACCTGAAGGGAAAAACAAACAACAATGCAATAATAGTAGGAAACTTCAATATGTCACTTTCAACAACAGATATATTGCCTGAACAGAAAATGAAAAGTGAAAATGAAATGGAAAATGAAAAAGGAAACATGTGACATTAATTGTATGTTAGACCAGATGGACTTAACAGATTTTTTTAAAAGATTTTATTTATTTATTTGACAGAGAGATCACAAGTAGGCAGAGAGGCAGGCAGAGAGAGAGGAGGAAGCAGGCTCCCCACCCAGCAGACTGCCCGATGTAGGGCTAGATCCCAGGACCTCAAGATCATGACCTGAGATTAAATCAAGAGTCAGATGCCTAAATGAATGAGCCACCCAGGCACCCCAAGCAATAAGGATTCTAGTAAACAAAATTAGAAATGAAAGAGGAGACTTTCCAACTGATACCCCAGAAATACAAAACACCATAAGAGAGTACTAGGAACAATTGTAAATGCCAAGTTGAAAAGGTAGAAGAAATGAATATATGCCTATTACTATATAAGCTACAAAGACTGAATCATGAATAAATAGAGAATATTAACAGATCATTGATGACTAATGAGTAAGGACATTGAATCAGTAATAAAAAACTTACTAGTAAAGAAAACTCCAGGGCCTATCAGCTTTACTGGTGAATTATACCAAACATTTAAAGAATTAATAGCAATCCTCAAACACTTTCAAAAAATAGAAGGAAGAGAATACTTCAAAATTCATTTTATGAGACCAACATTACAATACTACACCAGACAAATATAGTACAAGAAAAGAAAATTACAGGCCAATGTCCCCAAGAAACATAGATGCAAAAAATCCTCAACAAAAAAATTAGCAAACCAAATTCAACAATACATTAAATGATCATACACTATGATCAAGTGGAATTTATTCCGGGAATGCAAGGATGGTTCAGTATCTGCAAATCAGTGTGATATACCACATTGATGAATCGAAGGATAAAAATCATATGATCAAAAAAAATCATATGATCCTCTCAATAGATGTAGGAAAAGCATTTGACAAAATTAAACATCCATTCACAGTAAAAAAAAAAAAATACTCTCAACAAACTGGTTAGATAGTGAACATGCCCCAATATAATAAAAGTCATATATGACATCCTCACAACCAACACTATTCTCAACAGTAAAAAGCTGCAAGTTCTTCTACTAAGATCAGTTACAAGACAAGGATATCAACTCTTAGCACTTTTAGTCAACATAGTCCATGGAGTACTAGCCAGAGCAATTACAGAAGAAAAAGGAAAGGCATCCAAATCATAAAGAAGTAAAACCATCCCTATTTTCAGATGATACATTATATGTAGAACATTCTAAAGACTCCACCAAAAAAATTGTTAGAAATCATAATTGAGGGTGCCTGGGTGGCTCGGTCAGTTAAGTGTCTGCCTTTGGCCCAGATCACGATCCTAGAGTCCCAGGATCAAGCCCTGCATTGGGCTACCTGCTCAGCAAGGAACCTGCTTCTCCCTCTCCCCTTGCCTGCCACTCCCCTTGCTTGTGCTGTGTGTGTGTGTATGTGTGTGTGTGTGCATGTGCATCAGTCAAATAAGTAAAATCTTTTAAAAAAATAAATCTAATTGAATTCAGTGAAGTTATAGCATACAAAATCAATACACAAAAATGGGCTGTGTGGGGTAGCTCGGTGGCTGAGTTGGTTGAGCATCTGACTCAGGTTTGGCTCAGGTCATGATCTCAGGGTCATGGTATTAAGCCCTGTGTTGGTCTCCATGTTCACTGGGGAGTCTGCTTGGGATTCTTTCTCTCCCTCTCTCTCTCTGCCCCTCCCCTCTCAAATAAATAAATAAATCTTTTTTTTAAGTTGTGTTTCTATACACTAATAACAATCTGAAAGAGGAACTAAGTAGACAATCCCATTTATGACTGCATCAAAAAGAATAAAATACTAAGGAATAAATTTAATCAAGGTGAAGGATCTGTTTACTGAAACTGTAAGACACTGTTGAAAGAAACTGAGGAAGACACAAATAAATGGAAAAATATTTTGTGCCCATGGATTGGAAGAATTGATGTTATTAAAATATCTGTAACTATCACAGAATCTACAGATTCAATGCAACCCCTATAAAAATTCTAGTAACATTTGTCACATTAATAAAACAAACAATTCTAAAATTTCTATGGAATGACAGAAGACTCCAAATAGCCAAAGAAACCCTAACAAAGAAAAAATGAGAGGCATAACACTTCCTCCTTTCAAACTGCACTACAATGCTATAGTAATCTAAACACACTGGTATTAGCACAAAAACAAATATATAAATCAATGAAACAAAATAGGGATCCCAGAAATAAACAGGACATATGGTCAATTAATTTATATTATAGGAGCCAAGAATATATGAGAGGAAATGGATAATCTCTCAATGGTAAACTGGACAGCCATGTGCAAAAGAATGAAACTGAACCACTATCTTTCACCATATACAAAAATCAATAAAAAATGAGTTAATGACTTCAACATAAGAACTGAAATCATTAAATCTAGGAGAAAACATAGGGGGTAAGCCTCTTAACATAGTTGTTGAAATGATATTTTGGATTTGACACCAACAACAAAGGCACCAAAAGCAAAAATAAATAAATGGGACTACATCAAACTAAAATCCTTCATCACAGTAAATATAAACAAAAAAAGTTAAAAGGTGGGGCACCTGGGTGGCTCAGTTGGTTAGGCATCTGACTCTTTGTTTCAGATCAGGTCATTATCTTGCAGTTGTGGGATTGAGCCCCATGTCAGGCTGTGACACTATGGAGTCTGCTTCAGATTATCTCATCTCTCCCTCTCATTCTGTCTCTCAAATAAATAAATACAATATTTTGTGGGCACTTGGGTGGCTCAGCTGGTTAAGCGACTGCCTTTAGCTCAGGTCATGATCCTGGAGTCTCAGGATCGAGTCCCACATTGGGCTCCCAGCTCCATGGGGAGTCTGCTTCTCCCTCTGACATTCTCTCCTCTCGTGCTCTCTCTCTCTAACAAATAAAATCTTTAACAAATTAACAAATAAATACAATCTTCTTTAAAAAGTTAAAAGGAAACCTATGGAATGGGAGACTATATTTGGAAATCATATATCTGATAAAAGGTTAAAATATGTAAGAAACTCATATAATTCAATAACAAAATAGTAATCATTAAATTTAAAAAATGAGCAGAACAACTGAATAGATGTATTTCCAAAGAAAACATAGAAATGCCCAATAGGTACATAAAAAGATGATCAACATGACTAAACATCAGAGAAATACAAACGAAAACTTCATGAGCTATTACCCCACATATGTCAGAATAGCTATCATCACACTATTTTGTATTTTAATTCCAATATATCTAAAATACAGTGTTATATAATTTCAGCTGTACAATACAGTGATTCAACAATTCCATACATCATCCAGTGCTCACCACAAGTGCACTGTTTAATCCCAATCACCTATTTACCTCATCCCCCCACCTCCTTCCCATTTGGTAACCAAAAGCTTGTTTTCCACATTTAGAGTTTGTTTCTTGGTTTCTTTCTTTTTCCTTTCCTAATTTCTCTTGTTTCTTAAATTCTACATATGAGAGAAATCATATGGTATTTGTCTTTCTCTAACTGACTTATTTCACTTAGCATTACACTCTCTAGCTCCATCTGTGTCATTGTAAATAGCAAGATTTCATTCTTTTTTATGTATGAATAATATTCTATCATACATATATACCACACCTTTACCTATTCATTTATTGATGTATACTTGGGCTGCTTCCATAATTTGGCTATTGTAAATAATGATGCAATAGTGTGATCAGTGTGATTACTAGACTGTAGGGAATTCCTATTTTTAACATTATGAGGAACTCCCATATCACTTTCCACAGTGGCACTAGTTTGCATTCCCACCAACAGAGCAAGAGGGGTCCTTTATCTCCACATCCTAGCCAATGTTTGTTGTTTATTGTGTTTTTTATTTGAGCCATTCTGACAGGTGTGAGGCGATATCTCATTATACTTTTGATTTGCATTTCCCTGATGACTAGTGATGTTGAGTATCTTTTTGTGTGTCTGTAATCCATGTGTATGTCCTTCTTGGAATAATCAACATAAACTTCACACCTTATATAAAAATTAACTCAAAATGGACCATAAAAAACTGAAAATTAAAAATGGACCATAGAAAACAAAATTAAAATGTAAAACCATAAAACTTTTAGAAAAAAATCACAGAAGATCTTCAGGATCTAATATAGGCAATGAGTTCTTAAACTTCATACCAAAAAACATATTCCATAAAATGAAAAATTGAAAACTTTGACCTTCTAAAACTTTTTTTAGAAGACTGTTATTTGAGAGAGAGTGAGAGAGCACAATCAGAGGGAATGGCAGAGGGAGAGGGAGAAGCAGCCTCCCCAAAGAGCAGGGATCCTGATGTGGAGCTTGATCCCAAGACCCTGTGATCATGACCTGAGCCGAAGGCAGATGCTTAACTGACTGAGCCACCCAGGTGTCTCCGACCTCCTCAAATGCAAAAAGTTTTACTCTGCATAAAACCCTGTGAGGAGGACAAAAAAGACAAGCATAGACTGGAAGAAAATCTTTACAAAATACACATCTGACAATGGACTATTACCTAGAATATATAAAGAACTCTCGAAAGTCAACAGTTAAAAATCCAAACAACCCATGGGTTCCCTGCTCAGCAGGGAGTCTGCTTCTTCCACTGACCCTCTCCCTGCTTGTGTTCCCTCTCTCATTGTCTCTCTGCCAAATAAACAAATAAAATCTTTTTAAAAAGTCCAAATAACACAATTATAAAACAGGGAAAAGACATGAACAGACCACTCACAGAAGATGATATACAGATGGCAAATAAACACATAAAAAGATATATAACATTATTAATCATTAGGGAAATGCACAATGAGATAACATGACACATAATCAAAATGGCTAATAAGAAATAGTAGTAACACTAAACACTGGCAAAGATGTAAAGAAACTGGACTAATCATACATTTCTGGTGTGAATTTCATCCACTATTTAAAATAGTATGGGAGTTTCTTACAAGACTAAACATGTACTTACTAATATGCTCAGCACTTTTGGACACTTATCCCAGAGAAAGAAAACTTGTGTCCACAATAAAAACCTGTACATGGATATACATAACTCCTTATTTGTAAAAGCCAAAAACTAGAAATGACTCAGATGTCCTTCAACATGTAAATAGTTTTAAAAACTGTAGTACATTCATACCATTTATTTGAGAATAAAAAGAATCAAACTATTAATTCACACAACTTCAATGGATCTCTGAGGAATTATGCTGACTGAAAAAAAGCCTATCTAAGAAATTTATATGCTGCATTATTCTATTTATATAACATTCTTGAAATAGCAAAAATATAGGTTAAAGAATAAACTACTAGTTGTCAAGAATTAGAAAAAGAGGGAAGGAAGTTGCTGTGGGTATAAAAGTATAGTACAAGGGATACTTGCAATGGAATATCTTAACTGTTTAGTCATCACATTAAGATACACATGTGTTAAAACTACGTATAACACTATACAAATTAGTGTATGTAAAACTGGTAAAATCTGCATGTCAATGGATTTTATCAAAGTCAATTTCCTGACTATATATTGTACTATAGTTATGCAAAATGTTCCTTTGGGGATAAAGAGTGTAAATTGTACATTTAAGTACACAGTGTAAAATTTTAAAAAATTTTACAAAATCGGTAAAACTTAGTGAATTGATGTGAACTTCAGGCTACCACCAACAGAGATAGTAACTAGAAAATAAAGGAAAGAAAGAAACTTTGGTGGACTAAGTGATGAATTCAGTTCGGGTAATTTTTCCTGAAATGCCCATATTAGCATTCTTCACTTACCTTCACATATTCAGACTTGTTACCTTCTTAAATATGCAACCTAAAGATTTTGGCATCATGTGAGTATTTTCAAATCATTTGTTTCATATTGCAATATATAAATGTATCAAATTAGAGATGCCTGGATGGCTCAGTCGGTTAAGCCTCCTATTCTTGATTTCAGCTCAGGTCATGATCTCAGAGTCATGAGATCAAGCCCCATTTTGGGCTTTGTGCTGAGCATGGAGCATGCTTAAGAAGCTCTCTCCCTCTCCCTATGGCCCTCCCCACCACTTGTGTGCTCCCTCTAAGAAAAAGTATCTTAAAAAAAAGCATGCTTAAGAAGCTCTCTCCCTCTCCCTATGGCCCTCCCCACCACTTGTGTGCTCCCTCTAAGAAAAAGTATCAAATCAACATGTTACACACTTTAAACTTATACAATGTTATAAAACAATTCTATCTGAATTTTTTTAAATCTTTCTTAGAATTTGAGGTTAAAATGTTTGTCTTGTTTTTATTTTTTTAAAGATTTTATTTCTTTATTTGACACAGAGAGAGAGAGAGATCACAAATAGGCAGAGAGGCAGGCAGAGAGAGCGGGAAGCAGGCTCCCTGCTGAGCAGAGCCCAATGTAGGGCTCAATCCCAGGACCCTGAGATCATGACCTGAGCTGAGGACAGAGACTTAACCCACTGAGCCACCCAGGTGTCCCTTGTCTTTTTTTTTTTTAAACAACAAAATGGTTTATGCACAAAACAAAATAATGAAGCTCTAACACAACATACTTTCTCAGGCTGCAAATGTAGTTGGAGTTGGACCATTTGGAGAAACTGGCATAGTAACCACACCAGCAACTGTGCCAGCAGTAGTACCAATGCTACATGAAGTTGAAAACAAAGTTCCTGCCAAATTGGCATCATCTTGCATTGCTATTCAATGGGAGGAACCAGATTGTCATGGCTCTCCAATCACTGGATATAACATTGAATATGGAGACAGAAAAATTTTGTCTATTGAAAGAGTGACAGAGTGTATTCTGAAAAATCTACAGCCTGATACCACATACAAGTAAGTTGCTTATATCTTACTTTGGGTAGATGAAGTTTTTTCAGAATTTTGAACAAATCTACACTTCTTTGTTTTATATAATCTACACATTTTTGAAAGAGAGTTTTAGAAAAAAATTGTTTTAGAAAAAAATTGACATTACTAAATCTACATTTCTCTGTTTTATATACTCTACACATTTTTTGAAAGAGAATTTTACTATTTTAGAAATATTTGGGCATTACTAAAAGCCAGTTCCTCCTCATCAAAGATCATCAATACTGATTATGCAAATTCAAGATTTTGGCCTCAAAAATTTGTCTATACTAATCATTATAATATGATGGTCAATATTCTTTCACAGGATGACTAAGGGCATAGTTTAAATGTAGAAATTTATTTTCCTTTCTAAATCCAAATTAATAGTTTAATTTGTTTTTGTTTTGTTTTGTTTTGTTTTGTTTATCACTAGAATCAGAATTCAAGCTATCAATCATTATGGACTAAGCCCTTTTAGCCAATCAATAAGAACCAAAACCAAGCCACTACCCCTTGATCCTCCTCATCTTGATTGTGTGGTCTATAGACACCAGAGCCTCAAATTGAAATGGGGTAACTCTTCAAGCAAAGGATTACATTCCAACCTTATAAGCTACAATTTGTTAATAGGAGATCGATCTGGAAAGTAAGCTATTTGTACAGCTTTACATGATTCTAATAAAAATGTTTTAAAATTTCCTCTTAAACATATAATCCAAAGTGGTTTCAATGAACTGATAGATGTGAAAGCAGTACATTATCATGTTAGATATACTTTCTTCTTTTTATAATAATATAATAATAGTAGGGGATGTTATTTTTTTTCTTTCTTTCTTTCTTTTTTAAATTTTTTATTTCTTTTCAAAGTAACAGTATTCATTGTTTTTTGCACCACACCCAGTGCTCCATGCAATCCGTGCCCTCTCTAATACCCACCACCTGGTTCCCCCAACCTCCCATCCCCTGCCCCTTCAAAACCCTCAGATTGTTTTTCAGAGTCCATAGTCTCTCATGGTTCACCTCCCTTTCCAATTTCCCTCAACTCCCTTCTCCTCTCCATCTCCCCTTGTCCTCCATGCTATTTGTTATGCTCCACAAATAAGTGAAACCATATGATAATTGACTCTCTCTGCTTGACTTATTTCACTCAGCATAATCTCTTCAGTCCTGTCCATGTTGCTACAAAAGTTGGGTATTCCTACTGGTAATTTAGCTATTTTTGCTCTCCCAAAACACTTCTTCCTTTATATAATACACATTAATACCAAGGAATAGAAGTTTCCAAAGGAATATGAAAGACAGCACCTTGCCATTATAATATTTACAAATTGATTTTTTTCCTTTTGTCTTGCACCCACCAGGCTTCAAGTTGATTTATTTAGGCTTTACTGACAACCCAGTTTCAAGTCAGCTATGTAGAATTACTTGTACCTAGATGACCTTTGATTAATAATATAGCTTCTCCCATCTTGATTCCCACTCCCAGATTTTCTATCATTTACCATGGACCTTGTCAGACTCACAAAGTGCACAGACTGAGTGAGTATACAGAATACAAATTTAAAATCCAAGCATGTAATGAAGCTGGCGAGGGACCACTGTCTGGTATCTATACTTTCACTACAACCAGAACTCCACCACCCACACTTAAAGGTAAGTATTATAAGCCTGACAATGAAGATTGCATTAATAGGAGCTCTAATAGCTCATATATAAAAATCTCCAGTACAGTCTATTTTAAATGTTAAATAGCAAAAGACTCCAGTATTTAATTATGCATTCAAAGTTCAATTTAGAATTTAATAAGACTGAAAATTTTAATGTTTTACCTTTTAAAAAGTTTTTATTTAAACTCAAAAGTTAATGTACAGTATACTATTAGTTTCCGGTGTACAATATAGTGAAATACCCAGTACCCATCACAAGTACACTCCTTAATCCCCATGGCCTATTTAATTCATCACCCCACTCACCTCCCCTCTGGTAACCATCAGTTTGTTCTCTGTGGTTAAGAGTCTGTTTCTTCATTTAAGTCTCACTCTTCTTTTCCTTTGCTCATTTGTTTTGTTTCTTAAATTCCACATATGAGTAAAATATGGTATTTGCCTTTCTCTGACTGACTTATTTCACTTGGCATAATACTCTCTAGCTCCATCCACATCCTTGCAAATGGCAAGATTTTGTTCTTCTTGTAGCTGAATAATATTCCACTGTAAATAATACTGCTGCTTTATCCATTCATCAATTAATGGACATTTAGGTTGTTTCCATGATTAGGCTATTGTAGATAATGCTGCAATTCACATCAGGGTGTATGCATCCCTTTGAGTTAGTATTTTCATATTCCACAAGTAAATACCTACTACTGAAAATACTGGATCATAATGCAGTTTTTTTTCACTTTATTTAAATTTTGTTAGTTAACATACAGTACAATATTGGTTTCTGGAGTAGAGTTCAGTGAATCGTTACTTACATACAACGTTCATCACAAATGACATCTTTAATATCCATCACCCATCTAGCCCATCCTCCACCCACATTCTTCCATCCACCCTAAGTTTGTTCTCTAAAATTAAGGGTCACTTACAGTTTGTTTCTCTCTCTTTTTTCTTTCCCCCTTCCCATATGTTCATGTTTTGTGTCTTCAATTCTAAATGAGTGAGATCACATGGTATTTGTCTTTCTCTGATTGTCTTATTTCACTAAGCATAATATACTTTAGCTCCATGTACATCATAGCAAATGACAAGATATCATTTTTTTAATATTTTATTTATTTATTTGACAGAGAGATCACAAGTAGGCAGAGAGGCAGGCAGAGAGAGAGAGAGAAGCAGGCTCCCTGCCAAGCAGAGAGCCCAATGTGGGGCTCGATCCCAGGACCCTGAGATCATGACCCAAGCCGAAGGCAGAGGCTTTAACCCACTGAGCCACCCAAGTGCCCCAAGATTTCATTTTTTGATGGCAGAATATTCCATTGTATAATATACCACTTCTTATTTATCCATTTATCAGTCAATGGACATTTGGGCTCTCTCCACAGTTTGACTATTGTTGATAATACTGCTATAAACAGTGGGTTGCACATACCCCCTTCATATCTGTATTTTCATGTCCTTTGGGTAAATACCTACTAGTAAAATTGCTAGATTGTAGGGTGGCTCTACTTTTTAACTTTTTGAGGAACCTCCAAACTGTTCCCTGGAGTAGTTGCACCAGTTTCCATGCCCACCAACATGTAAGAGGGTTCTCCTTTCTTCATATCCCCACCAACACCTATTGTTTCTTGTTTTAATTTTAGACAATTTGACCAGTTGTTTCTTGTGTCGTTGATCTTACCCATTCTGTCATATGTGGTGTGGTATCTCATTGTAGTTTTGACTTGAATTTCCCTGATAATCAGTGATGTTGAGCAACTTTTCATATGCCTGTTGGCCATCTGTATGTCTTCTTTGGAAAAATGTCTACTCATTTCTGTACACTTTTAATTATTCATTTTTATATGTTGAGTTTCATAAGACATTTATATATTTTGGATATTAACCTTTTATTGAATATGTCTTTTGCAGATACTGTCTCCCATTCAGTAAGTTGCCTTTTGGTTTTGTTGTTTCTTTTACTGTGCAGGAGCTTTTTATCTTTAAGTCTGAATAGCTTATTTTGTGTGTGTGTGCCTAGACTTACTTTAATGTTTAAATATGTATTATTTTTTTATTTATTTTATTTATTTTCAGCATAACAGTATTCATTGTTTTTGTACCACATTCAGTGCTCCATGCAATCCGTGCCCTCTCCAATACCCACCACCTGGTTCCCCCAACCTCCCACCCCCACACCTCTTCAAACCCTTCAGATTGTTTTTCAGAGTCCATAGTCTCTCATTGTTCACCTCCCTTTCCAATTCCCCCCAGCTGCCTTCTCCTAACTCCCCATGTCCTCCATGCTATTTGTTATGCTCCACAAATAAGTGAAACCATATGATAATTGACTCTCTCTGCTTGACTTATTTCACTCAGCATAATCTCTTCCAGTCCTGTCCATGTTGCTACAAAAGTTGGGTATTCTTCCTTTCTGATGGAAGCATAATACTCCATAGTGTATATGGACCACATCTTCCTTATCCATTCGTCCGTTGAAGGTCATCTTGGTTCTTTCCACAGTTTGGCAACCGTGGCCATTGCTGCTATAAACATTGGGGTACAGATGGCCCTTCTTTTCACTACATCTGTATCTTTGGGGTAAATACCCAGTAGTGCAATTGCAGGGTCATAGGGAAGCTCTACTTTTAATTTCTTGAGGAATCTCCACACTGTTCTCCAAAGAGGCTACACCAACTTGCATTCCCACCAACAGTGTAAGAGGGTTCCCCTTTCATCTCTTTATTCCTAGGTATCTGACAGTTTTTAGTGTAATTACAAATGGAATGGATTCCTTAATTTCTTTCTCCTGCTTCATTATTGGTGTATAGAAATGCAACAGATTTCTATACATTGATTTTGTATCCTGTAACTGAATCAGTTCTAGCAATTTTTTTGGTGGATTCTTCTCGATTTTACATATAAAGTATCATATCATCTGAAAAGAGTAAGAGTTTGACTTTTTCCTTGTTGATTTTGATGAATTTTATTTCTTTTTGTTTTCTGACTGCTGAGGCTGGGACTTTCAGTACTATGTTAAATAACAGTGGTGAGAGTGGACATTCCTGTCTTGTTCCTGAAAATAGAGGAAAAGCTCTCAGTTCTTCCCCAGTGAAGAGAAGATTATCCCTGGATTTTTCATATATAGTCTTTATTATGTTGAGATATGTTCCCTCTAAATCTACTTTATTCAGGGCTTTTATCACAAAGAGATGTATTTTGTCAAATGCTTTTTATACATCCATTGAAATAATTATATGGCTCTTATCCTTTCTTTGAGTTATGTGGTGTATCACAGTGATTGATTTGGGAATACTGAACCACACTTGGAACCCAGGAATAAATCCCACTTGATTGTGCTAAATGATTATTTTAACGTGTACTTGGACTCAGTTTCCTAGTTTTTTTTTTTTTTTGAGCACTTTTTGCATCTGTGTTCATCAGGGATGTTGGCCATTAGTTCTCTTTTTTAGTGGAGTCTTTCTCTGGCTTTGGTATCAGGGTACTGCTGGCTTCAAAGAATGAGTTTGGAAGTTTTCATTCCTTTTCTGCTTTTTTTAGAATAGTTTAAGAAGGAGGTGTATTTAACTCTTCCCTAAATGTTTGATAGAATTCACCTGTGAGGTCATCTTGTCTGAATCTTTGTTTTTGGGGAGTTTTTTTTATTACAAATTCAATTTTATGGCTGGTTATCAGTCTGGTCAAGTACTCTATTTCTTCCTGTTTTGGTCTTGGTAGTTTATGTTTCTAGGCATTTACCCATTTCATCCAGGTTGTCCAATGTGCTGGAATATAGTTTTTCATAATCTTGTCTTAGAGTTGTATTTCTGTAGTGTTGTTTTTTAGGTTCTATATCATTTATTTTTGCTCTGATCTTTATTATTTCCTTCCTTCTGCTGGCTTTTAGACTTTCTGGTTCCTTTAGATGTAAGATTAGGTTGTTTATTTGCTTCTTGAAGTAGGCCTTATTGCTATATACTTCCCTCTAATCATCACTTTTGCTGCATCCCAAAGGTTTAAGACCACTTGTGTTTTCATTTTCATTTGTTTCCATGTATTATTTCTTCTCTGAATTCCTGTTTGGCCCTTTGTTTAACCTCTATGTATCTGTGATCTTTCCAGATGTTTTTCTTGTGGTTGACTTAAAATTTCTTAGCGATTTGGTCAGAAAAAAAAAATGCATAGTATGATCTCAATCTTTTTGCACTTGTTGAGGCCTGATTTGTGACCTAGTATCTAATCTATTCTGGCTAATGTCCCGTATGCACTTGAAAAGAAAGTGTGTTCTGCTGCTTTAGGGTGGAATGTTCTAAATTTATCTGTTAATACTGTCAGGTCCTGTGTGTCATTCAAAGCCATTGTTTCCTTATTCATTTTCTGCTTAGATGATCTGCCCATTGATGTATGTGGGATGTTAAAGTCCCTTAGTATGACTCTATTATTATCAATTAGTTACTTTATGTTTGTTATTGGTTTGTATATTGGGGTAATCCCATGTTGAGGGGCATAAATATTTTCTATTATTAGATCTTCTGTTGGCTTGTCCCCTTTATTATGATATACTGCCCTTCTTTATCACTTCTTACAGTCTTTGTTTTAACATCTAGTTTGTCCAATATAATTATTGCAACTCTGGCTTTACTTTGACATACATCTGTACAATAAATGTTTCTCCATTCCCTCGCTTTCAATCTGCAGGTGTGTTTATGCCTAAAATGAGTCTCTTAGGATGCATGGGTGACTCAGTTGGTTAAGCATCTGCCTTCTGCTCAGGGTCCTGGAATTGAGCCCTATGTTGTGTTCTCTGCTCAGTGGGGAGCCTGTTTCTCCCTCTCCCTCAGCCCTTCCCCCCTGTTCATGCTCATTCTAATAGACAAGTAAAATCTTTTTAAAAACTTAAAAAGGACGCCTGGGTGGCTCAGTGGGTTAAGCTTCTGCC
This sequence comes from Lontra canadensis, assembly GCF_010015895.1. Taxonomy (NCBI): domain Eukaryota; kingdom Metazoa; phylum Chordata; class Mammalia; order Carnivora; family Mustelidae; genus Lontra; species Lontra canadensis. Next base: position 854,334 of record NW_022631108.1, on the reverse strand, counting down.
TTCAGCTCAGGTCATGATCTCAGGGTCCTGGGATCGAGCCCCACATCAGGCTCTCCACTCAGCAGGGAGCCTGCTTTCCCCTCTCTCTCTGCCTGCCTCTCTGCCTACTTGTGATCTCTGTCAAATAAATAAAAACTTAAAAAAAATGTTAAAAAAACTTAAAATAAAATGAGTCTCTTATAGGCAGCGTATCAATGGATCTTGTGTTTTTTATCCATTCTCACACTTGATGTCTTTTGATTGGAGCATTTAGTCCATTCACACTCAAAGCAATTTTTAATAGATATGTATGTATTGCCATTTTATTATTTGTTTTGTTGTTGTTTCTGGAGATTTCCTCTGATCCTTTCCTATCTTTGTAACTTTTGGTCTTTCCACTCACTGAGTGGAAAATAATATTTCTTGTAGGACTGATTAGTGGTCATGAACTCCTTTAGTTTTATTTGTCTGGGAAACTCTTTATGTCTCCTATTCTGAATGACAGCCTTGATGGATAGAGTATTCCTGCCTGCAGATTTTTCCCATTCGGTACTTTGAATATACCATGCCACTCTATTCTCACTTGCCAAGTTTCTGTTGAGAAATCCCCAGCTAGCCTTACGGGTCTTCCCTTATAAGTTAAGGACTTCTTTGTCTTCTGCTTTTAATTTTATGTTTCCCTTAGATCTCTTGCTATGGCCTTATCTTGTTCTTTCACTTGATAAATTCCTCTGTAATGGCATTTTGCCCAAGTCTCCTCCTTCTACTCTGTATTAGAAAAGTCACTTATGTTTCCTGCTCCTGAAAGTAACCACTTTATGAGGAAGAGGTCATGTGGTGTCCAGGACCTGGCAATTCAGGAAGTGTATCTGGCATGTGCTGTGTGTGCTCTGCTGTTCTGTTTTGTCTCCTCTATCCTTTGGGCCAGTCATCTGCAGAGGTTCTCCTTGCCTTGTCTGGGCAGTGTTTGGGCTCTGACCTGAATGTGGAGAGTGCTAAGTGTGCTCTGATCTTCTTGTGAAATGAGACTTGATACTAACTTCCACTAGAACTGAGGCCTTGCAGAAATCTCTCATTGGGAGACATGTTCTGGGCAGAGGTTTGTGCTGGTCTTCTAGGGGGAGAGAGCTGCTGCACTGGGACTGAAACAAACTTGACTGAGATGGGCAGAACTGCCAGAACACAGGGGTGTGGGACTTGGTGTAAGCAAATTAGCCAGCCAGTAGAGGTGACTGTGTGTTTATGCTGAGTGGCCAGGGAGGGAAATGGTGCCTGCCAGCTGCTTTGTTCACCAAGAGGTATCTTCAAAAACACTGCCCCTCTAAGAAGCACTCCAAGAAGAGTGAATAATCTCCCCTTCATGTGCCCCACACATTCTTCAAATCCCTGTCTCCTCACTGCATGCCTCTGGGTTGTTTGCCTACATTCTCTCTAAGAGCAGAGCTCTACCCCAGCCAAGCCCACTGACCTTTAAAACTCCAGGCTTTCAGACTCACTGGTTGCAAGAACTCATGAAATTCAGCCCCTCTTATTTCCCATCTCAACGGTTATGGGGAACATTCTCCTTGTGCATTCCCCTGTGTGCCCCTTTCTCTCTAACTCTTCTCCATAACAAGGCAACCTCCCCTCCACAGCAGCCAAGATCCATTTCTCCCCTAAATCATGTCTCCACATTTCCTACCTTCTTCAGTGTGGTCTCTTCTCTCCTTTAGTTGTGTAGTTTGTTATGTCAGTCTTTGGGTGGATTTCTGGGCTATTTAGGGTTATTTGATAGCTATCCAATAGTGTTAGTGGGATGTGACAAGCCTAGGATCCTACTACTCTGCCCCCAAATATCGCAATATTTTTAAAATGTCTTTGGAATCAACTAATCCAGCCAATCACTTTAGCACCACAGCCATTTTTTTAAGAGATAGAATTCCCTGAATGATAAGTAACCTAACTAAAGAACAATGTGAAACAGTAACAGAGCCAAAATTGGAATGGTAGGCTCCTGGTCCCCATCATAGTCCTCCTTTTATTTTGTCATGATATTCATTCCTTGCTACATCTTACTTGGATTAAAACACACAAAAAAATCAGCTGATACATATAATTAAACTGATTAAAGCTAAAAAATATACTTAGTATATAGCACATATTCGCACATATTTAGTACAAATTTGTAACTTCATATTTGTTAATTTCGGAAACTCTGAATTTAATCTCCCTATTTGAACAGTGAAATAAACTGCTTTCTATAATACATAACAAGGTAACTTCACAGTCATGAAAGCTCAAGCTTTGAGCAATTATTCCTTCTTGTGAAATTCAGTTATTCCAATCTTTCTACACAAGTCCAATCACGATTATGAAGTAGTTTGTTCTCATTGAAAAGCTAACTGTAACATACTGGAATTAAACATGACTTAGAAAAAAAATAAAATAAACATGACTTAGACCACAATAATGACTTGCTTTCTTCTTACATATTTAAGACCCATTTTCCTGAAATGTAGAGAGACTAATAACATAAATAAAGATCCTGACCTCCTTCCTTTCCTCATACAGCTTCTGTGATCCTAAAATAAAATTATTAACACATGTGGGGCACCTGAGTGGTGCAGTCAGTTGAGCATCAGACTCTTGCTTTCAGCTCAGGTCATGATCTCAGGGTCATGTGATTGAGCCCCACATCAGGCTCCATGCCCACCCCAGAGTCTGCTTAGGATTCTCTCCCCTTTCCCTCTGCCCCTCCTCCCTGCTCTTTCTCTCTAATAAACTAATAAAATCTTTCAAAAAACTGTTAATGTATGTGAAATGTTTCTAAATGTATCATGCACCATATAAATACAATGCAAAAGATACCAGTAGGGATTAAACAATAGTAATAAAACTTTTAATAAGTTCTTACTAACAAACAAACATGAATTATTGACAGTTTTAAGTTCTTAAAGTTTTTATTACAATTATTCAGATGCCTGATGGTATTGCAAAAGGCTTTATAATGCGAACTGTAACTATATATTTCTTAGATTAAGACTGCATGGACTGCCTTTTAATCATCATGGAAAACTATATCAAAATTCAACATATTCAAGATCATCTAGGAAAAATAAAACCCTCTAAACTGAAATTCTCTTTTTCTAGCACCTAAATTACAGCAACACGTGAACAGCAATATTTGTGAGATCAAATGGGAGTCTTTGGAGCCAATAAAAGGAGATCCCATTGTTTATAATCTACAACTCATCAGTCAAAAAGGAACTGACCTGGTAAATTCTTGTAAATTTAGTCCTTAAAATTTTAAAATTTTATATTCTACTGGGAACTGAGCTTTTGCTGAGGACTAAGATATCCTTTCAGAATGTTTAAAGCAATGAACTCTTATCCAAAAGTACAACCTCCTCCCTAAAGCTTTATGTACATACTATTTTGGGACATACTTGCTTATTCATTCAATTAACATATTACTATTAAATGATTTAATATTTCTAGGTTTCACCTATGTCCACAACTCATTCCAAACAAAATGCAATTAAAGTTTAACAATCAAGTATAAGTCTTTTGTTATTTCTTACACTGGACAAAATTACCTGAACAGTACTGGGTTCTCATGATATTAAAGACTGTAAGCATGAGCTTTTAGTTTTGCTTTGAATATATTTATGAGGTGAATGAGTTAATTCATAAGTTATTGTCAAAAACAATACCATATTTTTTATTTGGTATGACAATATAATTTTCATTTTGTCTCATTTTTCTTTAGATATATAAAGGACCAAACACTTCATTCTCCTTTTCCAACTTTGTGGCAAATGCACATTATCGCTTCAAGGTCTGTGCAGGACGCCAATATCAGAATTCTGCTGGGACACAAGAGCTCTGGGGACCATATAGCCCCAGCGTTCTTTTCTCAACACATAAGCAACATCCAAGGCCTGGAAAAGGTGGTGGAGGAAAGGCAGGAAGCAGCACTGGTGAAGAGAAAGATGATAAGCCCAGGATAGAAATGAGTGATGATACATTTGTCCTAATCCTTGTGATAGGATTTGCACTAGTTGCTAATCTGTGTGCTGTTATAATTCAACATTTTCTAATCAACTAATATATTTTTATGCATTTTACCTTTTTAGGAATTTCTAAAACAAATTACATCAAATATAGAAATTGCTAGATACATCTCAATTCTTACTTTAAATCTCATTTGGTAGATATCCTTATAAATGTTTATCTGATAGCAAAAGAACTGCCTTAACACTCAAGAAATTCATTGTGACAATAGAAGAGATTTTATAAGGAAATAGTTCTATTTTAAATTTGAAAATGTTAGCAACAGAAATACTTCCACTATAATGTAAAACTATCTAAATCCTCTCATGAAAGCTATTCTCTGCCTTAATTTTTCTAAGTAATATTTTGCAAATTTTTGAGAATTGTCGGAGGATAACATCATTTTGGAATTTTATTCAGAAGAAAGTGGGAAAAGTCAATTCTATATGTCAACTTACATTCATATGAAATAAAAACATATCTACCAACTGTCTGTACTATAATTTTTCAAAGTAGTGTATTCAGCTGTTTAGCTTGTACCCTGTTAATTACTTTGATAGTGGGTAAATAGTAACTTATTGGCACTTTGTGAGTAGAAGCTGGAAAGTGGGGAGCCATTTTATACTATTCTAAACTCTAAAATGCACCCAGTGGTGGTTACTCCATAAACAAAATGATTAAAAATACATATAATGACTCATATTTGTACACCGTATATTAAAATGATTTCTTCTGGTGAAAGGCTGACTAGCACACAGGGGAGCTGGTGGGGAAAAATGAATCCCCATAGCAATTGGCTTGGATAGTGAGGCCAAATTTTGTGGTTTGTTGCAACCAGCAGGGCTTGAAGCCTAGAGCGTTAAAGGTCAGTGGTCTTGTCTGGGATAGAGCCCAGAGGCAGTGTACTGCTCTGGAAAAAAAGGCAGGCAAACAACCTGTAGATACAGTATGAAAACGGTGATCTGAAGAGTGCCTAGGGCACATAGTGGGGAGGTTATTCACTTATCTAAGAGCCCATCCAAGAGAATGTTCAGAGATAGACTTCTCCAGGAAAAAAAGGGACTGTCAGGCATAATTTTCCTGTACCTTTCCCCTCAGCATAAGCACAGGGTCACCTGTGGGAACCAGCACAGTACTGATACTTGCTACCTAACTTGCTTTTACAGAGCCCTGCTCCCCCTCTACAGTCCCATGCAATCCCCCCTCGTGGTCATGCTTGCCTCAGTCCCAGCACAGTAGGCCCCATCCCCGAGAAGACCAGCCAAATTTCTCCTCATGCTGCATCTCCCAACATAGGAGTTTTGCAGAGCCAGGTGACCTCTCATTTCACAAACAGACCAGAGCACACCTAGTTAAAATGTGCTACATTCGGGCCAGAGCCCAGACATTTCCCATAACAGGCAAAGAGGGACTCTGCAGATGACTGGCCTGAAGGATAAAGCAACCAAGACAAAACAGCACAGCAAACACAGCACCCATAGGAGACACTAACAAAACTGCCAGGCCCTGGGGGACAGGGGACACTACACAGCAGGGCAATACAGGACCTCTTCTTCATAAGGCTATTACCCTCCAAGAACAGGAGATACAGCTGACTTTCCTAACACAGAGAAAAGGGTACCAAAACCTAAACAAAATGAGAAGAGAAATTTATCCCAAACGAAAGAACAGGACAAGGCCATGGCCAGTGATCTAAATGAAGCAGATATAAGTAATATGTCTGATAGAGAATTTAAATTAGCAATCTTCAGGATACTCACTGGACTTGAGAAAAGAGAGGAAGACATGAGTGAGACCCTTAACACAGAGATAAAAAATAACATGGCAGTGGTGTCTAGGTGGCTCAGTGGGTTGGGCATCTGCCTTCAGCTCAGGTCCCGATGCCAGGGTCCTGGGACTGACTGCTGTGATGGGCTCCTTGCTCAGCAGGGAATCTGCTTCTCCCTCTCCCTCTGCCCCTCCCCACCCCACTCATACTCTCTAGTGCTCTCTGTCTCTCTCACTCTCACTCTAAAATAAATAAATAAAATCTTTTAAAAAAGAAATAACATGGCAGAGATAAAGGGTTCAATAAACAAGATGAGAAACACACACTAGACAAACTGTAAGAGACTCTTAATCATAGGAAACACTGAGGGTTACTACTGGAGAGGAGGAAATAGGAAGATGGGGTAACTGGATGATGAACACTGAAGAGGGCATGTGATGCAATGAACACTAGATGTTACATAAGACTGATCAATCACTGAATTCTACCTCTGAAACTAATAATACATTCTATAAAATTAACTGAATTTAAATTATAAAAATAAAGAAGATGAGAAACACACTTGATGGAATGAACAGCAGGGTGCAAGAAACAGAGGAAGAAATTAGTAACCTAGGAGATAGAATAATGGAAAGTAATCAGGCTGAACAAGAGAGAAAAAGCAATTATACAACATGAAAATAGACTGGGAACTCAGTGCTCCAAGAAACATAACAACATTCATATTTCAGAAGTCCTTGAAGAAAGAGAAAGGGGTACAGAAAATTTATTTGAAGAAACAATAGCTCAAAACTTCCCTCATCTGGGGAAGGTAACATACCCAGATCCAGGAGGCACAAAGACCTCCCATCATAATCAACAAAAGGAGATACACACCAAGACATATTGTAAGGAATAAGCAAAATATAGTAATAAAGAAAAAAATTAAAAGGGGAAGATAAAAGAAGACAGTGAGTTACAAAAGAAAATCCATAAGGTTAGCAAGGGATTTCTCAGCAGAAAATTTCCAAATCAGAAAGAAGTGGCATGATAAGGGCACCTGGGTGGCTCAGTGGGTTAAGCCTCTGCCTTCGGCTCAGGTTGTGATCTCAGGGTTCTGGGATCGAGCCCCGCATCGGGCTCTCTGCTCAGCAGGGAGCCTACTTCCTCCTCTCTCTCTACCTGCCTCTCTACCTACTGGTGATCTCTATCTGTCAAATAAATAAATAAAATTTAAAAAAAAAGAAGTGGCATGATATAGTCGAAGTGCTGAGTGGGAAAAATCTGCAGTGAAGAATACTCTATCCAGCAAGGCTATCATTCAGAACAGAAAGAGAGATAAAGAGTTTCTCAGACAAACAAAAACTTAAGACAGTCATGACTACTAATACAGCCCTGCAGGAAATATTAAAGGTGATTCTTTGAGTGTAAAGGAAAGAACAAAACTAACGGTATAAAGGTAGGAAACACAAAGGTAGTGAAAATGAGTATTTCTTTAAAAAAATCAGTCAAGGAACTCACAAAATAAAGGATAAAAAATATAACAACATATACCTAAAATGTGAGGAGGAGTAAAGAATGGGTTCAAACTTAAATGACCATCAACTTAACACAGAGTGCTATATACAGAAGAGATTATATACAAACTTAATGGTAACCATGAAGCAAAAACCACAAATAAATACACAAAGAAATCCAGAGAAAGAAATCCAAATATATCACCAAAGAAAATCAGCAAACCATAAAAGACAAAAAGAGGGATCAGAGAAAATCTCCAGAAACAAAGATAAAACAAGTAATAAAATGGCAATAGATACATACCTTTGAATGTAAATGGACTTAACATTCCAATCAAAAGACAGAGGGTGTCAGAATGAATTTAAAAACAAGGCCCATCTATATGCTGCCTACAAAAGACTCATTTAGATTTAGAAACATTTATCATGCAAATGGGTGTCAAAAAAAACTGGAGCAGCAAAGGTTATGTCTGACAAAGTAGATTTTTTTGTACTTGTGTTATTTTTATCCTACTTAGGTGTCAGGGTAATACTGCCCTCATAGAATGCTTTTGAGTGTATTCCCTCTATTCTACTATTTGTAAAATTTTGATAAAGATTGTAATTAATTATTTTTTGAAATGTCTGCTAGAATTCTCCAATGAAACCATGTAGTCTTGGGCTTTTTGTGCTGGGAGATTTTTGAGTCCTAAGTCAGCTTTCATTCTTGTTATTGGTCAAAGATAATTTCCCATATCTTAGATTCAAGATTTATGACTGAATCCCGGTAACTTGTGCCTTTTTAGGAATTATCTTTTTTTTTTCTAAGTGATCTGATTTGTTAGTATATAAATGTTTATAGTAATCTCATCTCACTATGTATTTCTGTTATATCTGTTGTACTGTTTTTGCTTCCATTTCTCATTTTGGTTTTTGAGTCGTCTTTTTTCCTCCATTAATGTAGTTAAAGCACTGTCAAATTTATTTTTGGGAAAAACTGGTCCTTACTTTCAATGTTATGTTATTGTTTACTCTGGTTTCTATTTTATTTATTTCTGATTTTTCTTTGTTATTTCCATCCTCTACTAATTTTTCAGCTACCTTTCTTCTTTTCCTAGTTCCTTATGGCATAAAGTTGTTTTTATCTTAATACTAGCATTTAAATACTAGCATTTCTTAATACTAGCATTAAATTTATACAGCATAAATTTCACTCAAACATCTACTTTTGCTGCATCCCATGGGTTTTAGAGTATTATGTTTTCTTTTTCTTTTGCTTTGAGACATATTTTTATTTGCCATGTGATTTATTTGGCCCACTGCTTGTGTAGGAGTCTGTTTTTAATATTTACTAAATATTTAATATTTTTAAAAAGGGAAAGCTATCATGAAAATTAAAATGATAATGACTGGTCCAAAAAAAAAGACAGTTTGAGACAGTTTCTGTTACTTGAAGCTGAGGACAATCTAACCAATATAATTTCTACACATAGAGGAGGCAATCAGATGTTTTAATTTGAATCAAAATGTATCTTTATGAGCTTATCTACAAAAATCTTCATCATGCTTCCAAAAGTTAAAAAATATATTATTAATCTCTTCCAGTCCCGTCCATGTTGCTACAAAAACTGGGACTGGAAGAGATTATGCTGAGTGAAATAAGTCAAGCAGAGAGAGTCAATTATCATATGGTTTCACTTATTTGTGGAGCACAACAAATAGCATGGAGGACAAGGGGAGTTAGAGAGGAGAAGGGAGTTGGGGGAAATTGGAAGGGGAGGTGAACCATGAGAGACTATGGACTCTGAAAAACAAGCTGAGGGGTTTGAAGCGGCGAGGGTTGGGAGGTTGGGGGAACCAGGTGGTGGGTATTAGAGAGGGCACGGATTGCATGGAGCACTGGGTGTGGTGCAAAAACAATGAATACTGTTATGCTGAAAATTAATTAATTAATTAAAAAAATATATATATATATATAATTATTATCTAGAGATGAGTTAACAGTTTCTGGCAAACCCTGACTTTCATTTGATGTTATAGTCATCTACTTTGAAGTGACAAAGGGGTCTAATTTTATTATAAACAAGTTGAATTATGCCCTAGAGAACAAAACCAGGAATTCTGAGTAAAAGAATATGATTTTGACAGTTAAGTGATGAGTTGAGAAGCAACTGCAGAAAAAAGAGTAAGAAGTTTGTGCAATCTCACTGGATGCTTGCTTTGTTAGTAATATTCTTCAATGCCAAGATTCAACCTAAATGTTAAATAATCACATATGATATTAAACTGCTTTGGTGAAGCTCCTTTCATCTAACATATTCATAATTTCTTTGAGGGATCATTAGATACTATCTCATTCATCTTTACTCCATCCTTATGATTATTCTTATTGTACAGATTGATAACCTGATCTTTGTGTGGTCAATGGTAGTACCTGGTCTAAAACTATTCTTTGGCAAGGAAGAAAAATAAGCAAGCAAGGTTGTCTATTGCAGAGTGAAAGCAATGATTCTAGCTGCCTAGAGTGGAACTAGAATCAACAACGTAAAAGTACCAGGAGTCAGTTTCAATTCACAATAGAAAAGTTTTCCTAACAAGTAAAGCTCCAACAATGGAATTGGCTGCTCCAAGGTTCTTGAATTTTACTTCTCATCATTACAAATTTGAGAGCTACATCTCTCAGGAATGCAACAGAAAGGGGGCGCCTGGGTGGCTCAGTCATTAAGCATCTGCCTTTGGCTCAGGTCATGATCCCAGGGTTCTGGGATCCAGCCCTGCATCCATCAGGCTCCCTGCTTGGTGGGAAGCCTGCTCCTCCCTCTCCCACTCCCCCATTTGCATTCCTTCTCTCACTGTATCTCTCTCTGTCAAATAAATAAATAAAACATTTTAAAAAAAAGAAAGTTAATGATTATATACGATTCTACTCTCAAATACTATAACTGAGAGGCATGACACCCTAGAGAATACTAGATGTACAAAAAAATGGGTAAAATTACTAAATAGCTAGACATTCCAGAAAATAAATTCCTGTCTCCTTAATAATCATGACTGCAGGCCCAAGAGGGTAATCTGGGCACCAGTTCTTCTGCATATTATTTATCCATTAAGCTAGCAATCCCATGAAAGGACCAGTGATGACCCTCCTACTTTCCTGGAAAAATGAGGAGATAGAAAGTTTTAGCACACCCCTTCTAAGTACTGCTGACTAATGAGATAAGTGTAAGGCAATTATTTTTGAGAGTCTGAAATCAATACTGATTTATTTTACCATTGGAATCCTATTACACTCACCTCTCTGGACTGCTCACTTACTTTCTCCCCCTCTCTGGCTTGTCTATCAATCTTCTCAATGTTTAGTATGTACCCGCTTATTGTGTTTGGTGGCTGCATCACTGTTTGGCTGGACAGCAGCTAAAATCAACCCTGGGTGCCTGACTCCCAAAATAGTATCTACACATTAGGCCAATAGTTCTTTGTCTATTTCATTCTGTGGACCTGTTTTGGTGAGGTAGGTTATTTGGGCTCATATTTACTCACTCATCAATCTGGGAATAATTCTTCTCATTAATGTTCTTTACCTACCCTATCCCATGTTTTTTTGCTCTATTTGTTTACATTCTACATCCAATCATGTACTCTTCTAATCAAAAGCTATTATAAGGCAGTGAGGGAAATCTTAACATCATGACATGACAAAGAACTCATTACATTAGCCATTACAGCACTTATCACACTGTGTTTCGTTAGTATTCTTTGTTTTTCTCCATTAAACTGTGAACTTCAGGGAAAGAACTGTGGCTTTATCTTCATATCCTCACTGCCACATTCAGTGTTTGGCACAGAGTAAGTTTTCAATGTATAACTCAAATGAACAAAATTACCAAAATGCTCACTATCAATATGTTCAAAGTGAGTATATAATAATCTGGACAATATAATTTTACATTTGATCAAGTCAGTTGACCAACATAATATGCCTGGAAAAACCACAATGCCTTTTTTTTTTTAAAGAAGGATAAAGCACTGCTCAGTTCTGTTTTACACACTTGCTTAGATATTTTAGTTTGTTTGATCACATTGTAAGAGTGAGTTTGTTAAAAATTGGCTAAGTCACACTGAGTTATTTTACTATGAAAAACACGAAGGTTAAGGATTACATAACCACTTATGGTTATAAAATATACGTACTTAGATAAGTGTGTAAAATTCAAACTTCTAAATAATCTCAAACTTTGAAAATAAGAGTGTTTATCGGGCACTGTCTGGAGATAAATTAGGAGTATCAGCAGACTTGAGTGAAGGCTGGAAATGAAAAGGATCGAAAATAATAATGTAGATACAGTAAGTAACATAAATTCATTCTATGCCTTTTTATTTTTATATTTTGTGAGTTTTTAAGTAATAGCATTGCATTTTATTGTTACATAAGGAATGTGTGTTTATATGAAAAATTTAAATGCACCACTAAAAAACATAAAAATCACCTGTAGAACTATCAAATAAAAATATATAATTAGAGGTGCCCCAGTGGCTCAGTCAGTTCACCATCTGCCTTCAGCACAGGTCATGATCTCAAGGTTCTGGGATGGAGCCCTGCATCAGGCTCCCTGCTCAGTGGAGTCTGCTTCTTCCTCTCCATTTGCTCCTCCCCCTGACTTATACTCTCTCTCTGTCTCAAATAAGCAACTAAAATAAAAAAATAAAAATAATTGGGATGCCTGGGTGGCTCAGTTGGTTAAGCAGCTGCCTTCGGCTCAGGTCATGATCCCAGCATCCTGGGATCAAGTCCCGCATCGGGCTCCTTGCTCAGCGGGGAGCCTGCTTCTCCCTCTGACTCTGCCTGCCACTCTGTCTGCCTGTGCTCGCTCTCACTCTCGCGCTCTCTCTCTCTGACAAATAAATAAAATCTTTAAAAAAAAATAAAAATAATTATAATTAGCAATTTACTGAGTATAACTAATTTATTTTAATAGCTGCATTAAGGTGAAGAGCTAAGATGGTGGCATAGTAGGAGGACCCTAGGCTCATTTCATCCCTCAAACATGACTTGATAATAATCCAGTCATTCTAAATACCCCAGAAATCAAGCTGAAGACTGAAAGAATAAATTCCACAATTAAAGGGGGGTGGGGAAGCCACACTGAAGAAGGCAGGAAGTATAGAGATGTGGTTTGGAACTGAAATGGATCACAGGTGATGTGGAGGGGAGGGAGCCATGGTCATGGAGAAAGGCAAGAGAGAGGAACAAATGGGAATGCATAAGGAGAACACTTCCCCAAAGTCATTGACTGGGAAAATGAGAGGGGCTGATTTTCCTGAGTTCTTACAACCAGCATGGCTTAAAGCCTGGAATTTTAAAGGTCAGTGTGCTTGGTTGAGGTAAAACCCTAAAGGTGCTGCTAGGTCATAAATCAGGCCTCAACAAGTACAAAAAGACTGAATGGGACTTATTCCTGGGCTGCAAGCATAGTTTAATATTCATAAATCAATCAACATGATATACCACATCAATGAAAGAAAGGATAAGAACCATATGATCCCCTCAATGGATGCAAAAAGAACATTTCACAAAGTACAACAGCCATGTCATGATAAAAACCCTCAACAAAGTAAGTTTAGACAGAACAGGCCTCAACATAATAAAGGCCATATATGAAAGACCCACAGCTAATATCACCCTTCATGCAGAAAAACTGAGAGCTTTTCCTCTACAGTCAGGAACAAGACAGAGATGTCCATTCTCACCACTATTCTTTAACATAACACAGCAATCAGACAACAGAAAGAAATAAAGGGCACCTAAATGGGCAAGGGAGAAGTCACTTTCACTATTTGTAGAAGACATACTACTCTCTATAAAAAACCTGAAATACTCCACCAAAAAATTGCTAGAACTGATACAAGAATTCAGCAATGTCACAGGAAACAAAATCAATATACAGAAATCTATTGCATTTCTATCATAATTAAGGGGTCCATCCATCAAGAAGAATGAACAATTGTAAAAATTTATGCCCCCAACTTGCAAGCACCTAAATGTATGCATCAATAAATAATAAACATAAAGAGGGGCACCTCAGTCATTAAGCATCTGCTTTCAGCTCAGGTCATGATCCCAGGGTCCTGGAATGGAGCCCCCATCAGGCTCCCTACTCAGCAGGGGGCCTACTTCTCCCTCTCCCACTCCCCCTGCTTATGTTTTCTCTCTTGCTGTGCCTCTCCCTCTCAAATAAATAAAAATCTTAAAAAATAATAATAATAATAATAAACATACAGAAACTCATTGATATTAATACAATAATAGTAGGGGACTTTAACACCCCACTCACATCAATGGACAGATCATCTAAGCAGAAAATCAACAAGGAAACAATGGCTTTGAATGACACAGTGGACCAAATGGATTTAACAGATATATTCAGAACATTCCATCCTAAAACAGCAGAATATACATTCTTTTCAAGTATGCATGGAACATTCTCCAGAATAGATCACATAACAGCCACACAAAAAAGCCTCAACAAATTCAAGAAGACTGAAGTTGTACCATGCACCTTTTCTACTACAACACTATGAAACTAGAAGTCATTCACAAGAAAAAAAAATCCAGAAAGACCACAAATACATGGAGATTAAACAACATGCTACTAAAGAATGAATAAGTCAAACAGGAAATAAAAGAAGAAATTTTTAAAAACATGAAAATCAATGCAAAAATAAAAGAAAATGGTCCAAACACAATGGTCCAAAACTTTTGAGATGCAGTAAAAGCAGTCATAAGGAAGTATACAGAATTACAGACCTACCTCAAGAAGCAAGAAAAATCTCAAATACACAACCTAAAGAGGCTAGAAAAAGAGCAACAAAGATATCCTAAAACCAGCAGAAGGAAGGAAATAATAAAGATTAGAGCAGAAATAAACAACATAGAAACTAAAAGAACAATTTGATCTGTTGATCAAAGAAAACAAGCAGCTGGTTCTCTGAAGAAAAAATCAACAAAATACATAAACCTCTAGACAGATGTATCAAGAAAAAAAAAGAAAGGATTCAAGTAAATCACAAATGAAAGAGAAGAAATAATACCACAGAAACACAATCATAAGAGATTATTATGAAAAACTATATGCCAACAAATTGGACAACCTGGAAGAAATGGATAAACTCCTAGAAACATAAACTACCAAAACTGAAACAGGAAGAAACAGAAAATTTGAACAGACCAACAATCAGCAAAGAAATTGAATCAGTAATAAAAAAAACCCCAACAAACAAAAAGATGGCTTCACAGGCAAATTCTACCACACATTTCAAGAAGACTTAATACCTATTCTTCTCAAACTATTCCAAAAAATGAAAAAGGAACAAAAACTGCGAAATTCATTCCATGAGGCCAGCATTACCATGATACCAAAACCAAATAAAGACACCACTAAAAAAAATGTACAGGCCAATATTCCTGATGGACATGGATGCAAAAATTCTCAACAAAATACTAGCAAGATGAATTCAACAGTACATTAAAAAGATCATTCACCACAATCAAGTAAGACTTATTCGTGGATTGTAGGTAGGTTCAATATTTGCAAATCAATCAACATGATACATCACATCACTAAAAGAAAGGAGAAGAACCATATGATCATATGATCATCAATACATGGAAAAAAAGTATTTGACAAAGTACAACATCCATTCCTGATACAAACCCTCAACAAAGTAGGTTTAGAGGGAACTTCCTTCAGTATAATAAAGGTCATATATGAAAAACCCACAGCTAGTATCATCCTCAATGGAGAAAAACTGAGAGCCTTTCACTAAGGTCAGGAACCAGACAAGGATATCCACTCTCACCACTTTTATTCAACAAAGTACTGGAAGTCCTAGTCACAGCTATCAGACAATAAGAAATAAAAGGCATCTAAATCAGTAAGAAAGAAGAAAACTTGCACTATTTGCAGATGACATGATACTATATATAGGAAACTGGAAGACTCTACCAAAAACCTGCTAGAACTGATAGACAAATTCAGTAAATTTGCAGAATATGAAATCAAAGTACAGAAATCTATTGCATTTCTATACACCAATAATGAAGCTGCAGAACAAGAAATTAAGAAAACAATCCCATGTACAACTGCACCCAAAATAACAAGATACCTAGGAATAAACCTAACCAAAGAGATGAAAGAGGTAAAACATTGATAAAAGAGATTGATGACAATACAAAGAATGCTCATGAACTGGAAGAACCCTTATTGTTAAAATGTCCATACTACCCAAAGCAATCTACAGATCTAATGCAATCTCTATCAAAATAACAAAAGAATTTTTCACAGAGCTAGAGCAAATCATCCTAATATTTGTATGGAACCACAAAAGACCCCGAAGCAAAGCAATCTTGACATGGGTTGGGGGGACAGAGCTGGATGTATCAAGCTCCCAGATTTCAAACTATATTACAAAGCTATAGTATTCAAAACAGTATGACACTGACACAAAAACAGATACATGGATCAATGAAGTAAAATAGAGAACCCAGGAATAAACCCACTTATATGGTCAAAATTCAATGACAAAAGAGGCAAGAATTTACAGTAGGGAAAAGACCATCTCTTTTCAATAAATGGTGTTGAGAAAACCAGACAACAACAGGCAAAAGAATGAAAGTAGACCACTTTTTACACCATATACAAATATAAACCAAATAGATTAAAGAACTTGAAACCATAAAACTCCTAAAATAAAATACAGGCAGTAAACTCTTGGACATTAGTCTTGGCATTATTTTTCTGGATCTATCTCCTCAGGCAAAGTGAAAAAAAAAAGCAAAAATAAACAACTGGTACTAGACCAAACTAAAAAGTTTTGGCATGGCAAAAGAAGCCATCAATAGAACAAAGGCAATCTGCTAAATGGGAAAAGATACCTGCCAATGACATATCTGATAATGGGTTGATATACAAAATCTATAAAGAATTCATACAAACCAAGACTCCTGGGTGGTGCAGTTGGTTAAGTGTCCAATTCTTGGTTTCAGCTCAGCTCATGATCTCAAGGTCATGAGATTGAGCCCTACATCAGGCTCTGCACTCAGTGGGGAGTCTGCTTGAGATATTTTCTCTCCCTTTCTTTCTCTGAAATAAATAAATCTTTAAAAGGTAAGAATTCATACAACTCAGTGGCAAAAAACAATCAGATTAAAAAATATATACCAAGGGGAAAAGAGTTTTCTCAAAAATTTAAACATAGAAATATCATATGAGCCACCAATTCCACTTCTGGGTATTTATCCAAAGAAAACAAAAACACTAATTCAAAAAGATGTATGTGTCCCTATGTTTATTGAAGCATTATTTACGGTAGCCATGATATGGAAGCAATCTAATGTTCATCAATAGATAAATGGACAAAGAAAATGTAGTGTACATATACACAACAGACTATTATTCAGCCATAAATAAGAGTGAAGTCTTGCCATTTGTGACAACATGGATGGACCTAGAGAGTATTATGCTAAGTAAACTAAGACAGAGAAAGACAATTACCATATAATTTCACTTACATGTGGAATATTATTAAAAAAAAACAGAAACAGACTCATAAATACAGAGAACAAATTGGTGGTTGCCAAAGGGGAAGGGTTGGGAGGGATGAGTAAAATAGGTGAAGAAGATTAAGAGGTACAAACTTCCAGCACAAAATAAGTAACTGGGATGTAAAGTACAGTATAGGGAATATAGCCAATAACACTGGAATAACTATGTATGGTAACAGATGGTAACTAGATTTGTCATGTTCATCATTTCATAATGTTTAAAAATATCTAATCACTACATTGTGTACCTGAAACTAATACTGTATGTCAACTCTACCTTAATTTTTAGAATACTATAAAAAAATAAAAGAGTATTTCTGGGAGGGAAGGAACAGAGGAAGAGGGAGAAAGAGAATCTTAAGCAGGCTCCACACCCAATGCAGAGAGCCCAATGCAGGGCTTGATCTCACAACCCCGAGATCAGGGCCAAAGCTGAACTCAAAAGTCGGATGCTCAACTGACTGAGCCACCTAGGTGCCCCAAAACAAAAGAATATTGATATCTTGTCCAAATACAAACTATATTTTTCTCATCTATGTTCATATTCAAGCATAGATGTAAATATAAAGTTTGACATATTCCAGTCTATAAACTTTGACCCAAGAAAATGAAAAGATCTTATCTGCTAAGTATACATACATCTTGTACACAATACCGCTTAAAATAAAAAAAAAGGAACATGATTTCTTACCTGGGCTATTGAAGATTTCATAATGAAGTTTTGTCCACTTTTAAGTTCTCTCAAAATATATAAAAGCACCTAATGAGACTTTTTTACTGTACTGAAATGGAAGGAATACTCTCCATAAAACATGTGCCTTACATGATGCTTATTATTGTTACTGGCCATAGAAAAGGTGTTAAAAATGTTGGCCTGCTGTAAACTTGCTTTCAAAATGCGGGACAAGGAAAACGTCCTTTAATTTGTAAATATACTGAGGATGAGAATGGCGAAAGGATTACAGTAAAACAGAGATGTATATGCTGTCTCTCTAAAACTGCTTGGTAATCTTTAAAGAGGCCATATGGAGACTTGAAAAGAACTAACTGTGTCTAAGCTGCCTGATGTTATGTGTAGGCTACAACAAAAACTCATACAGGAAAAAAAAAAAAGACTCAGTTTTTGGAAATAAGACTACTTCAGAACAAAAACAAAAACTCGCCAGAAAGGCACCCAAGTTAAACAGGACTCTCATTTCTTTACTAAAATTTTAACTTACTTGGAATCTAACTTCGATTTCATAAGTTGAAATTACCTCTGTGCTTTAAAACCTTTTTCCCTGAGGGGGTTAAAAAAAAGGTTTAATTTATGATGACATCTAATGTGCTTTGGAATGTTAAAAAGTGGTGAACATATTAGTCATGGACAGCCCATAGGATGAATGTATAGATGCAAAGGGCCTAACTGACTGACAAATAGCTGGTCTACCAAGACCAGCCTCTAGTACTAAGTGAATAGACATTTCTGGAGAAATGAAAACTAACTCCTACATATGTAAAAACCTGCTATTCCTGTAAGTACTACTGAGGAATATTACATTCTCAAACACTTTTTTTTGAAAGGTCATTTAGGTTTATGGCACCACCACATCGCTTCTCGGCCTTTGGCTAAGATCAAGTGTAGGTTTATGGCACCACACTGGACTGACACCAAGAATCAGTCTAATGTGGGCTCAATTAAGACCAGAGATGCATATCAAAGTGAATATTATGTTAGACTACATGCAGTTTTACCACTACATAAAAGAAAACAAGGATGTCCTAATGGCTGCAGGCAGTTCAGAGAAATATTATTGGAAAAGAAACAGAAAGAGTAAAAATATCCTACTGTACCACGGAGTCAAAAAAACCATTTTGTTATTTTTCACTAAATATGGGCTACAGATATGTCTAAATCTTCATACATATTGTGTTTACATTCCCCTTTTTAAAAGTCTTACATTTATGTATACTAAGAATATACACTACAACTTATAAAATTTAAATATTCAAGAACTAAATTGCTGTAATGGGATAGAAACGTACAAAGTACTTAGTCCTACTATTCATACTAATTGTTTAACTGTTAACTAGTCCTACTGTTTTGTTTAAATAATAGCATGTAACAGAAAAATAATACAGAGAAACATAATTTAAGTAACATTTATTTTCGTATTTTTATTTAAAGTAATAACACTTCTGCACAATTGCTTATTACATATTATAGGTCTTTTCATCTAGTATAGCTGTATCCTTTGGCGCTCTAAAGGTTGGACACCCCAACAGTATAGTACCATTTGGATGGGGGAACAAAATATAAAAAAGGTGATATTTGTAAATTACATAGACAAGATACTGGTAAACTGTGGTGCCTTCTATGAAAGATAAATTAGTGGGTGGAATAAGCCAGAGGGGGTTTCTTTTTATTTTCTACATGTATTTTTTAGAACTTTGTACCTTGTGCATGTACTACGTAGTCCAAAGGGAGAAAATCATTATTAGTCTTACACAGTAATTGCTCAAAGTGAGCTGAGAAAGGTGTTTGCAGGAAGGTTCAGGGTTCCCAACAGAAACAATTTGTTAAAGAACACGTGGTTCTTGGGGCTGCTGCCCAAAATTCAAGATGGCTGCCTGGTGGATGACTGATTCAGATAACCCTGATGAGGTAAGCTGGTGCCCAAAACTGAAAGGTCTGCTAACCCCCTGAAATGAGTGCAAATTTGTTTTGTGAAGGAAGCCATTAGAAGGTTTTAAAGAAAGGAATATAATTATGTGATTTACGACTAAGAGATCCCTTTGGTTGTGTGAAGAATGTAGGGTAGCCCTATTACAAGGACCTATTTCTATAGTCTTGCGTGAGTACGGCTGTTGGTTTGGACTGTTCGCGTGGTAGCACTGAATGAGGATGTGGAGGCACAGACTGACATGGCTTGACTTTGGGAGATGGCCCTGATTAGACCTGCTATAGAATGAGTGTGGATTGCGGGGAGGGGGTCTGCATAACATGGATAACTGCTGTTTCTGGTCTGGGTAGCTCAGAGTGCCTCTTCCTGTGACGGAGAACACTAGGGCATTGGTGGATTGTGGAGCAATAAGAAAGAATACTTTAAGGGACACTTTAAGCCAGAGATGCTTAACTGATGTACGTTTGGGTTTTTTGTTGTTGTTGTTGTTGTTGTTGTTTTGTTTTTAAGTCACTCAGGTTATTGTGTGGAGACTGGGGAGAGAAGGGCATCTGTGAGGCAAAGTGACAGCCCTTGGAGGGCCTCAGCAGGGAGAGAAAGGAAACTACTCAGGGCCAAGGGACAAGGCTGGTGAGGCTCTAGCAGAGAATCTTGCAGGCCCACAAAGGCTTTAAGCTTTTCATCAGTATGAAATGGGAGGCAATAGCAGGGCTTCGAGTATAGTGAGAGCTGACCAAAGGCCTGCTGTGTGGAGAGCAGGCTATACAGTAGAGTTGCCAGATTACTGAAGAAAAATACAGAATGCCAAGTTAAACTTAAATGTGAGATCAACCACAAATAATTTTGTAGGTAAGTATAGCCCATGTAATACTGGAGATAGACTATAGCTAAAAATGTATTCGTCGTGGATCTGACAAATTTAACTGGGTGTGTCCCCCCCCCCAACCCTATTACAGGGGCAGGTGGAGGGAGCCCCTGCGGGCATTGCAGGGAAATGGAAAGGGCCAGAGTAGCAGCAGCGAAGGTGTGAGGAGGGGTCCCAGAAAAGACAAAGGTGACCCATTTGGTACATTTTCCCGGAGAACTGCTCTAGAAAAATGAGCTT
Source organism: Lontra canadensis (assembly GCF_010015895.1). Classification (NCBI taxonomy): domain Eukaryota; kingdom Metazoa; phylum Chordata; class Mammalia; order Carnivora; family Mustelidae; genus Lontra; species Lontra canadensis. Next base: position 833,711 of record NW_022631108.1, on the reverse strand, counting down.
CTTGGCTGTTCCAAGTGTTGGCCGAGGGTTCCTCAGGGAAGACTCACCTGTCTATTCCAATCCTCCTGAGCCCGCGCTCCACCCATAGCCCTGATACCCTCAAACTCCACCCGGTTGAGTAGCAGCTTAAAAGTAGCAGCCCGCCGGCCCGGCGCTGTAACCCCTCCTTCCACACCCCGCAGGGGTGGAGCCTGAGCGAGGAGCCGGCGAGAAGCCCTCTCTCCCCAGATGACGAGGGGCAGGATAACATGGAGTCCGGCAAGATGGCGCCTCCTAAGAACGCTCCGAGAGATGCCTTGGTAAGTGCAAAGGATGAGAGGCGGGCAGGAAGGTAGGTACGGCTAGGGTCTCGGGAGGCAGGCCCTGGCGGAGGGCTTCAGGACGGGCTCGCGCGCCCGCTTCAGCCCAATCGGGGCGACCAGGAGGAGTGGGATACGGGGGTGCCCTGGACCCCGGGGCACTTCTCTCGCAACCCCGGCAGACCCGCTTAGGGGGTGGCTTAAGGCCCGCGGGAGTGCTTAGTCCAGCCACCCAGCTTTGTCTCCTGGGCCTTGGGCCCCAGACGCTTTGTCGTCTCACCAGGTCTGTGAGCCCTGACTCTAGCGTCCAGTATCTGCTGCGAGCTTCCCCCATTGCCGCATCGGAAAATGACAACCAGCTGTAGCCTCCCCTCTCTTTTCTTGGGGAAAGCCAACCCGGACCTTTTTGGTGTCTCTGCCCCCGTCCCACCCCCCCCACCCCCGGCCAAAAAATAAAGTTTTCAGCAGAGGTTAGTTAGGATGGCTTTTGGTGTGACCCTGACACTGGAGAGGAAAAGTATGGAGCCCAGAGAAGGGGGAACTTTTATCATAAATACTACCTTTGGTCCAGTCTTGCTTTCCAGTACCTAGATTATGCATCTGGCATTTTTATTCGAATCCACAGGTGATGGCACAAATCCTGAAGGATATGGGAATTACGGAGTATGAACCAAGGGTTATAAATCAAATGTTGGAATTTGCTTTCCGTAAGTTAACAAAACAAAAATTTGCCTAACTTGTGAATTTGAAAACACTGTTTTATCTTAAGAACATTTTCAACTAAATTGCTTGAACAGTATCACAGAATGCAGCCTAAAGCAGTAAGAGAGCTCAAGCTAAGGGGACAGTAGTATTTATACCGTGCTATCTGTTTAAAATTGGCCATGTAGATAGGACAATTAGATACTAGAAGCAAAATTCATAAACTTTCTAGAAGTTAGTAGAACCTCCCGTTAAGAAAAGTGACCTTAAATATTAAGCTGTTTTAATGCTTCATAATGTTTTGTTCTTAAAGGATATGTGACTACAATTCTGGATGATGCAAAAATTTATTCAAGCCATGCTAAGAAACCTAATGTTGATGCAGATGATGTGAGACTGGCAATCCAGTGTCGGGCTGATCAGTCTTTTACTTCTCCTCCTCCGAGAGATGTGAGCAAACTTATTTGAAGTTCATTTTACATAAAATTTCTTACATTGTAGTTCTAATAAGGACTTTTTTTTTTTTAGTTTTTACTCGATATTGCAAGGCAGAAAAATCAAACCCCTTTACCACTGATTAAGCCATATGCAGGACCCAGACTGCCACCTGACAGATACTGCTTAACAGCTCCAAACTACAGGCTGAAGTCCTTAATTAAAAAGGTAAGAATTTCTGGTCAGCTTAGTTTTTTTAAAAGGTGAGATGTGTTAGGGGAATTTGTAAAATGCATAGTCCTGTAAATGGATTAGTAGGTTAAAGACTAAGATGATTTACTAGGATTTTTTACATGTATAGCCTTGAAAATACCATGTCTGCAATTAGCTACTTCGTTAAAATACAAGGTGCAAGATTTTTAGAGCGAAAAGGAACTTTAGTGTCCATCTAACTCAACAATTAATTTTCCCATCAGGGAACTAATCCTCAGTTCACCTATGGAATTAGTGGCAAATCTGGTACTGATTCCCAGGCCTCGTTAACTCCCTGTATTTACGTTGCGTGCCTATAGGAGTAACATTGTAACGTTACATTACAAAGAAAAATATTAATAAAAAAGTGCTTCATTGATCGAAAGAGGCTAAGAGCTGCAACCAAGCATTTATTCATACTGTACATCAGACCCAAGAAACCTCTTGGCAACTGTCACTAGGAACTGCACAATCTTACGTTAACTCCCAGTATTTACGTATTTTTCAGTTGTTTGTGGCACCTGGTAACAGAGTAAATGGTATATCATGAGGAATTGGACTCGCTTTCTGAAATATGACCTAAGGCTCTCCCACCAATGAAAAAGTTTTCCCCACATTCAGCCAGCTGCCTTTGTTGTCTGACATTCTGCCATAAGAGAGTATCTTTCTTTTTAGGTTAAGATATTAACTAGTTAAGATTAAAAATCATAAAGGATATTAGCTGTCATCCCCAAGTTAAGACTCTACCCTAAACCTAAATACTATAAAAAATTTTATGTTTGTGTGCTCATATCCATATTTCTGTAGAAATACGTATGTTTGTGAAGACCCTAGTTTAAATGTTGGATTTAGAACACTAATGGAACAAAAACAGTACATTCTTGCCAAGGGTTATCCATTAATAACTCACATCCACAATCTTAACTTCATTCCTGTTAAGTTTAGGGGTCAGATCTAAACATTAAAAATAGTTTTTTAAATCCCCTAGGGACCGAACCAGGGAAGACTAGTACCGCGGTTAAGTGTTGGTGCTGTTAGTAGCAGACCTTCCACTCCTACTGTAGGTAAGTGAGAGAAGGAAATGCCTTTTCTGTCTGGTGAAGTGCCTCAGCACTTGGTCTTGAACTATAATCCAAGTCAAAAGCTGAGTCAGAAATTCCCAAATGTGTGTTGACATTGATACATTTACTCATCCTCTAGTAAAACTATAAATATGTATTTTTATCAGATTTCAAAATGAGAAAGCCACAGTGAGTATCTTATCCCAAATGAGTACAGAACTAGACATTACCCAGCATTGTTGTTGGTGTAAATTAGGTACCAAAAACCGTTCAAGCTGTGTTTTTTTCTGCCTTCTATACAAATCAAGTTTCCAAACACTCATGGCAATAGCCTGCTTGTTATGAGAAATTAATTTGAGTAAGCTGGCAAGAGAATGCAACCAAAAAAAAGAAGTTTAAAATGTACAAAAAGTTTAAGTATTTCAAAGAAAAAAATCATTGTTTTTAATACTAATTTTTTCAAAAGATTGTCAACTCTATTGCCCCTTCAAGCTGTCTCCTGTGCCCTTTGTGACAGGTCTCTATCATTCTTTTGAGTATTTGTTTCCTGGCACAAGATGCTCTAAGCTCCCCTTAATTTTCCTTACCCCAGCCCTACTAGCCACTTCTCCTAAGAGCCCTGATTCCTTTTAAAGAAGAATGGTATTTAGAAACCATTATGGGTTTAGGGAATAAGGAAAACAAAATGGATTTAGATTTCCTGACGTTTTTGGTCCTATTATTCCTGCCAGATTTCTTTCATAATCAAAGTATTTTCAGAAAGAATCCTTCTCTTTGACATGTTTTGTTTTGGGTTTTTTTTTTTTTTTTTGGCTCTTTTGGCTTACAGCTTGAGTCCTACAAATGTCATATAGCTCTAATGTAAGCAGCATTTGATTTTTTGCAGTGTGTAGAAAATCTCTTCATATTCTCATGTCAACATTCTAAAACCAACCTGGTTTAGTATTAGTTGTACACTTCTAATTTACCCGCACATTATCTTTGTGGACAGAAATTTGCATATATAATTTGTGTGACTTTGGTCATATACTTTTTATCTGCAGATTCATACTACTTCAGCAAATACCAGTTTTTTAAAAAATTCTAGGCTGTGGTAAACCATTACACATGTTGACAAGTAAACCAATTTTAGTTGTCAGTTGTGATTTTTATCCCAATTAGACATTTACTATGCGTATTTTAGAGATTTTTTTAAAATCTATAATGAGCTGCTGAAATCTAGCATTAAAGATAGTAGTTTTAAACTTAAAAAAATGAATTTTATAAAGCATTCGAGATCTGAGCATCTGCTGTATTCCATTTTAAAGATGAAAGTCCATACTTACTTAAATGTCAACAAATCCTTGCGGTAATGGCCAAGAAAACATCTACCTATTGTGAATTACCTTGACAAAATAAAATAGAGTATTGTTTCACTAACCTTGACCTAATTCTTCGAACTGACCCTTAATGCGTCAGAAGTGCCTAGGAATGAAGGTATGTTAGAGTAAGGCCTCACCCTCCTGAGCTGGGGAGAGAAAGCACTAAAGCCAGATTCCTGGGTACCTGTGAGCTTTCTTCCCCCATTTAGGCTTTCTCTGTCCCTAGGAAGGATAGTTGTACTTTTTTTCGGCAGATCTTCCCTGGGCAGACTGCTGGTTCCAGGGGAAAGGGATGTATGGAAAGCCTGTATCCCCAAAGGAAAAACTAGAACAGACATGTTTCCATAAATGCATTTTTTAAGAGAGCTATGATGTCTGTGTAGGTCTTTGAGTCTTGCAGAATTCATTCATTAAGCAGAAATTTGTTGTGTGCCTATTAGGAGTTAAGGAACAAAATCCATATGCTCATATGGATAAAAAAGTGTCAGCCAAGGCTTGTAATTTAGTGAACAGGGTAAGATACTGATAAAGGCTTCTATGACAAGGGAATTTCAGAGGCAGGCAATGACTTCTGAGCAAATCAAGGGAATTATATAAAATGGGGTGGTATCTGAGTTCTACCTGGAATAATGGGTAGAATTAAGATGGCGGAGTGGACTAAATTATCTCCAACATCCCTTTTTGCTTAAAAAAATACTTGGTACCCACATGGGTACCATAAGTGGGTATATTTGATAGGCTTTTGTTAGATATATGTTGATTTAGCTTCACAAGCCTAGTAGACATCTTCTAATTCTCATAAAAGACAGAGATTAAAAGTGCCATTTAACATAATGAATACCAAACTTGGGTCTTTATTCTGCTAGCTTAGACACTTAATTTCACAACTTCATACAGCTAAAATTCAGTGTCAGATGCTGTTTGAAGAGCTTTACAGAAATTATTTTAATTTTCACAACAATCCAAGTAACAGGTACTGTTATCCCATTTGACAGGTGAGAAAACTTAAGTACTACAAGATTAAGTAACTTTCCCAAAGACATCCAGCTAGTAGGCGATAAAGCCCAGATTCAAACTCAAGTAGGTAGGCTCCAGAGCCTACATTCTTTACCACTATGCTATCCTGAACTTTTAGCATCTAATTTATTGAGCTTGTACTTTGCTTATTTTGGATGTTTTTTTTCTCACCTTTCATCAGTTCCCTGTACTTTGAAGGTAGTTTCTAATAAGCTAAGGAGTGCAGAATATAAACCCATATAATGGAAGTCATGTAACTAACATGGTCTGTTAATTACAACCACAGCAACCCCGCAAACAGCGTCTGTCCCAAATAAAGCTGTACCTCCAGTGTCAGTGACAAGCCAAAGATACACAGTGCAGATTCCACCCTCTCAGTCCACACCTGTCAAATCAGGTAACATGATGGGCATGGCATGGGGGGGATTTGAAAGTGGTTCTTTTGTAAGTTTTTTTTTAATTTTAAAATTTGAGAGTAACTTGTGATTATAGAACAGTTTGTATTCCTACAGCAAGAGTTGTTTTAATTGCATCCCAGAAGATGGCAGTTATGTTCCACATCAGGGTTCTTCAAAAGGGTCAATGAGCCCACTACTAAAATTGTATGAAATTTTACATATATGTAATGTTTTGGGAGGGGAACAGTATTCAGTATGACCATCAGATTCTCAAAGAACACTGAATTAAAATAAGCTGGGGTCCACAAATCTAAGGCATCTGCAGGGAAAAGCACTTAAGGATAAAGCTCAAGAAAATCACAGTGTACACCAGACAAAAATTATACCTTTACTCACTTCATGGAAGGAGTAAAGTTGGAATAATATATAACTGTTATACCATAGTTTATTACTGCATGTATTTCATTTTACATCTTGTAACACCTAACTGTACATAGTAAACTTACATAAAATATTGGCATATTAAGGGAAATGTGATTCCTGACCCTGAACATGTGCCTTAAGTATGTTCCATGGTGAGTCCCATGCACTGCTTCCCATGGCTAAGTACTAACTAAAATTTTAGGTAGTTAAAAAAAACTTTAATGTGTCTAGATACTAGTTTAAGTATTTTAAAGTACTAAAAAAACTTCATTCAACTTTTAATGCAGCATAAATACCCAAGTTTCTATGATGTGGTTGCAATTCATGCTATTAAAATTGATTATCAGAATTATAGTTAGCCTTGTTGAATACTATTTACCATGTTTCTGATTTTGGGTGATTCAGTTTGAGAGTGTTTTCTCCTGTTTACAGTTCCTACAACAACTGCAGTTCAGAATGTTCTGATTAATCCTTCAATAATTGGGCCCAAAAATATTCTTATTACCAACATGGTTTCATCACAGAACATGCCCAATGAATCAAACCCACTGAAGAGAAAACATGAAGATGATGATGATAATGATACTATGTAGGGAGTACAATCAAGATGTATTTCAGAAGTGTAATTGGTTTGGAGCCCACTGTACTGAACTAGAATATTCTCTATCTTCTCAAGTTTTATCTTAGAAAACTTAAATGTAGATGTATTTTTCCTATTAGCTTAAACTGTTAATTTTTTTAAATTGTTAGGTATCTTAGGTAACCATACCAATGTTTTCTCATTAGGATTCAAGTAAAAAAAATGTTTCTTGGTATTTTGATTAATATTATGATTGTTTTCAGTTTCTACAGCCTGATCAGTGGACTAGTCTTTTAACAGCATAATTTCTAATACACATTTAAATACTACTTTCTCTTATAGGGTAAAATAGTCATAGTTTTTTTCACCAACTTTTTTGACCAAACCTCTAAATTTAGGAAGTATGTTTTTGGAAAGGATGGATTTTGAAGGGATTCTATATTCATTTGGAATATTTGTTTCTTGGTGTTCCCTAACCTCCCATGTCCTCAACCCCATTTCTAGATCCCATTCATTTTCTGTACCACCTCTTCCCCAGAGGCTTAAGTTTCTCCCAATACTCTCAGAAGGCTAAAACCGGAGTTTTAAAAGTGTAACTCCAGATAGTACAGTTATACAGTTCAGTGTCATTTTCCTATTTTTAAAACCTGCTTTACATGCCTTTGCTGTTTTTCTCTTTATACCAGAGGAGTTGAGTTTTATCCATTGCCTTTTATGCTGAGCTTAACTCTGCCTTTAACACGTAGTTTGGGGTCAGTTACAGTTTATCTTATATTCCAAGTCTGTAATTCTATTTCACGTTTCTAAAGTTAACATTTCTAAATTTAGCAAAGATGATGCTATAGCTTAAAATCTGCCTTGATAAGTATAATTACACTGGATCTAGGCAAAAACCACTGAAGAGCAAGTTTTTTTCTTCCATTCTACCACATACATAGATGCTACGATCACTACTGCTTGAACCCTTCTACTGGTATAATTCATTTTTCTAGCTTGTTGCTGAGGATATCCTATATGAGATGGGAGCAGATCTGGAAGTCCTGTAATGGTTTTCCTTCCTCTAGAAGGCCAACAACAAAAACAAGTCAATATAATGTGACCTGCACTTAGGTGTACTACGCGTAGTTTCCCAGTAATGTTGCTAAATACCTTTCCCTATTTTCCATGTGTACACATATAAACATCTTAGTGGGAAAGACTGCAAAGCTTTCAAAAATATAAACAGGCTTCTTGTTTTTAAGTAAGTTTGACATTCAATATAGGAAATTACTTTTGCAGAATTTTCTAAAAAATTTTTCATATCATATCATAATTTAGAACTTACAGCCAAGGATCCTCAAAACTTAAAACACAAGAACGTTTCATGCTGGAATGGTGCTTGACACATTGAAAGAGTCCAGTGACAGAAAACACATGTCTCATCACAGTTTGAGTTTTTTGGATAGTAGAAAAAAGGTGTTATCAAACTTACAGAAACGGATCTGAACATCATAGGAGAAAAATGTTCATTATATAGCGTAGGGTATCATTACTTGAATGTTCTCAGGGAAGCAGCATGTCAAAAAGCCTAGGTTCTACTCCTGGCTCCATCATTTACCAACTATGTGACCTTACTTCACCTCTGAGCCTCGTTCTCAGTAATAGGGAAACAACACCGACCTTGCCTACCTCACAGGGATGTTGTGAGGGTTTAATTGGTGTATGTGAAAATTCCCTTCAGAACTGTAAAATGGTTTGTAACTCTAAGAAATTGTTAATGTATTTGTTCCAAGATTATTAATAAAAAGTTGAACTTACCATTTATCTTTCATTTTTGATTTAAGGGATTCAAGGAAAATGAGTAAGATCCAGTAATTCTGAGGTGCCAGAAGCAATTAAGATTTAATGGGTGACTTAAATCATAAATCAGGGAATTGCCTGCCTTTATTTGGAAGCAGCATGTGACTCACAGTAAAGCAAAGTAAAAGGAGTATGGGTTAAGTCTGTTAAAAACATTACATGCTGGCTTTGTAAGAATCCGTACATGTAACTGAGGCACTTGCTAGGTCAGCCAGTCTTCAAACAAAGACTGCTTTATCTTGCAGAACTCCCTTCCCTAGTTATGTCTACCTAAAATAGCTTCTAGAATGACTCAAGGCCATTCTTGTCCTCCAGCTTCCAGGTGGAATTATTTTAAAGAGGTCCTGATGGTAAATGTGGGAAGAACATTGTGGTCCCAAGTTCTTACTTTTACAAGTAGGAAAAAAGTGTGTTTTATCTGATTATGAATATAGGAATACAGCCAGTATGTTGAGAAAAGAGAAAACATAATGGACACTGATCCTAAAGGAGTCCAGAGTGAAGGGAGTACTCAAAGAGTTAGGAAAGACAACACTAATCAGAACAGCAGGTACAAAGCAGTGTATAATATACTGCCATATATATTTTAATTCATATGTATATACATACATGGAAATGTTTTTATATGCATTATGGAGCCCTAGACTGAGGGAAACCAGTCTTACGGTGGTGGTTTCTAAAGAGGGAAACTGGTACCTAGAGGACTGAGGAAGGAGAAAGGTGTCTTCTCATTTTATACCCCTTTCTGACATTTGTATCATGTGCTAGAGGGAAGTTTTGGACGTAAAAAAGGAAAACAAGGGAAACAGGAACACTGAGCTTAACAGACTGAATTAGTCATGACAGAAAGACTGTAATTTCTCTGAACAGTCATACACATCTATTATCTGGAGGTTAAAACTGAATTTGCTACACTTATGCCTGCCTAAGTCTCTGTAGTCTTTTATCAGTAATTCTTAGTTCTGTATTAAATCAGGAAGCACATCCTTGTACTATTCTAGTTCATGTACTCACAAGTTGTTATAGGTTATCTTTGTCAACTAGATTGTAAAGGTTGTAAATTCCTTCAGGACATAAATGCTTTCTTAGATTTCCCCCATTATGTCCTAAGCATATCACAGGTATTCAAATGTTGTGCTTCCCCATTTATTTTCTCAATTAATAACCCAAATAAATGGGGAATGATCCTAGAAGCAGGGTCTAGGAGAAAGTATTTAAAAGGTACAATCAGAGATGGATGGATGACTTGGCAGGTTTATGGTATTTATACAATTCTTTTAATCCCTCTGTACATATGAAATAATAAAATATTGGGGGAAAGCTAATCAGTAGGGGAAGAAAGTTGATCATTAGTATGCTAGAGTTCTAGCCAGGCTGCGACATTAATTTGCCGATCTATGGGTAGCACCTCTGGGCCTCCTCTAAAAAGAACAGACTAGAATTCCTGCTTCTCATACCAAGGTACAGTGTACCATTAGGGGTATGCAGAAACATGGTACGTTTTAAAATTATCTATAATTATGGGGATAGTTTTAATTAAAATCCAAATGAATTTTTTTTTTTTAGTTCAAGCCTTCAGAATGGTTTTGTTTAAAGCAACCACCAGAAATTTCTTCTGCTCTTCTTTCTGGAGTTAATCAAATAATCCTAGGCTAGATGGATCAATTTTGTGGGAGTGAGGCACAATGAAAAAGCAGCCTGGAATCAGACACACTTGGACTACTTGAATCCCTGCTGTGGCCTGCGTAGCTCTGAGATCCTCCAAGAATTTATTTCTCTTCATAAAGGTGAAATAACATCTAGTATGTAAAATGTCCAGCAGAGAAATTCTGATTAAACGTGGCCTTTTGAAATCCCATGTTTACCTTTGCTCACTCCCAAAACTCCATTAAAATGGCAGGGAAGAGAAAAGAAGGGAAAGTTACAAGGACAATAAATCAATCAGAAGGACATCAGAATCACTTCACAGGAGGTAAAAGGAATCCCCTACAGGGTTACCCCAAAGCAGTTTCTTCCGAAAGAGGAAATCCCAGAACAGCTCTACAGCAAACCTGGAAGGCAGGGAAAACTGGAGTGAAGCATGAGGACTCCAGGAGGGGATTATCTCTAATAAAGATGAACAGATTTATCTCAGAAGTTTGAACACACTGGGAACAATCGGTGTTAAGTACATAGGAGAAAAAAAAAAACTTTCAAAACTAACTCCAAAGAAAACTTAGAAAGGTACATAATGGAATCATAGCATACAACATAGCTCAGCTGTGAATAGTATTCATAATCATAATACAGACTACTCACCTAATCTTTAACAGAACTATACTGGGAAAAATGAAGAAGGAAAGTAAATGTGGAACAGAGGCCAGAAGAGAGCTCAATCTTTCCATTAGGAAACTGATATATAGCTTTTTATAAAAATCAAGAAATTCAAAGTGTAAGTATGTGACTTAGAAACATGGAGGGTAAATGCCCAAAAAAAACCAAAGATGTAAAAATCTCTGGGGAATGGGAAAATGTGAGGAAGAGGCTGAAGCCTCTATTTTGTTGTTCTAAGCCTTAACTTTTATTTTCAACTATGGTCATGTGTTTTTAACAGATAAAAATGAAACTTAAAGCATCTGTCACATTATCTGTCATAAAGCATGCCCTCAATAAAAGAGTAGACATTTATCTAATCTCCCCTACCTCCCCGACCAATGTTGCCCCATTTCTTGCATTCAAAATGTAGCTGATTCGATCCCTTCCACAGAGTCTGTCCTCACCCTAATAAAGTATGACAGGAAAATAAAATCCCAGTTTCAATGGGTACTTTTATTTATTTCATAGTTCACCAACTTTGCCTCCTTACCTACCTATAATTGGAATTTCATCTTATTTCCATGCTGAGAAGCGAAACAATGACAAAGCTAGTCAGAATAAGCTACTTCAAAAAGAGAAGCTAACACAGCTCATTTTCTTTTAACAGGCAAAATATAAATATATGCACTCTAGAATGCATAATGGTTTAGTTGCTAGGAAATTCAAAGGGGATCTTGAAGAATGTAGGCAAATCCAGGGTGCAGTAAAGAGGAGCTGAGATGCTGTGCAACTGCTTAAGGGTTCCTGGTGCTGCATCTCTTGGCCACTAGCTGAATCTTGACATGGGGGAAGATTTTAGCTAATGCCAAGTAGAGATACGGCAAGGGCTAAGTTGACTTAGGGGCTGAGCACAGGAACCAAAAGGCAGGAAAGTACTAAACACTGCTGAGAGCATCCACCCCAGGAAGGACTTTACCTGTTTTTGAGAAAGCACACATACACAGACAGCATTACTACAAGACCCACTAAGCCAGATACACCTATCTTCCCAGTAACATGTCCCAGTAACATGTCTGCTCTTCCTTAGAACACATGACCAAGAGTTGGGTAACTTTCACATTCTGGGTCCCAGGTCTACTAAAGTGTCACCCGTCTGGAGTAAGTCTTCCTCTCTGCCCCTCCCCACCCAAAATGGATGCCAAGAGTGTTATTTGAAGTTCCTCCATTTGTAATGCCCAGGTAATAATGAACACCAATGACAATACCACATACTATCTCCACTCTACTCTACCCACCTGTCACTGCATAACCCCCAGCCTTACCCCCAGCCAAGTCAAATAGGGAAGAATCTCACCTTCCAGGAGCTCTAAACTGGCACCACCCCCAGTGCTCACATGGCTGACTTTATCCTCTGTGTTCCATTTGGCACAGCAAGTAGCAGTGTCTCCACCACCTGTTGAATGAAAGCCAAGTTAAAAAGAAAAGAAATAAAAAGGACTGGCACCAAACTGTAAGGCAATATGCTCTTAAGCCCAAAAGGTAGATGATGAACCCCCAATTCCCTCTCATTAAGAGGGTCCTCCATGAAATGTACACTGGTTCAGCTCTCAAGACTCAACCAGCACCAAGAAACCTAGTAAAAGTTCATCATTTCCCTTCAACTTTTCTCTGATCAGAATTCTACCAGACTACCCTGGCATTACTTTGTAAAGGACCCTTTACCTATGATGGTGATGCAGCCCCTGGCAGTGGCTTTCACCACCTCATCCATGAGAGCTTTAGTTCCTTGGGCAAAAGCATCCCATTCAAATACGCCCACAGGTCCATTCCACACGATCTGCTTAGCCCGAGCAACTGCCTCAGCATACTTCTTGCTGCTCTCAGGACCACAGTCCAAGCCCTAAGGGGCAGAATTAAAAAAGAAGATGACCTACCAAGAAAGTTGCTCTGAAAGTAACACACACCACCTTCACCAAGAGCTGAACTCAAGGCTGAACACCAGCTTCTTGTAGAACCAAAAGACACCCTTCAGTCTTAAGAAGTATAAACCTGCTCATGTCCCTTATGGAAGATCAAATGGAAGGGAAAACCAGGTTATTTGATAAAAACATTCTTAACCACACTATGACCGTGAAGAACTGAATCAGTAGTTTTCAACAGGGGTCATTTCTATCCCTCCCCAGGGGTCCTGTAGCAGTATCTGGGGTTATTTTGGTTGTCCCAACTTGGGAAGGGGATATCTACTGACATCTAGGAGGCGGAAGTCAGGGATGCTGCTCAACACCCTGTGAAGTGCAAGACAACACCCCCCAGCAAAACTACCTGAGATGCCAACAATGCCAAGGTTGAGACAATGACCTAGATTTAGTGGTTCTCAAACTTTGGCATGTACTGGAATCACCAAGAGGGCTTGTTCTAGCAAAAAATTCCTGGGCCCAACCCCCAGAGTTTCTGATACATTAAGTCTGGGATAGGGCCCAGAAACTTCCATCTTCTGATGCTATTGTTCTTAGAACCACACTCTGAGAAACACTGAATAATACCCACATGCTTAACAGAGGAAAATAAGTAAGCAAACTAGTATGTCAACATGATACAGCTTTATACAGCTATTACAATAATATGTGGCGAACACTAAAATGAAATATTTAGTCTTTAATATACACATACATTTTTTCCTGTTTATAATCAGTACACTTCTGCTACCCTTAATGTTTTTATGTAAGAGTTCTTATACAGGTTTTTAGGTAACAACATAATCCAGAACAGCCCAAATCATAAAAATATTTAGCACCAACCCCAGCACACAGTTAAGTCTTAACAACAAATATTAAATAAATGAAGAAACAAAACATAGTTTTGCCCCCTTATTACCGATGAAGACAGCAGCAATCATACTTTCCCCCCCATGGATTCTCTCCTGAGGAGGGCCTCGCTGCTGCATTTGGAGCCCTTTCTGACAATCTCCTGTAGAGATTCTTTTAAAATGCTGGCTGGTTGAATGAATGAATGGAAGGAAGGAAAGAAGGAAGGAGGAAAGAAAGATAGAAAGAAAGAAATTAAAATGCTTTTGTTCACTCCTACCACCACCCACCCAATTGACTCACCATCCAGCCAGCAGGTATGCCAGAGGCCACAGTGGCTTGGCCAGTCTTGGCATTCTCATCAAACTTTTCAGCAGTGACAAAGTCAACAGGCAAGGTAATTTTTACACCATTCTTCTCAGCTTTGGACATCAGGTCTTTGACTATCTTGGCTCCCTCTTCATCAAATAGAGAAGTGCCAATCTATACACAGGAGCCAAAATAAAGATCAGCCTCTATACTAAGAACATGATTACCTCACAAAGCAGACAGGAGTAACAATGCAGTGTGAAGAGCAATTCCAAGACAAAAGGCAACTTTCCAAAAAAAAAAAAAAAAGGGGGGGAGTTTCGAGGGCTCATGTCAGAAGCTGATTTTCTTTTTAAATTTATGTAACGTACTACTTCTGATGGAGAACCACTTCATGTCTACTTGGCACTGGTATCCTACCTCCATGTTGTTGAGCACCTTTAGGAAGGTAAAAGCCATTCCACCACCAATAATCATCTCATTGACTTTGTCCAGCATATTACTGATGAGCTGGATCTTGTCTGCAACTTTAGCTCTAGAAGAGAAAGCAAGAATCATCACCAAAAGAATAAATGGTGGACTAAGGAAGTGATATTACATAGTGTCTGAGTTTTTACATCAAGGCACAGAGAAATGTCCAACAAGTGACAAATGTACTGGCTAACTACTCTGGAAAACAGTATGGAAGCTCCTGTAGAAGTTAAAAATATAACTACTCTATGATCCAGCAATTGTACTACTAGGTATTTACCCAAAATACACAAAAATACTGATTCAAAGGGATACACATGCCCCAATGTTTATCAGCACTGTCAATAATAACCAAGTTATGAAAAGGCCCAAATGTCCATCGACTGATGAATGGATAAAGAACCTGTGGTGTACACACACACACAGCAGACTATTACTCAGCCATAAAAAGAAACCTTGCCACTGCTCAACAATATGGATGGAGCCAGAATGTTATTATGCTAAGTGAAGTCAAGTCAGTCAGGGAAAGACAAATACCGTATGATTTCACTTGTATGTGGAATTTAAAAAACAAAACAGATGAACACAAGGGGTAAAAAAAGAGGCAAACCATAGAACAGACTCAGACTGAGGGTTGGTGGGTATGGGGATGGGTTAAATGGATAATGGGTAAGGAGGGGGGCACTTGTTATCATGAGAACTGGCTGTGCACGTTAAGTGATAAATCATTAAATCCTACACCTAAAACCAGTATTACACTGTATGTTAACTAACTGGATTTTAAATAAATACTTGGAAGGAACAAAAAAAGTACTGGCTAACATTGCCCTATGTTTCTTCAACCCAAATGTCCAATCTGTTTCTAAGAAAACCCCTTAATGGTGTGGTTCTAGAACAAAAAGAACTGAGAATACCTACTACTGTCTATAGAAACCATGAGAACCAAATACATCTCTACTTTGCCCCTTCTCCCCACAAAAACCAGAGTCAAGACAGGTAGTTATACCTGAGCAAGACAGTTAATTATGGGATCCCTGAACCCACTCAAAACTGTCCCAGGCCAGGGCACTTGGGTGGCATAGTTAAGTTAAATATCTGACACCTGGTTTCAGCTCCAGTCATGATCTCAGGGTCATGAGATCGAGCCCAGTGTCAGGCTAGTGTCAGGCTCTGTGCTCAGCACAGAGTCTGCTTCAAATTCTCTCTCCCTCTGCCCCTCCTGCTTGTGCATGCACTCGTATGCTCTCTCTAAAATAAAACAATCTTAAAAAAATGTGGGATGGGGCACCAAGGTGGCTCAGTGTGTTAAAGCCTCTGCCTGCGGCTCGAGTCATGATCCCAGAGTCCTGGGATCGAGCCCCACATCAGGCTCTCTGCTCAGCGGGGAGCCTGCTTCCCCCTCTCTCTGCCTGCCTCTCTGCCTACTTGTGATCTCTGTCAAATAAATAAAATCTTTAAAAAAATTTAAAAAAAATGTTGAACGGAATACTCTACACCTCACATGCCCTGCTTCTTCAACAAATCAATGGAAAGAAAATAGTAATAAAAAGGGACTATTACAGAACAGAAAATGCCTAACAACCAAATACAACACATGAACATCATATGGATCCTTATTCCATGAAGCCAATTATAAAATGACATTTCTGAGATGACAAAAAAACTTCTGAATACAGACTAGATATTAGATGACGAACGAAGCTGTTAAAATGTGTTAGGTATAACGTGGTGGTTATTTAAAAAGAAATCTCTTTATCAATTATGAGATACATACAGTACTACTAAGTGAAATTATGTCTAAGACTTGCTTAAAAGCACTCCTGATAAAAAATGTGATTGTGAAGCAGTATACTAGGTGTCTGGGGGCTTATTATACTGTTCTCTCAACTTCTGTACATGCTTCAGTGTTTCCACAATAATGTTTTCTTTAATAAAATGTAAAATTTGCCCCCAAACTGTTACTGGTCTGAGACTACACTGGAAGAAAGCTGGCAAAAACAAGAACACCACACCAAAAAAAACCCTCCACATCAACTTCCCACGAACAGTTATTTCCAGCTAAGCCTTAAATCTGATGGTAACCATGTGGTACTCACATATTCCAGATCTACAGAAGGATGGAAAGCAAAAGCAGCTCGAATCCTTCTCTCCAGAGATGAGGATGAGAGTCTGACCTTTGTAACACAGTGCACAAGAGGGGCAATGCTTCTAGAATGCAGAAAACAACCTATACCCACCTGAATTATTTTTAGGACCCTGATACTGGGCTCATGAATCCTGAGTAACTATGCTACCTGAAATTGACATCCAACTCCAGAGTAAGCTTTCATAGGAAAATGCCGAGTGTGCTCAATCCCATGGGGAAAAACAAACATGTTTATAAAAGGGCCAGTAGCATTCAGCCATCAAGAGGGTGCTACCTAGATATCCATGCCAAGTGATAGCAAGTCCTCTTATTCAAGCAGCACTAGGTCCCTGTCCCCACTCTAAAATTTCTCTTCCTAGACTCTTAACCTGCAATTCTGAAATTTCTATTCTAACTAAGCCACTGGAATATCATTATCCACATGGTACCTTTCCCCACAGGAAAAACTGTAAAAAGGTATATAATCTGGAGAAATGAGTTCTAAATGATAAATTAAATACATACATATGAAGAGATGTTCATATTCTTGCCAGACTGTATGTACATGAAAGGCTAAAGTGCTTCAGAAATTGTAAGATGAGCACTTATGGTGAATCTTTCCCATTCTTCCTTCCAAAACCACTTGCTATCCTTCTTGGCCCTGCTTTATCCCAGGAGGCTGACCTGCATGAAAGCACATCACTTGCCCTTGGGCTTCCAGTTGGGTTGCAGGCAACTGGGAGGGGGCGAGGGAGGGGGAACATCAATAGAAGACTGAAGGGAGATCAGAGTATTTCTTTCCCTGGCTCCCTCCTTGCCAGATGCCTCCCTGCCTATCCCTATGTTCCCTGAACAAGGCTATAGTTTCTCTCAGAGGGCCCTGGATTCTGGTAACCATTCCTTCCTTTTGTCCCTTCAGGCCTAGGGAAGGTGATAGCTGTTGCTAGCCCCAGACTACTAAGCTGTACTTTCTGGATGTCCCTGAACCCTACCCACACATTTGCACATAGTCTCTTTATTAAACTCTCCTTATTTACCCCATCCGATTATGCTTTCTGACCATAATAAGCCACGCAAGTCATGGCCTACTATCAGGCAAACATGCTATTTAAAGCATGATCTTGAAGAATTCTTCATACCCGCCCAGGATGGCCAGGAAGGGTCGCTCTGGGCATTCCAAGGCCTTGGCAAAGTAGTTCAGCTCCTTCTTCATTAAGAAACCTCCAGCCTTCTGTGGCAGACTGACTCCCACCATGGAACTAGAAAAGACCAGAGACACTGAAATTTTGATCAATCCTTAACAATTCTCCCAATTCTAGAGTCCATCTCCCTGTCGCTGAAATACTTTCACTTCTGAGATTCCAGGAGACCACGGTTTTCATCCCTAAATTCCAACAAAAATATAGAGGTACAAAACGAGGTTTTTGACTAACAGGGCACGGCCTAGAGGAACAAGTAAAAAGCAACAAACCTGAGTAGGATTGGAGAAACCCAACTGAGTCTTCAAGCCAAGGGTTTAACCATAATAAACAATCAGCCAGTTAGCTAATGGCCAAAGAAGACTCCTCACTTTGCTTCCTAGAGACAGCATAAGATTCTGACCCTACAATGTTAACAAAGGGAGGGCTCTACCCGAAATTTCCTAAGAGCAACCTCTTCCTGAAGCTCAACAAAAAGCTCTACAATTCTCCACATTTTTCCCTTTTATTTCCTCAATAAGGACCAAGAATATTCAACAGGAACCGCAGTCTTAACTGGCAGCTCCAATTAGAGATAGAAGCTCAAAGTATGATGTTCTAAGAGCTTGGGCTGCTTGAGTAAACAGAGGAATACTCCTAGCTCAATGTCAAAAAAGACTCTTAGTACCTGTGAGCTCGGTGAGCAGTGCCAAAAGCATCATTGACATAAACATCTCCTAGCTTGGAAAGGGAAGCTCGGAAGGCTTCTACTTTGGCTGGCTCAGCTTTAACCTGCAGGAAAAAAAAAGAAAGAAAACCAACACAGAAAATGCTAATGGCTTCAAGGAAGACAACTGTAAAGGCAATTCATACCAAGAGTCCTCCTGAGTATCTCTAAAGACCCAGAGTCAGTGGGACAGCAATTTTTACAACTAGCAACAGGATCTATTTCTTCTTCCAAATAGTCTAGGTCTTTTGGTCCCTTCTACGTTCTGCTCTCCTTCATCCTGCCTCAAATTGCGAAGAAGATTCCTAACCATGGCTTAACCTCTAATCACACAAAGCTAATCACAACCCACTGACCTCTCCCCAAGTCCTAAGATTATCTTTTCCTTTCCTTAGCTTGCCTCATAGCCTCATTTCAACATATTCTCCTTGCAAAAGTTAGGATTATACTTGACTCAAGCTTCTAGCTACCAAGGTCTTTTTCCAAAGGGAAAGTGGCCCTCACATACGTTCTTCATGAGGCTGGAACAGAGAGGGCAGGTGGAAACATGGCAACAGAAAAGGACCTCAGAAACATTTTATTTATATATATATATACATATATATATATGGAGAGAGAGAGGGAAGTTATTCTACATATTCTATGTAACATTCCCTAGAAGTTAGGCATCTAAGAAAACAAGAAATACACTTCTCCAAAAAGAAAGAGAAACAAAAAGTAGTAGTAAAACATTATGGCTTTGAAATGTCTGCTCACTCTCCAGCATCCCCCCGACCCAAAAGGGGACATAAAGCAGGATGGCAGGATAAACAAAAAACCTCCAGAAAGAAACCAAGCAAAGATGCATGGGGGGAACACATCACAGAAAAATATACAGGACAGAACTAATGTTCCTTTTAGTCACTGCCCACTCCCATCCTCCTGCATTTCAAGGTGAAGGAGGTTGCCACGAAGACAGGGGTTTTCTTCTAATGACCTTAAGAATGCAGGGGAACTAATGCTAAAACTAAAGACTGTAGAACCTACATAATCTTTCCATAATGGAATATCATCTGCCACTGGTGACTAAAATAATCCGTGTTATTATGAAAATACTGCCCAAATGGCAGAACACCTGGGTTCTAGGCCCAACTCCAACACTAATTCACTGTGTAACCTTTGGCAAGTAGATCTCTGTCCCTGAAATCTTCCCACCTATTAAAAAGGCATGATAACCCCTTGAAGAATTGTCAAAGGAAAAATGGGGCAAACTGAAGCTCTTCACAAAACAGGCACTACAGAAATTAATAACCAGAACCCACTTCTCAGTTTTGTTCTGCCAATAACTAGAAGAAAGAAAATATTCCTAAAAGACCAATGTGAGCACACTGGAAAAAGGAAGTATTTTATGTCCTTGTTTTTTTTTTTTAATCTATTTTGAACTTATCACTCAAGAAATTCCAAGCATCAAAAGCCACTGGACACTAAATGTAAAGTTCACTAAAAAAGTCACAGACTAGAACTGTTAGTTCATCACTTCCTGAATAGGTGGTTTTGTCTCAATCTGCTACCATTTCTAAGTCCTAGAGTCTGTGCAAGTAAGTTTCACTCTGAACAGGCACCAAATTTGAGATCAGCACCTGACTCCTACCACTGTACCAAGATTATGCCAAAGGCAGGGTAAGGCAAGACCAGGGCCTAAGGTGCTAAGAAAAGAAACTGCTTGTAAGCAGGTACTCCAATGACCTTAAGAAACACCAGAAGCACAACAGGAGACTGAGATACTAGCTTCAAAGAATCTTATTCCCCAAGACACAAAACACCTAAGGGTAGAAAGTTCTAAAGGATGACTTCAGCTTCTCTTTTACCCATAGGCAAATCCTACATCATCCTCAAAGAACCAGCTTTATCATTTAATATTTGAATTCTGGCTGTCAGGTCATAGTAATCTACTTTGTGGATTATCTATGGTTGCTCTTTTTTGTTTTGGGTGGGTTTTTTCTATGGTCACTTTGGCATGACAACAGTGTAGCTGAGCAGTTCCAACAGAGACCATATGCAGTTGTGACTATACTGCCTACAAAGCCTGAAGTATTTTACTGTTTCACCCTTTATAGAAGTTTACTGATCTAATGGACTGAGCTATATATGAAGTCCAGCAACACCACTACTGCCTCTAACCCTAGTAAAATGACTGCCTTTCAGAAACTTAAATTTCTTTATAAAATGATGACAACACGTGCACTTCCTTATTTTAAAGGGAATTCAAAAAAATGTTTTATACTTCATTAAAAAAAAGTCTCAAATCCAAGGCAATATCATCATGACCATCATTTGCCCAACTACAATTTCCCCAGAGTCCCTTTCCACTTGACTTAGTACAAAGTACTTTTTCTGCTCACTTAATTCTTTTGTAAGGAAATTCCAATTCTATCACACTAAATTTCAATTTATGGTTTTAAGAGTGCCAAGCTCAACTATTAAGTTAATTCCCCTTTTAAATAAGAATTATTACTGTCCTTCTATAACACACCATGGTCTGTTGCTTAGAAAAACTCTTTCAGCCTTGACGGAAAAAAAAAATCTGAAACTGGCTCTGCGGGAAGAACCCCTAGTATAGCATGGACACCCACCCCCGACAAGTGCCTATGAACATCTGCTCTCAGCACTTGGGAATCATAGCCTACCCTTCAACTAGGATTACCACACACTGTCAGGAAAAAAAAATCCTCATGTATCATAGGCCAAGTGGGGAACAAAGTAACAACTGCAAAAGCACATCCACTAAATACTCTTATACCCAAATGGTATTCACTTATTTTTCAAAGGTATTACAAAACATCTGAGCATGAGAAGGGCTTCTGGGACACTAGCCAATATTCTATTCCTTGACCTAGGTGGTGGTTACATAGCAGGTGTGCGTGTACTCTGATAATTTATCAGGTCATGCATCTATAGATAGATAGATATAAATATAAATAAATTTATATAAACGTATAGCTTGACTATATATTCATATATACCCATATATATTCATATTCATTTATATTAAAGATTTTCATATATATTAAAATAACCTTTAATATATGAATAAAAGGTATTTTAATTTATTCATATATGAATATTCATATGTATGAATAAAATAACCTTTATATGAATAAACATAAACCTTATCTCATACATATATATTTATGCTATACTTCAATAAAAAGGTATCTAAGGAAAAAATAAACATGAACTACCTCTATTCTTCAATCTCTCATGGACTCAGTCCCCCTCACCCCTAAAAATGTCTGAAGTCACAGGCCCTACCTTATTCCCAGAAGCATCTTTTCCCTTCCCTTCTTCCTCCACATGAAAGCGAAGGTTCTCCAGCAGGATGACAGACCCAGCAGCTGGATTAGCACAAGCTTTCTCCACTTCTTGGCCCACACAGTCCTTTAAGAACAAAACATCCCTGGGGAGAGCAGGAGATGGAGACAACTGAAAAGTCTGAAAGAACCAGTACATGCTTCACAGCCATCTCCTGTCATAGAGTCTACCAGCTCCAGAGTCTGGCACTTACTTGCCCAGCAGAGATTTAAGTTCTACAGCAACTGGCTCCAAAGAGTACTTCTCAGGCATAGGGACACCATCTGGCCGGCCGAGATGGCTCATAAGAACAACTGACTTAGCTCCACTGTCCAAGCAGAATTTGATGCTTGGGATGGCAGCCTTGATTCTGCAATGAAAAAGGGACAGGGATCAAGGTTACTCCTAGGAATTAGTGGGAATGGTTTTATTTATGGCCTCATGAACTATGAAGCCCCTTTTCTTCTCTAAATTCCCTCAGATTTACTGTTGGGAACTCAGTGATGGTCCTCAGGTTCAGGTTCAGAGGAAGAAGTCAGTTATGATGCCAACCCTCCACCAAGGATTATTCAATCTCATCACGTTTTGCCGCTTATGCAGAGAAGATCTACCAGAGCAGGACTGAAGCTGCTATCTTTAGAAGGACTTGCTTGCAAGGTTGGCCCTTGGCCAGTGTCTGTGAACCGGGCTTCCAAAGTCGTCCCTCAAATCTGACATGCGCTGTTCTAATGGACACTGCTCCAAGACTGTACAAAGTGATTTATACTGAACACTTACTTTCTTCGAATAGTCTAGAATTTTGTTGGTTCCAATGCAGAGGGTACCCACTGACCAGCTCCCAGTAAAAATCCTGGAAGCCAAATCTCTAATAGCTTCTCTGGGCGAACACAATGCATGCAACTTCTGCAGTTTCCACTGCTGAAGGGCGAGCACTGGAAGCCCATGCATAGATTTCTCCAGATTTTATGTGTCTTTTCCCCTTGCTGATCTTGTCATGTACCCTGTAATAATAAACTTTGGCAGTGAGAACTCTATGCTACATCCTGTCCTGTGAGTCCTTCTAGTGAATAAGTTATAAAGGTGTCTTGGGGACCCCTGAAACATCCCTCTTATGTGACTGAGGAAGAAATCTAAAATTCCCCAATCCTGACACCATTAAAGGAAATACAGGAAAAACTTAAAAATATGTAGTAACTTTTTTGCACCCATTATAGATCCTAAGGCACATTTCCTGGTAGGAAAAAATACATTATATAGAACATGCTT
The DNA here is from genome assembly GCF_010015895.1 of Lontra canadensis. Lineage (NCBI taxonomy): Eukaryota > Metazoa > Chordata > Mammalia > Carnivora > Mustelidae > Lontra > Lontra canadensis. The sequence goes on along the minus strand of NW_022631108.1, from coordinate 810,839 downwards.
TAAATAATGTCGTATTATCTACATTATAGTTTAAAAAATTATTAAACTTCCTTTAAACATGTCAAACTTTTGTTATAACCTTGATACTAACTTTCCATTTTTGCCAGTCTTTTTTGAAGATTTTTTTAAGATTTTTTTTATTTGACAGAGAGAGGGAAAGCACAAGTAGGCAGTGCAGCAGGCAGAGGGAGAGGGAGAAGCAGGCTCTCCACTGAGCAGGGAGCCCAATGTGGGGCTCGATCCCTGGACTCTGGGATCATGACCAGAGCTAAGGCAGCCACTTAACCGACTGAGCCACCTAGGTGCCCTTTTTCTTTTTTGAAGATTTTACTTATTTGTAAGAGAGAGAAAGAGCACAAGCAGGCAGAGTGGCGGGCAGAGGCAGAAAGAGAAGCAGGCTCCCTGCTCGGCCCAATGCAGGACTCGATCCCAGGATCCTGAAATCACAACCTGAACCAAAGGCAGCGGCTTAACCCACTGAGCCACCCAGGCGTCCCCATTTTTGCCAGTCTTTAAGAAACTGAAATTGATAATAAAGAAATCATTCATTTATTCCACAAATACTTATTGAATGCTTCTTATGCCAGGTACCTTTCCAGATTCTGAGAATACAACAGTAAATGAAACAGTCTCTGCTCTCATGAAGTATAATTCTAATGGAGAGAGACAATAAAAAACATACATATGTATGTGTATATACACATAAATATGGGTATGTGTGTGTCTGTCATCAGGTGGTAGTAAGAGCTATAGAAAAAAGGTAGAGAGACAAGAATGAGGAATAGCGGTGAAGGGGATTTTTTTTTTTTAAAGATTTTATCCATTTGACAGAGATCACAAGCAGGCAGAGAAGCAGGCAAGAGTGAGGAAGAAGCAGGCAGAGAGTGAGGAAGAAGCAGGCTCCCCGCTGAGCAGAGAGCCTGACGTGGGGCTCGATCCCAGGATCCTGGGACCATGACCTGAGCCAAAGGCAGAGGCTTTAACCCACTGAGCCACCCAGGCGCCCCAGTGAAGGGGATTTTAGATAGTGTGACCAGGGAAGTCTCTGATTAGGTGACATTTCAGCAGACAATGAACAATAAAAAACCAAGTTAGGTTTCTAAAATATCTTATGCTATTTGACATATATAAAAACTCACTAATTCCAAATAAAGAAGAAACCTTCATTAGGCACAAAGTTTGCCCAAAGAAACAAAATTATTCTTCAGGGATATCCCTTATCAGCAAGTTCTATTATTTTTAATGCTTCCTTTTGTTAACTCCATGGATTTCTGAAAATGAAAAAAATGTACTCAGACCTGCTTCTCTGCTTTTAATTCATGAAACACCTTGATAGGCATATTTCCAATTTCTTCTGTGTGCTGCAGAAAATAATGAAAAAGAGATGCCTTGTACAAAACACAGACCTTCCACTACGCTGCAGCAGGGATGTACTTGGTAAAATGCCATTCTCTACCCTGGGACCAGTATCTGAAAATGTTCTGGGTCTAGACCTACACCGTACAATAAGGCAGCCATTAGCTATGTGTGCCTCTTAAATACTAGGAATAATGACTAGTCCAGATGGCGATGTGCTTTGTGAAGATACATGCTGGATCTTGAAGACTTAATACCAAAAAAGTTTTATGTCCCTTTAATTTTTTCCTGAGTAACTACTGAATGATTATTTTGGACTTAACTGAATTAAATAAAATGTTTACTTAAAATTAAGTTCACCCACTTCTTTTTACCTTTTTAATGTGGCAACTAGAAAATTCTGTATTATATGTGGCTTATATTCTATTTCTATTAGACAACACTGCTCTAGATCATTAGAAAGCACACCTTTCCAGCTCAAACCCCTCATCTGACCTTCTTTACAATCTAGTCAAAAGCAAGAGTATACTATCACTTAAAATTTCTGCTTCTGATTTTGGAGTCAAGGTATTTAGAACAGCCTAAACTGACTGAAAATACTACTTCTGAAATCTTTTCCCTTGTATTGAAATTCCCCAAAACTGATTTTATCTGAGCCATATTAAGTAGAAAGGCTTGTAAAAAAACATATAAGCTTAAAATTACTAATATTAAAATATCCTCTTGCACAGTTCTTCATTTTGCAAGGGAAGCAAATATCAGCTGATATTCTTTAAAAATACGTAACCCCAAATTCTTCAAATTTTCAAAAAATAGGGAGAGAAAATAAATCACTTAAAATGACTTTTTTCAATTTCTACATTCTCATAAGAAAGCAGACCACATAGTGTGTTTGTGGAAGACCAAGACTATATATGGCTTAAGCTACCACACAGTTCTACCTAAGAAAGGAAAACCATTTTATCCTACATACCCACAGGCACACACATCTTAAACCAAACTCAAGTTTTAGCAGAGACCTTACCTCTGGTTGTTTGTTATCTGGTTGTTCTTCATAGGAACGTTGAAGTCCACTCTAAAAAAGAAGCAAAGTTTCAGATTCCCTCAAAGATTAGGAGAAGCATTTTTAGTGAACCAGTTAAATATGATGGGTGTTCAAAAACCACCTTAATAATCATCAGTGGTATTAGAAGTCACAGTGGTTAGCCATGGGGAGGCCAGTGGGAGGAGGGAGAGAGAGGACTGGGAGAGGACACCAGAAGGTGCTTCTGGGGTTGTCTTGTATTTCCTGACCTGGGTGATTACACAAATATGTTCATTCTGTGGTAATTCTTTGAGCTTATGATCTGTGTCCTTTTAGGTATGTACCTCATACTTTAAAAGAAAAATTTTTAAAAATAAAAAACAAACCTGACTTCCCAGGAACTAGCCCTCAAAACCTGGGAAAACCACTTCCACCTAAAAAGATTTTCATGTGGACCTAGTATGTTTATTATTATTAGATACTATTATTATTAGATACTAATAATGGAGGCCGAATGGATAAGGGGTAATTACGGAACATTATCTTGATTGTGATTCCTTTGGTATTATTCTGGGTCCTAGTGAAGCTAACTAATATTACTCAAAAGAAAAAAAATGACTAGAAAATAAAACATATCAACAGATTATCATTCTTTCTGAAGAAAGCCTGGGGCCTCATGACCAAAAAAAAAAAAAAAAAAAACCAGTGTCCAAGACCAAGTTCACACAGTACTCTTCAAGCAAAACACAGGCTATAAAAACAAGATAGCTTCTTTCATAAAACCTGAGAGGAGAGGGTGGAACATGTGACCCTGCCTACCTGACAAACAATTTAGCAGAGAAGTGATCAGGATGGCACAAGCAAGTAATTTATTGCAGTCTCTCCTTTCTCACCTGACTTTTACCATTTTTTAAGAACCAGTAATTTCCTTCCCCCTTCTGAACTCCTTGGAAGCCCAGCCTATTTCAATCTAACTGAAAACAATGTGTGATAGCTAGTTGCTAGGGCTAAGAGCTGCCTGCCAAGATCCTGTTTAAATGCTTTCTTTCTCATCTGCAGAATGGGGATGATATTATCTACCTCACGGTGTTACTGTGATTATTAAATGAGTTAGCGTGATCTGTAAAGGACTTAAAAGAGTACCTGGTACACAATAAGTGCCATACAAATGGCAGCTATTATATGTGTTAATGCTTCTCCAAAATGTAATTTGTGTTTTAAAAGGCATCAATCTGCCTTTGAAAATTTAATCCACTGTTACAAAAACAGCTAGCACAGTCACATGTTAAGGGGACTAAGGGAAGATATGACCTAGTCGAGAAGACTGCTGCCAATGCTCGAGGCCTAGCAGACAGTTACAACATCCTTACTTAGACCTATAAAGACAACCACCAATCTCCTATATCCCTACTCCAACCTACCTCATTGAAGAGATGCCTTTCTAAAGACGGGCTGAGGGAATAAGTCTATATTCAAACATTTTAATTAAGTCTTCAAAAATAAAAGCAGTATGCCTCTGAAGAAATACACTCTTCAGTTTCAGGCTACCCCACTCTGATTCTAAGCATCTCCTCTAAATATCCCAAACAAGGCCCCTGCCAGCCTTCAAGTACATTCTGAAGAGAACAGAGTATCCCATTACTTGTCATTTTCCCCCTTGCAGCCTCCCAGAAAAGCCCATTGTCAAAAGGGCTAATGGCGACAGGCTGAGCACAAGCCACCATTTTCAGTATTCCCTACTCCCAAGCCCTTACAGGGAGGAAATTCTATGTGCAGAAAAAGTCAAGAATCTGTGACATCTATGCAAGCCGATATAACATACCTTACTGATGAGAACTGGACTTCTCTTTGCCTGTGCTTTACCTCCCTTCATCACCTCCTAGACTCTCAACAACAGTGCTGCTTTTAGCTTCTCCTTCCTGAGGACTCTGCCACAGAAACTGCCCTTGCCTACACATTCTACTTCTTATATTCTATACAAAATCTGTACCCCTTCCTTTTCCACTTCCTTAAACACTGGTGAGCCTTAGCTTCAGGCATGAACTCAGATTTCACTACACAGCTATCAGAATGGCTGAAATAAAAAAAATAATGGCAATACCGAATGCTGGTAAAGATGCAGAAAAACTGATCACTCGTGTAAAATAGTGTGCCTGCTTTGGAAACCAGTCTGGGAATTCAGCATATGATCCAGTGATTTCACTCCTAGGTGTTAATCCAAGAGAAATGACAGCATTTGTCCATATCAAGACCTGTCCATGAATACTCAATGTGCACAACAGCTTTATTTGTTAATAGCCCCAAACTAGAAACAAATTGGATGTCCATCACTGGGTGAATGGCTTAACAAACTGTGCAACATTCATATCATGAAGTACTCTCAGCAATATAGAGAAGTGACAACTTGCATAAATCTAGAGGGCATTAAATTGAGTGGGGGAAAAAAAAAGCCAATCCAAAAGGTTATATACTGTGATACCACTTATGTAACATTTTTGCAATGACAAAACTTTAGGGGCAGGAAACAGATCAGTAGTTACCAGGGGTTGGAATGAAGGGAGTTGAGGGCAGGGGAATGACTCTGCAGAGGCAGAAAGAGGAAGGTCTTGGTGATGCTCAAACGAAAAGTTTTGTAACTTGTGGTAGAAATTACACCGATCTATACATGTGATAAAACAGCACAGAACTATACACTTTGTCCCAATGTCAACTTCCTACTTCTGATATTGTACTCTAATTTTGTAAGATGTATCCACTGGGGGAAACTGAGGGAACAAAGACTTCTCTGTACTATCTCTGCAACCTCCTTAATTTTGTAAGATGTATCCTTTGGGGGAAACTGGGTGAACAAACTTCTCTGTACTAACTTTGCAACCTCCTGTGAATCTGTAATTACCTTAAAACAAATTGTTAAAAACACTGATTTAGTTAGAATATCAAGTCTCTGTCACCTGAAATCTCAGGGGTCCAGACCCACTCCCATTAAAAGCTCTCAAAAGTACCATGCCCACCCTTGGGTCACTGCCCCCAACTGGAAGACTGGGGTATTATGGGTGTCTTAAGGACTTCTCTGCTCAGTTTTTCCTCTCATTTTTTTTTCCACTGCATCAAGAGCTGCTGCTTAACAGGTTAGAACAGGTTAGAGAAAAGCAGTGAGGTTTAAAACAGAAGACTGGTGGAGGAAGCAAGCAAAAAGGGAAGTGCTTCACCAGTCACCAAAGGAGTAAGACTGGCAATCCGTGCTGGGATGGAAGGAAATGACATTGCAAAAATAAGCCGGAAGTTATACTGAAAAGGCGGTAAAGTCAACTGGAATCCAAAAAAAAAAAAAAAAAAATGGAGGTGGAACCTGGTTAATTACCCAGTCGGAGGTTTCTGACTAAAGTTCCCTCAACCAATCAGTCTGTTTCCCTTGGCAATTCAAAGCAGGATCCTGAAGACTTGGCTAACACCAACATCAGAGATATCAGAGTTCTCTTTTGTAGGACGAAAAGGAAACAAGTGAAGTAGCCATTACTCAGGAGACCCCATTTCTGAAACATTGCCAGCAACCACCACATAAAGGCACTGAAACAAAAAGAAATTTGTGCTGACAAGGTATAGCTGCCTAGGCTCTTCCAAAAAAATCCTACAAATGTGACTCTGTTCAAAAGAGATACATTATCAGGGGAAAAAATAACTCCCTGTCCCCAGGCAAAATAAACAGAATTTATCCAGATTTCAGGGGAAAAATTATTGATTGCAACCTTCAGCAGACAAAAAGTCTTTTTTAGACTGCCCTTTTTACAATGTTGAGTAATTAGAGGATCTGGCTGGAAGTCAAAGAGACCCAAATTCTAGTCCTAGCTCTGCCACCAATTCGCTAGTCTGGTGACCCTGAACAGGTAACTTTCCAACGGCAAAAGAGGACTGGCCAATCATTTCAAGTCTCAAGGTTAATCTGAGTTAAATGAAACTTTGAGCCCTTGGACAGCAAGGTATTTCATATTAAGTACAGAGGAAGAAAAAAGATAAGCACCACCTCAAGTCCCACTCCCAGTCAGCCTAGTTAATTCCTCAAACCAGTTCCCCTGAGAAGATAAAGCCCAAGACTGCAATTGCAGGAAGGTGACCAGCGTGATGCCCCACCTCTGGTCTTTCAGCAGGTGTATCTGGACAGGTCAGCATTGAGCCCAGTAAAGATGGGAGGAGATAATTTAAAGACCTAAAATCCAGTCACATGGCAATGTCCACCTGGCCTGTTTTTCACAGAATCTATCCCCTCTCTTAAGGTCACCTGAGGGGTAGAAAGGGCCCTTTTCTAGTACTAGGATGGCTTTGATTACTACTACATCCAGATTGCAAATACCTAGGTCATTTGGGAAAATGTAGACACTAAGTGCTTCTCAGGGCCATAAGCTGCGGAGTTGTTCTATTTCCACACCAAGGCAGAGGCAGCGACATGCAAAACTAAAAGTGTCCATGATAAAATCAGAGAAAAGGGTAGAACTGCATTAACTTTTACAGTGCCCACAGTTCTGAAATTCAGAGTGCCCTCCTATGTTTAAACCTAGGGTGAAGGGAGATTCCCTACAACCTTGTGTGTCTGTTAATATCCAAAAGATGCCCTCACTTGAACCAGCCCAATTGGCAAAGGGGCTGGATCACACCATTCACATGCCTGTCCATCTATCAACCACTTCCCAAAAAGGACAGGGCTGCACAAGGCTATCAATCAAGCCCTGCCACCCAGAAAACATGCCACCCTTGGATCCTATCAAGGTTTAACAGTTGACCCATCAGTTCCATACCCAACTGTCCTGCACTTTGCTCCTAGCTTGCAAATGTACCACACGTTACCAAAATGATAAATGTAAAAACTCCATACACCACACTGCTAATTTTGGCATGTAAGGGACAAGTCCCATGGTAAGTGACCAGGATCCACACGTGCAGAGTAAAAGACCCCCAAATGCATGGGTAGCTTATCCTCACCTCCACTATCCTGCTTCTCTTGCCTTCTGTGAGGTGAGGTTGAAGAACAGCACGGTAAAGCACCCACGCCCTGCTGCTCTACCACTAGCCAGTATGTGTCACCATTCTGATGTAAACCCCATGCCCTGTAGTCCAACGGTGCCGCCTGTTACGTAAGCTCTGCAGAGTATCCTTCAGTGTGCCCCACCCCTCCTCACCCTCCCATCCCCCATGTTTTAGGGGGTCCTACTCCTGAACATCGAAATCAACATCTTTTGGGGAAAACCTCCCTTTTGTGCAGGGACCTTCGAAATCTGTGCCATTTCTCATCTCTCTAGGATGATCCAGGGCGGTGGGGGAAGGGAAAGTAACCAAATGACCTTTCAAGGTCCCTTCTTTGGGGCCTAGGGATTTGAAGGCTAAGGATTAGGCCTCACCTCGCCTGGTGGGAGCTGGAGGCGACAGAACTGCATTTCAGGAATAGGAAATAGGGCAAAACGGGTCATTTGAGCCAGAACTGAGCCCTTCCTCGGCGGATCCACCAGCAAAGGGCAAAAACGGCTCCATTTCCGGGCGAAGACGAGGAAGTCAGAAACTGTGAAATTGGGGCAAAGCCTCGACCACAATGGTGGAAAGCCTCACTCTGAAGGCTCAGAACCCACGGGGCCGAGCGGACGACTAAGAGCAACTTTGGGCAGGAGCGGAAGCAAGTTGGCTCGGGCCGAAGAGACTGCGGCCAAGCCCTTGAGGGAAGCACGAGCAGACGTGTAGAATTACCTCATGACGACCCGCTTCCCCTTCACGTCCAGCTTGTCCAGAGTCAGCTTGTTAGAAAGCGACATCCTGGCAATACAAGGGCCACGAGGCTGAGAGCCGAAACACTGGAGAAGAATGCGTCTGACTCGCGCTCCAGTTGCGTGCTGAATGCCGAAAGCTGCTCGGGCCACACCGCCCCGCCTACCGCTCCTCCCCTTCTCCCTCGCGCAGCGCCCGGCCGTTGCTATTGGACGCGGCCGCGACGCGCCGGCACTCCGCCATTGCCTCCGAGGCGCTGTCTGTCTGCGAGAACACTGGTGGGACGTGCGGTTTTCATTTGTCACGTCCGGCACGCAGCGAGCCGCCCCAGACCTTCGTGACTTGAGGGTGGGAGCAGGAGGCGGGGCCGCGGGGTGGGCAGGGGGCAGGGAAGGGCTCGGGGTGGTGCCTCGGGAAGGACAAGGAGAGCGCGAGAGGTTCCGCGCCTCCGCCCCGGTGCCCGGAGCCGCTGCAGCGCGGTGCACAGACACAATGGCAAGAAGAAAAGCATCGCCCCCCGCCCCCCAAACCCAGGGATTTCTTGGCAACCCTGCCAGGATTGATGCAAAAGGCGCTTCCCTCTGGAAAACTAATTGGGTTTCCTGGCTCCCCAAAATGGAATTCTAAGCAAGGCTGCTAATTACTGAGACCTCTCAGAATCCGGGAAAGGCCCAGGTCCCCATCTCTTATAATAAAAAGTGTTATGTAATTGTTCTGGTTTTGACATAACGCTAATGACAAGCAGATAGCATTTTTCATATATGCACTAATAATTGTCACAAAACTCGGAGGTAAGTATTGCCTTCCTCACTTTGCAGATTAAGTAAATGATGCAGAAAGAGCTTTAGTGGGTTGCTTAGGGATTTAGGCCTTGTTAAGTGGTGGATTCAAACGCAGGCAGGGCAGATGAAGAGTCCATACATATTATACTGTACTACAGACAGAAAATGGGGACTCCATGCCCCACACGTTTGCAGAGTTGGCTGGAATTGTAAACAGCGTTAGGGGTTCCCTGGAAAAGAAAAACCAGATATAGGCATGCCTACAGACCAGTCCTAGGAACCAGAGGGAGTCCCTCACGCCCAACCAAGAGGGTCCTTGGCTGTGCTGAGGGTAGACATCAAACGCAAGGCTGCAGGAAGTTAAAGCAGAGTTATCAAAGACAGCAGGTACAGGCGAAGCATCCGGAGGTCTTGAAAAGGAAAAAAGCGAGTCTTGTCTTTGGGGCCTGGGGTTTTTAATTGAGGGTGACTGCCTGGTGTATGTGTCCCCTCAGGCATCCAGGAACGGGTTAGAACAAAGACCAGGTGTTACTCCTTAGAGCAAGGGAGTCTTAGCATTCCTTAGAGTATGGGAGCAAGATTTCTAGGGCCAGTGGTCTGTAATATGGATATGATAGCTGCTTCTGTTCACTCTCACCTGGTCTTTAGACGTTATCTATTCTAGAGAAATCATTAACTCTTTGTCTCTTGCCAGGAGCACATACTCTATTTACATTACAAGGCATGTCTAAAGTCAGGTGGAGGTGCAGGGCCTAGGACTAAGCGAAACAGGAGAAGGAACAAAACCAGATTTTTATGGAGTCCTTCAGTTTCCTTGTTTCAATAGCTTTCTTACAAAGAAAAGTCATTTTAGGCGCTTGGCCATCTTGTGAAAGAATGTAAGAACAAACAGCTACTCTCAGGCCAAGAGATAACCTAATCATATCCAGGACAGTAATACAATGGTAAAACTCTCAATGCTGATTCAAAAGTAAAGATTGACCTTGACATACATTCTTTTTTTTTATAGGCTGAAAAGGTTTTTTTTTTTATTATGTTCAGTTAGCCACTATATAGTACCTCATTGGTTTTTGATGTAGTGTTCATTCATTAGTTATGTATAACACCCAGTGCTCGTCACAACACATGCCCTCCTTAATACCCATCACCCTGTTACCCCCCCCCACCCCTCCCCTCTGAAATCCTCAGTTTGTTTCCCGGGGTCCATAGACACTCATGGTTCCTCTCCCTCTATGATTTCCTCCCCTTCAGATTTCCCTCTCTTCCACTATTGTCCTCTGTGCTATTGCATATGTTCCACATATGAGTGAATAGAGCTACCCTACAACCCAGCAATTGCACCACTAGGTATTTACCCCAAAGATACATATGTAGTGAAAAGAAGGGGCACATGCACCCCAGTGTTCTTAGCAGCGATGTCCACAATAGCCAAACTGTAAAAGGAGCCAAGATGCCCTTCAACAGATGAGTGGATAGAGAAGATGTGGTACATACATATAGTGGAATATTACTCAACCATCAGAAAGGATGAATACCCATCATTTGCATCAACATGGATGGAACTGGAGGGGATTATGCTAAGTGAAGTAAGTCAAGCAGAGAAAGACAATATCATATGATTTCACTCATATGCAGGACATATGTTCTTGAATTATCTTCGCAGGATCTAAATCCTTTTGAGCATTCAGATACCGACCAAGAAAAGCCAAAGAACTGATGATACTGACCCTTGCTGGCCCTCATAACTTTGACCAGGACTCTGTCACCTTGAAATGACTTTTGCCTCCAATTCCATGCTGAATTCCCCATTGCACAAGCCCCTTTATGAATTTGTGTGAACCCTCAGCTTAAAACTTCCCCAGTTTGGTGCAAAAACAATGAATACTGTTACGCTGAAAATAAATTTTAAAAATTAAAAAAAAAAAAACTTCCCCAGTTTTGCTGTTTGAGCTGTTTGATACTGCTGTGGGAAATATCCCTGGTGTTCTCCTTTACTTGCAGAAAGTAAAACTCTTGTTTTTCCTATTATTTGGCTTGGTTGTGTTTTTTGGCTCCACACCCACCAAGAGGCAAACCCAGTTTCAGGTAACAGAATGAAGTAATTCGAGTCAGAAACATAAATGTTTTCCACACATGGCACTTAAGGTCCAGATAAAATGAGATGTCACCAACTAGACCCCAAGAACTATACTACCCAAAGCAATCTACACATTTAATGAAATAACTATCAAAATAACACCAGCATTTTTCTCAGAGCTAGAACAAACAATACTAAAGTTTGTATGGATCCACAAAAGACACCAAAGAGCCAAAGCAATCTTGAAAAAGCAAAGCAAAGCTGGGGGCATAACAATTCCAGACTTCAAGCTATATGACAAAGCTGTAGAGATCAAGACAGTATGGAGCTGGCACAAAAACAGACACATAGATGAAATGGAACAGAATAGAAAACCCAGAAATGGACCCACAAATATATGGTCAACTAATCTTTGATAAAGTAGGAAAGATGATCCAGTGGAAAAAAGACAGTCTCTTCGGCAAATGGTATTGGGAAAACTGGAAAAGTGCATGCAAAAGAATGAAACTGGACCTCTCTCTTATACCATACACAAAAATGCATTCAAAATTGATGAATGACCTAAATGTGAGATAGGAAACCGCCAAAATCCTAGAGTAGAACACAGGCACTAACCTCTGTGACATCAGCCTTAGCAACTTCTTACTAGATACATGGATGGAGTTAGAGTGTATTATGCTAAGTGAAATAAGTCCGTCAGAGAATGACAAATACCATAGGATTTCCGTCATATGTGGAAGTTAAGAAACAAAACAGATGAACATAGAGGAAGAAAAGAGAGGGAAGGACACCACAAGAGACTCTTAACTATAGAAATCAAACTGAGCGTTGATGAAGGGGAGGTGGGCAGGGGATGCGCTGAATGGGTGATGGGTAGTGATGAGGTACTTATTGTGATGAGCATTGGGTATTATATTTAAGTGATTAATTACTGAATTCTACTCCTGAAACCAATATTACACTATATGTTAACTAACTAGAATTTTTTTAAAGATTTTATTTATTTGACAGAGAGGGGAGAGATAACAAGTAGGCAGAGAGGCAGGGGTTGGGAGGTAGGCGGGGAAGGAGGCTCCCTGCTGAGCAGAGAGCCTGATGCGGGGCTCAATCCCAGGACCCTGAGACCATGACCTGAGCCAAAGGCAGAAGCTTAACCCACTGAGCCACCCAGGCACCCCACCAAACTAGAATTCAAATAAAAATTTGAAAAAAAAAAATCAAAGACAAGGTAAGCAGGGACCAGATCCTTTGGGCCTTATATGTCATAATGCACTGAAATAAAGTTCTCAGATACCAATCTAAGCAGCCGTGCAGGGCTGCCTCTGCAAGGGAGAGCCACTGCAGCTGAATCCTGCACAGTTTTTATTTTGTTTTCTTTTGTTTTTATCAGAAAAGCAAGGAGAGATGCCTCCAAGCATGGGAAAGGAGTACAAAGGGATGGCAAATATCTTGAAGCAGGCTTGCGTTTTCCCCTACATAGGCACGCAGGGAGGCAGTCATGGGATAAGTGAGGGGTGGGATGTTTGGGCTGGCAGTCACCAGGTGCAGAAAGGGGAGAATAAGGGTCACATTCTTTCATAGCTTCTCACTTATGCCCTGTCCCTGGGGATCATGGGATCCTGCTCCTACTGAGCCATTGCATTCAACAGCCTGAGAGCCCAAATGCTGGTGATGTTTCAGCTGTTTCCACAGTCACTCCTTGGGGCTTGTAATATATTTTCTAAGAATAACTCCACACTTATAACCATAATAAAGATGCAACTTTTATCTTAAGAGCAATGAGAATCCATTTTTTGAAGTCACTGAAGCCACCCAACAGCCATTCCCCAGCCACCATCTTCCTTCCTAACAGAAACCTGATTTGATTAGTGGGCCCAAGACAAGTACTCAGGAAAGGTAAACTAATCTCTCAGCCTCAAGGGATGAATCCCAGCTGAGCCTAAACTAAGCCTGGTATCCCATTCCCCTTTGTCATGAATTGGCCTGGGAATGTGCATTTACTGAATTTAGGCAAATGATATATAAGAAGTCAGGGGAAGGGGCACCTGGGTGGCTCAGTGGGTTAAGCCTCTGCCTTTGGCCCAGGTCATGATCCCAGGGTCCTGGGATCAAGCCCCACATCCGGCTCTCTGTTCAGCGGGGAGCCTGCTTCCCTTCCTCTCTCTCTGCCTGCCTCTCTGCCTACTTGTGATTTCTGTCTGTCAAATAAATGAATGAAATCTTTAAAAAAAAAAAAAAGAAGTCAGGGGAATTTGGTTGGCTCAGTGGTTAGAGTACATGACTCTTGATCACAGGGTTGTGAGTTCATGCCCTATGTTGAACAGTGGAACCTACTCAAAAAACTAAAAGAAGTCAGCTAACACTTTCTGGGAAGGACTTTGCTCTCTGATAAAAGAGAGAGCAGCTATAGGAGCAAGCCCCTACTCCCAACTTCTTGCTTGGGATGCCGTCCCATGAGAATATTATGTTTGCAATTCATGGTACTTTTAAAATGTGTCCACAAATTATTAGATACTCATCCTTTCAATAAAGTAGAGTCCAATTCCCTATTCTTGAATGTGGTCTATACTTGCTCACTTTTGATGAACATGAAAGAGGACTTAAACTACCACACTTTTGACCTCACTCTATGCTTCCTAATTGATTGTGTTCTTTCCAGCTTATCTCTTTTCTTTTGATGTAACGTTCAATGATTTATTAGTTGTGTATAATACCCAGTGCTCATCTCACCACATGCCCTCCTTAATGCCCATCGCCCAGTTACCCCATCAACCCACCCACCAACCTTTCCGCAGCCTTCAGTTTTTTCCTGGAGTCAAGAGTCTCTCATCGATTGTCTCCCTCTCTGATTTCCTCCCATTCAACTTTCCCTCCTTGTCCTTATGATCCTCTGTGCTATTCCTTATATTCCATATATAAGTGAAACCATGTGACTGTCTTTCTCTGACTGACTTATTTCACTTAGCATAATACCCTCTAGTTCCATCCATGTCAATGCAAATGGTGGGTATTCATCTTTTCTGATGGCTGATGAATATTCCATTGTATATATGAACCACATCTTCTTTAGCCATTCATCTGTTGAAGGACATCTGGGCTCCTTCCATAGTTTGCCTATTGGGGACATTGCTGCTGTGAACATTGGGGTGCATGTGCCCCTTCTTTTCATACATCTATATCTTTGGGGTAAATACTCAGAAATGTAATTGTTGGGTCGCAGGATAGCTCTATTCTTGACTTCTTCAGGAACCTCCATACTGTTTTCCAGAGTAGCTGTACCAGCTTGCATTCCCACCAACAGTGTTAGAGGGTTCCCCTTTCTCCACATCCTTGCCAACATTTGTTTTTCCCTCTCTTGTTAATTTTAGCCATTCTAGCTTGTGTAAGGTGATATCTCATTGTGGTTTTGATTTTTATTTCCCTGATGGCAAGTGACATGCAGCATTTTTTCATGTGTCTGTTGGCCATTTGTATGTCTTCCTTGGAGAAGTGTCTGTTCATATCTTCTGCCCATTTCTTGACTGGATTATTTGGGTTTTTTGAGTATTGAGTTTGAGAAATTCTTTATAGATCTTGGATACCAGCCCTTTATCTGATATGTCATTTGCAAATATCTTCTTTCATTCTGTAGGTTGCCTTTTAGTTTTCTTGATTGCATCCTTTGCTGTGCAGAAGCTTTTTATCTTGATGAAGTCCCAATAGCTTATTTTTGCCATTGTTTCCCTTGCCTTTGGAGACGTGTCTTGTAAGAAGTTGCTGCAGCCAAAGTCAAAGAGGTTACTGCCTGTGTTCTCCTCTAGGATTTTGATGGATTCCTGTCTCACATTTAGGTCTTTCATCCATTTTAAGTTTATCTTTGTGTACAGTATAAGATCTTTGTCCCACATATCCTTATATAAACCCAGAAGCATGTTCAGCATTTGGGAGACAGTCTTTGAGATGTTAGTCCACTGTTTTACCAGCGTTGGCTTCACTGAAATAAATTCCTTTCTTGTCTCACCATCACTCATCTCTCTGCCTTTGGATTTTGTCAGTGATGAGTGGCTGAATCTGATGTATTTGGGACCCCCAGACCCAGGTGTTCTTGTACCTTCACCCCAGTTACAAACAGAATGTGATAGAAATGACTACATGTGATTTCCAAGACTAGGTCTTAAAAGACATTGTGGATTTTTCCTTACTCTTTCTTAGATCATTCAGTCTGGGGAAACCAGCTGCCATGTCATGAGGACATTCAAACAGCCTGATGAAGAGGTTCATGTGGTTACAAACTGAAGCTCTTATCAACAGTCAGCAAAGAACAAAGGCTTCCTTCCCGTAGCCATGTGAATGAGCCATCTTAGAAATGGATCCTGCAGGGCCACGTAAGCCTTCAGATACCTGAAGTTCTGGCCAACATCCTTACTACAATCTCATGAGAGACTTTGAACCAGAATAAAGTTAGCTGTTTCCAAATTCATGACACACAGAAATTGTGAAATAATAAATATTTGTTGTTTTTTAAATTCGATTAACTATTTGTTAATAGTTAATTAACTATTAATTTCAATTCAATTAACTATTTGTTGTTTTAAGGTATTAAATTTTGAGGTGTTTTATTACTGAGCCTGGGTCCTTGATGACATCAGTGACCTACTGAATTAACCAACCATGGCTCTGCCCTAATCAGACAGGGAGACTGAAGGATCCCATTAAAAAAAAAAAAAAAACACTTCTTTCATTTCTTTGCTCCTTTTCCTGCTTTTATTCTTGTTAGAAACCACCCCTGCCTGCCTTACACATGCCTTGATGTATGTCCTCCTTGTAAAGGACAAGGAGTTAATGACTTCTTTCAGCACAATAGGTAACACCTAAGGAGTGAACAAGCAAGGTCTTCATGAACATTCCCCAAGACTACCTACTCTAAATACCTTGACACCAAGACCCCTTGCTCCAGGGTATAAGTGACTTACAGAGGACACCTGAGCACTAATCCTTGTTCAACCAGTTCCTGGATGCCTGAAAGGACATGTACGCCAGACCATCATTCCCAGTAAAAACCCCCAGACCCCAAAGAAAGAATCATGCTCCTTTCCTTTCTAAGTCTCCCAAATGCTTTGTCTGTATCTGCTCTGTCTTCAATAAACTGTGCTCTCACTTCCTTCTGGCTCCCATCTTATTTCTATCCTGAGCAAAGCCAAGGACCCTCTTGCTGGTCCTGTGGTACCCACTCTGCATCCTCAGACCTAGCCTGCTTGCATTACTATTACCCAATTTCTTATCATTGAGATTAACAAACTCTATACTTTAAGCCACATTTCACTGAGTATACTGTTGCTTGCAGCTGAAAATATCCTTCTACACTGTTGAAGGGATTTAAGCAAGAGTGGTATGATCAAGTTTACATTTTTAAAAGTTCATTCTTGGGGGAGGTTTCACCCCCACTACTGGGGTTATCTTGGACTCGGTAATTGGAACTAATCCTCCCATCGAGAAACAGAAAATCTGGACAAATTCTAAAAGCATCCATTCAAGGTATTAGAGAACTATCAAGGTTAGTGAAGTGTAATGAAGAATTATGAAGTCAAGATTCAAGAGAAAAATGAAACCTAGAGAAGTTAAGTCTATATTTGGGGCTATTTTCCCCATAAGGACATCTACCAATTCCAGAAGAAGCAGAGAAGAGACCTAGCATAACGTTGGTTAGGTTCAGGGGAATATAGAGGAAAAATTAGAATTCAAGGCCTACCAAGGAAAGGGGACTTTCACAAAACATCAGGCTTTGGATTGTGACCTTGAAAGGCACCTTAAGAATAACAGTGAATAGGAAATAGATCAGCTTTCACATGAAGCCCAGATTCTTATTACCTCAATCCATGACTGAATAAAGTGACTTGGAATTTCTAATACCTCTAGCTTAGTAGTCCACCAGGAAGAAACAAATATAAACACTTTCTGAAGGAAGACAACATTATCAAAAGCCTCAAATTATTACTACATCTTTCATACACAAGTAAAAGTTGCAACATATAGGGAAGCCTGGGTGTCTTGGCTGGTTAAGCAGCCAACTACTGATGTCTCTCTCAGCTCATGTCTCAATTTCAGGGTCATGAGTTCAAGCCCCTTGTTGGGCTCTATGCTGGGCATGGAACCTACTTAAAAAAAACAAAATACAGCGGTACTTGGGGGCTCAGTGGATTAAGCATCCAACTTTTGATTTTGGCTCAGGTCATGAACTCATGGATCATAAGATCAAGCCCTGCATCAGGATCCATGCTCAGTAGGGGGTCTGCTTGGATTCTCTGCCTCTGCCCCTCCCCTCGCTCTCTCTCTGTGTCTGTCTCTCTCTCTATCTAAAATAAATAAATAAATAAATAATCTTTTTAAAGATTATAAACTGTATTACTTATCTAATGTTATTTGTCCCAAAATTCAGCACCTAAAAACAAAAAAAAAAATCTCAGTTTCTGTGGGTCTTGAATTCAAGAACAAAGCTGGGTGGTTCTCACTCTGGGTCACTCATGACATTGCAGTTATCTGAAGGCTTGACTGGAACTGGAGGATCTGCTTTCAAGATGATGCACTCTCATGGTTGTTGGCAGGGAACCCCTGCCAACCTGGGCACCTTGTTTCTCACCACATGGTCTCTTCATAGTGCTGTTTGAGTGTCCTTATGACAAGGCAACTAACTTCCCCCAGAATGAGTGCTAAAAGAGAGAAAGAGGAAGAAGCCATCATGCCTTTTATGACCTAGTCTCAGAAGTCACACACCATCATTTCAGCCATATTCTATTCATTAGAAGTAAACACTAGTCCAGCCCACATTTGGGGATAGAAGAATTGGGTTTTACCTCTTGAAGGGAGAAATATAGAGGAATGGACATATGTTAAAACAATTACATAGGAGCGCCTCGGTGGCTCAGTCGTTAAGCATCTGTCTTTGGCTCAGGTCATGATCCCAGAGTCCAGGGATTGAGCCTCACATCGGGCTCCCTGCTCAGCGGGAAGCCTGCTTCTCCCACTCCCCGTGCTTCTGTTCTCTCTCTCGCTGTGTCTCTCTCTGTCAAATAAATAAATAAAATCTTTAAAAATGAATAAAATAAAACAACTACATATACTTTGCCTGGGTCCTAATTTTGCTGAGTCCTAGACCTGATGATATCCTACAACACATTCTTCAGCCCATGAAGAGATAAACATAGCAATTTTGAGGAATATTAAAGACAGATATCAGCCACTGCCTAGACTTCTGTCCATGTCTTGCCTATGCTTATATTTTCATGTACTTATAAAAATTAAACAGTTGGTAGCAATTTGAAGGTTCCACAGGTCCAAACTCCTACCTCTTGTACTAGAAAAAATGGCTTTTAAACATCTAGCTTCTATTTTGAGTATTCAACAATGGGTATTATATTAAAGGGCATTTAGTTATATTATTGGATGATATAGTTATTAGGATATCTATGTATTGGGGGTTTTTTTTGTTTATTGGTTTTTGTTTGTTTCTTTGTCAGAGAGAAAGCAGAAGCCAGGGGCAGAGGGAGAAGTAGGCTCCTTGCTGAGCAGGAAGCCTGATGGGGACTCCATCCCAAGACCCTGAGATCATGACCTGAGTTGAAGGCAGATGCTTAACCTACTGAGCCACCCAGGTATCCCAGGATATCTATGTATTGAATTGTGATCTGGGATACAATCAGCAAAATAATTTGAAGAAAATGTAGAAGGTGAAATAATCCATAGGTTAACAGAAACAGACATATCAAACAAGTGTGGTTCCTATTAGAATTATAGTTCAAACAAACCAGCTGTAAACACACACACACACACACACACACACATTTATGGGACAACATAGAAAATTTGAACACTGGATATTTGATAGTCTCAAAGTATTTGAATTAAAAAAACTTTTAGGTATGATAATGATATCACAGTTATTTTTTGAAGAGAATTAAACATACATACTGAAATGTTTTTAACTTTCTCCTGAAAATACTTTCAAATTTAGAGAAAAGTTGCATAAATAATACAAAGAATCCTCATATACCATCTGTCCATATATATATATATATGGACACAAAGATGAAGTCTTCATGGAGATGAAGCCTGCCAACACTCTAAGAAAAGTGAATCTTTCCATAGTTGAAACTCTGATGAGACTGTCACCCTGGCCAACACCTATATTGTAGTTTAGTGAGACTGTGAGCAGATCACACAGCCAAGATGTGCTCAGACTCTTGACTTATAGAAACTGTGAGATAATAAATGTGTATTGCTTGAAGATCTTAAATTTGTTACACAGCAATAAAAACTAGTATACCAACGTATGATACCAAGAAGTAACACATATGCTTGTAAAAAAGTAGTCAAGAAAGATTGGAGTCTGAGAAACCTGCGTGGTGTACATTTTAATTTTGAAATTAATTAGCCTTAGAGAGATCTCAACTTCTGGGCAAAATCTTTTGATAGGGATTTAAATTTTAATTAGATACATTGATATTCTGCTTCAGAATGGAACGAAATTGGGACATCCAAAGATTTCGCAGTAACCTTATCAGAATAGTGAAAAGAATTAAAAATAGAGATAACTTATTGGACAAATTGTGTCATAAAAAACATTAGTCAAGGAGAGGTACTCTGGATGGAGGCATAAAAACAGAACCTGTGAATATACTTGATCTGAAATATATGTAGATTTTTAATAAAAAGAGATTAGCGTTAAGAATTTAGTAGAAATTTTTTCCTCTCCTGTAGAGTATTTCCTCAAAAACATTATTTTTAATGAATGGTGTTAAGACAACTAGGTAGCTATATTAACAAAAGATAAAGTTCAATGCCTTCATACACCAGATGATAGGTTAAAGTCTAAGTGGAACAAAAGACAAGAAAAAAATCCCAAGTGTCTATCAATAGGTGCTAGATAAACTATGACACATTGATATAAGTGAATAGTTGTAAGAAAGAATGAGAGAGTTCTGTAAGCACTGATATAGTTTCCAGGATGTACTTAGGTTAAGAAAGCAAGATGCAGAATTGCATATAGTAATATGTTACCTTTTGTGTAAGAAAGGGAGAAAATTAGAATAAATACAAGCATACTTTGGAGAGATTACAGGTTTAGTTTCAGAACACTGCAATAAAGCAAATATTGTAATAAAGTGAGTCAGATGAATTTTTTGTTTTCCAAGTGCATATAAAAGTTATATTTACACTCTACTGAGTCTAGTAAGTATGCAACAGCATTATGCCTTAAAAAGCAATGAGAAACTGTGGACTCTGAGAAAAAAAACTGAGGGTTTTGGAGGGGAGAGGGGTGGGGGATTGGGTGAACCTGGTGGTGGGTATTGTGAAGGGCACGTACTGCATGGAGCACTGGATGTGGTGCATAAACAATGAACCTTGGAATACTGAAAAAATAAAATAAATTTTTTTAAAAATAGAAAAGAAAAGCAATGTACATAATTTAAAAATACTTTACTGCTAAAAAATATTAACCATCATCTGATCTTTCAGCAAGTTGTATTCCTTTGGCTGGTGGAGGGTCTTGTTTCAGTGTTAATGGTAGCTGACTGATCAGGGTGGTAGTTGGTGAAGGTTGTGGTAGCTGTGGCAATTTCTTACAATAAGATAGCAATGTAGTTTTGTGCATCAGTTGACTATTCCTTTCACAAATAATTGCTCTGCAGAGGGCAAGGCTGACTGATAGCATTTTACCCACAGCAGAACTTCCTTCAATCCTTCACATCCTGTCAATATTTTATCAAATAAGTTTATATAATATTCTAAATCTTTTGTTCTCATTTCAACAGTCTTCACAGCATCTCCACCAGGAGTAGATTTCCTCTCAAGAAGCCACTTTCTTTGCCCATCCATAAAAAGCAACTCCTCATACATTCAAGGTTTTTATTTAAAGATTTATTTATTTATTTTAGAGAAAGAGAGACAGCAGGAGGGAGGGGTGGACAGAAGGAGAGGAAGAGAGAAACTTAAGCAGACTCTTCGCTGAGTGCAGAGCCCTATCAGGGCTCAATCTCACAACCCAAAGATCATGACCTGAGTTGAAACCAAGAGTGGGACGCTTAACCTACTGTGATACCCAGGTGCCCCCCATTCAAGCTGTATCATGACATTGCAACAATTCAGTCTTATCTTTAGGATCCACTTCTAATTCTAATCCTCTTGTTATTTTAACCACATCCAGTTACAGCAGCTGAAGTCTTGAACCCCTCAAAGTAATCCATGAGAGCTGAAATCAACTTCTTCCAAGCTCATGTTAATGTTGATGTTTTGACCTCTTCCCATGAATCATGATTGCTCTTAATGGCATTTAGAACAGTGAATCCTTTCCAGTGTTTTTTAGTTTACTTTGCCCAGAGTCATCAGAGGAATCACTATCTATGGCAGCTATAGCCTTATGAAATGTATTTCTTAAATAAGAAGACTTAAAAGTCAGGGTACCTGGGTGGCTCAGTCGGTTAAACATCTGTCTTCTGCTCAGATCATGATCCCAGGGTCCTGGAACCTAACCCAGTGTCAGCTCCGTGAGCAACAGGGAGCCTGCTTCTCCCTCTCCTCCCTCTGCCCTTCCCCTACCCCCACTCATGCTCTCTCTCTCTCAAATAAATAAATAAAATCTTTTTTAAAAAAGAAGACTTAAAAGTTAAAATTACTCCTTGATTCATGGGCTGCAGAATGGATGCTAATATATTAGCAGGCATGAAAACAATATTAATCTAGGGTGCACTGTCAATTAGCAGTCATATTCTGAAAGGAATCTTTTATTTCTGAGCAGTAGGTCTCAATAGTGGGCTTAAAATATTTGGGAAACCATGTTGTAGACAGATGTGCTGTCACTTCAGCTTTTGTTGTTCCCTTTATAGAGCACAAGCAGAGTATATTTAGCATAATTCTTATGGGCCTTAGAATTTTTGAGATGGTGAATGAGTATTGGCTTCAGTTTAAAGTCATCAGCTGCATTATCCCCTAACAAGAGAGTCAGCCTGCATTTTGAAGTTTTGAAGCCACACATTGACTTCTCTCTAGCTATGAAAGTTCTAGATGGCACCTTCTAATAGAAGGATGCTTTACCTACATTGAAAATGTGTTATTTAGGGGTGCCTGGGTGGCTCAGTGGGTTAAAGCCTCTGCCTTCAGCTCAGGTCATGATCCCAGGGTCCTGGGATCAAGCCCTACATCGGGCTCTCTCTTCGGCAGGGAGCCTGCTTCCTCCTCTCTCTCTCTCTCTCTCTCTGCCTGCCTCTCTGCCTATTTGTGATCTCTGTCTGTCAAATAGATAAATAAAATCTTTTAAAAAATGTGTTATTTAGTGTAGCTGTCTGCATTAATGATCTTACCTAGATCCTCTGAAGAACCTGCTGCAGCTTCTACATCAACACTTGCTGCTTCACCTTGCATTTTTATTTTATGGAGATGGCTTTTTTACTTAAACTTCATGAACCAATGTCTGCTAGCTTTGAACTTTTCTTCTGCAGCTTCCTCACCTCTCTTAGTCTTCATAGAATTAAAGAGAATTGGGGCCTTGCTCTGGATTAAACTTTGGTTTAAGGGAATGCTGTGGCTGGTTTGGTCTTGTATTCAGACTTCTACAACTTTCTCCATATCAGCAATAATGCTGCTTTTCTTTTTTATCATTCATGTATTCACTGGAGTAGCACTTTTAATTTCCTTCATAAACATTTCCTTTGCATTCACAACTCTGATAACTGTTTGCCTAGCTTTTGACCTATCTCACCCGTTAACATGCCTTCCTCACTAAGCTTAATCATTTCTAGCTTTTGATTTAAAGAGAGAAATGTATGACTATTACTTTCACTTGAACACTTGGAGGCCGTTGTGCAGTTATTAGTTGGCCCAATTTCAGTATTGTTATGTCTCATGGAATAAGGAGGCCCAAGGAGAAGGACAGAGATGGAGGAACAGCCAGTAGAGAGAGCAGTCAGAACACACACACACATTAAGTTTGTTATCTTGTATGGGCGTGATTTGTGGCACCCCAAAACAAATACCAGAGTAACATCAAATTTCACTGGTCACAGATCACCATAACAAATAAGTTAATAATAAAAAAGTTTGAAATATTGCAATTATTATCAAACTATGACATAGAGACATAGAGTGAGCAAATACTCTTGGGAAAATGGTACCAATAGACGTCCTTGACACAGGGTTGCCAAAATCATCAATTCAAAAATACAAAAGAAATAAAATATTTGCAAAATGCAATAAAGTGAAGCACAATAAAATGAAGAATCTCTGTACTTATTTTTGTGTGTATCTGCATAAAGAAAGACTGAGAAGATACATAAGAAATTAATAAATGTTTATGAAGATTGAAAGGATAGGGTAGATGGGGACAGGAGTGGGTGTGGGAGTTCTAAATGTAAACCTTGTTATTTTTTTTTATTTTTGAACCATGTGAATATATACACTAATCCAAACAAATAAGTACAACTTTAAAAGAAAAAAAAATGGGGGTGGGAGGAGCAAGATCACCCATAAACTCTTATCAGAAAAGCCCAAGATTTTTATTGACTCAAAGGCCAAAGTTATCACTAAATTCTATTACCTGCATACTCACTGAATACCAGCATGCCACCAATGAATATGTGGAGAAGGAAATCAAGAAAACTGGCATGACTGGGGGCAGTAAAATGGCTGGAGAATCCAGATACCATGAAACCACAGTAAAAATCACAGAAAAGTTCATGCATTCAGCCTTCTCTATGACAGTGAGACCTCTTCCTGGTTTTCTTCTGATCATCACATATAGTTTTATGAACAGTCACTTTAGGCCACATAGGAAAATGACAGAGAGGATCATCAACAGTGAGATCACAGCACACAAGGAATTTTTATGGAATCATTTAGCCACTGGGTCATATATAAAGACAGCTATATAAAGAGAATTTCAAACAGCTTCAGGGTGAGCTAAGTGGTGCCCTTGCTCTGATTTCCCACATGCATTGAAACTACACATACATAACTGGCATAAAAACAGACACATAGACCAGTGGAACAGAGTAGAGAGCCCAGATATGGACCCTCAACTCTATGGGCAAATAATCTTCGACAAAACAGGAAAAAATATCCAGTGGAAAAAAGACAGTCTCTTCAATAAATGGTGCTGGGAAAACTGGACAGCTATATGTAGAAGAATGAAACTTGACCATTCTCTTACACCGTACACAAAGATAAACTCAAAATGGATAAAAGACCTCAACATGAGACAGGAATCCATCAGAATCCTAGAGGAGAATATAGGCAGTAACCTCTTCGATATCAGCCACAGCAACTTCTTTCAAGATATGTCTCTAAAGGCAAAGGAAACAAAAGCGAAAATAAACTTTTGGGACTTCATCAAAATCAAAAGCTTCTGTACAGCAAAGGAAACAGTCAACAAAACAAAGAGGAAACCCACAGAATGGGAGAAGATATTTGCAAATGACAGTACAGACAAAAGGTTGATATCCAGGATCTATAAAGAACTCCTCAAAATCAACACACACAAAACAGACAATCATATCAAAAAATGGGCAGAAGATATGAACAGACACTTCTCCAATGAAGATATACAAGTGGCTCTCAGACACATGAAAAAATGTTCATCATCACTAGCCATCAGGGAGATTCAAATTAAAGCCACATTGAGATACCAACTTACACCTGTTAGAATGGCCAAATTTAGCAAGACAGGAAACAACGTGTGTTGAAGAGGATGTGGAGAAAGGGGAACCCTCTTATACTGTTGGTGGGAATGCAAGTTGGTGCAGCCACTTTGGAGAACAGTGTGGAGATTCCTCAAGAAATTAAAAACAGAGCTTCCCTATGACCCTGTAATTGCACTACTGGGTATTTACCCCAAAGATACCGACGTAGTGAAAAGAAGGGCCATCTGTACCCCCAGTGTTTATAGCAGCAATGGCCACTGTCGCCAAACTGTGGAAAGAACCAAGATGCCCTTCAATGGACGAACGGATAAGGAAGATGTGATCCGTATACACTATGGAGTATTACGCCTCCATCAGAAAGGATGAATACCCAACTTTTGTAGCAACATGGACGGGACTGGAAGAGATTATGTTGAGTGAAATAAGTCCAGCAGAGAGAGTCAAGTATCATATGGTTTCACTTATTTGTGGAGCATAGCAAATAACATGGAGGACAAGGGGAGATGGAGAGGAGAAGGGAGTTGAGGGAAATTGGAAGGGGAGGTGAACCATGAGAGACTATGGACTCTGAAAAACAATCTGAGGGTTTTGAAGAGGTGGGAGGTGGGAGGTTGGGGGAACCAGGTGGTGGGTATTAGAGAGGGCATGGATTGCATGGAGCACTGGGTGTGGTGCAAAAACAATGAATACTGTTACGCTGAAAAGAAATAAAAAATTTAAAAAAAAGAAACTACATATACATAAACACTACTGTTTAAGGCAATTAAATTGTTAAGGCTTGGGTATGGAAATCATTCGCTAAATAGGGAGTTGGAGAGTTATATTAGTTGATTACCACCCAGTAATGTCTTTATTTGTTTTTGTTTATGTTTTTTTTTTTTTGCAGCAAAGCAAGTTTTATTTAACAATAGCACAGTGATAGTACAAAGCTCCAGAGGAGGGAGGGGACCCGAGAGTGTTGCCCACCATCCAGTAATGTCTTCTTATGAATTAACCAGTCATCTAGGGTCCTGAGAAATGGGAACAAGAAATTATTAGATTTTCATTCTGAAAAGAAAGCTCAAAGGAATAATGCAATGAACACCATCAGAAGAGGGCAGGTTTGGATGAGCCTTCAATAACAGAAGTTGGGGAGAGAAGATGAAACATAAGAGTCTGGGAAATGTCAGGGTAGACAGAGAAATGGAGGGACCATGACAAAAACCCCATCTAGTCCCATGTGGCTTGCCACACAGATGTCTGAGCCACACTGAGAGTTACTAAATCATATGGCAGATGAAATTCAATATGATGCAAAACTATAATGCAAATGAAAGAGGGACTATAAAATTTTATTAAGCACCCCAGGTGAATCTAATGCACAATAAATTTTGAGAACTGCAGCTTTCTGGTATGTATTCACCATGGCAGTTGCATTTCTCACTGCAAATAATTAACATTTTTTGACAATTGCACATGAGGTCAACCCTAGGACATGCCTAATGTCCAATGACAGTAGGGTACCCAAATAGCTCATGATCAAAGACTGGAACTAAGGCAAGTGAAAGAAGAGAGGGCAAGATAAATGTTTTAAGAAAAGTTTGAAGCAAGGCAAGTGTGAGCAAAAATATTTGCCTAGTCATAAGATAAAGAGACAAACCCACAAGTTCCAGCAGATTCTACTCTTATGGTTACAAACTAAAGACTAATGTTCACATATACACAGTACTAGAATAATAATTGATCACACTATGAACTCAACCACATTTCTATTACTATTAGCCATTTTATCATTAAACATAAAGGACAACACATTGTAAATACATAGATAATTTAGTTACTTTCACCATTGATGGTGAAGTGTCATAGATCATTTTAGCTATCAAATAATTCAAAAGTAATACCAGTTTGTCTGTGGAATACATTTTACAGTGTGCTCTGCTTTAACAAAACCAAATATATATCAAAGTTCAGATGATAACAAATAACAAGTGATTACTTGCATTACAGGAGATTGTTTTGTAGCAGGTGTGGTTAGAGTATGATTTTGTTTACATTAATTCAACTTATAGGTAACACTTTAATTTTTTATTTAAATTTAATCAGCCAACATATAGTACATCCTTAGTTTTTGATGTAGTGTTCAGTGGTTTGTTAGTTGTGTATAACACCCAGTGCTCATTACATCATGTGTCCTCCTCAATGCCCATCATCCAGTTATCCCATGAATCCACCCACCTGCCTTTCCACAACCCTCAGTTTGTTTCCCAGAGTCCAGGGTCTCTTATGGTTTGTCTCCCTCTCTGATTTCTTCCCATTCAGTTTTCCTTCCCTGTCCCTTTGATCCTCTGCGCTATTCATTATATTCCACATATGAGTAAAACCATATGATAATTGTCTTTCTCTGATTGTATCATTTAGCATAATAATAGGTAGCACTTTAAGTCCGTTGTTAAATTTGTTTTAATTATCTGGGGGCGCTTGTAAGTAGTGACTGAAAAGGACACAGGGGAGCTTTGGGATGCTAACAATCAATACTCTGTTAGTTGATGGGCTGCTCATTACTTGAGTGTATTCAGTTCATGAATTTTCATAAGATTTATGATATTTGCAGTTTTCTGTATGTATACTTCAATTGAAAGGTTAAAAAAATAAAAGGAAGGGGAAGTATGCCAGGAAAGCAAACATAATACACAACAAGAAATAAACAATGCTAGTGCATTGAACCTAAACTTAACAGATACTGTCTCTCATTTTCCTGTGGGATTGATCAGAACCACACAACTCTGACCACTCACCAATCTATGAATAACTGGAAATTACACAGGGGAGAAGATTTGGATATGGATGTGGATGGTTGAATATATGCGAATTAAATTTTTGTGATAGCTTTAAAAAACAATGAGACAAAACTTTTTGGCTATCTATATTCTCACATTTTTAGAAGAAAATTATATGATCTGCCAACAATAACAGTTTTGTCTCTTCCTTTACTATATTTATGCATTTTTCTTTCTTTGTCTCATTGACCGGGACCTTCAGAAAAACATTGACAAGAAGCAATGCTATCGAACATCTGCTTTTGTTTCTGACTTTATTGAAACTTTTGCCTTTGATATCAAAGCTTTTCAACTTTTTGGACCATATCCCACAGTAAAAAATAGTTATTTTGCGATCTAGTACACGTACACACACACACACACACACACACACACACACACACAAATATTCAAGAAACAATACTTACCCTTTCTACATCCAGACTGTAACATTTTATATCCTAGCTCATGTTTTCATGCGGAATGCTTTAGAGAAATTTAGTGACAATTGGGGAAATTTGAATATGACTGGGTTTTAGATGATATTAAGGAATTTTTGTTAATTCTTTGTTAGGTGTAATAATGATATTGAGGTTATGTGAGGAAATATTCTTATATTTTAGAAATCCATAGTAAAGTTTTTAAGGATGGAATGACATGATCATTTAAAATACTTCAAATGGATGATTAACATGACAAAATGTTAGCCATTCTTAAATCTAAGTGATGAACACACCTATTACATGGGTATTTCAAAAACTGACAATACCAAGAGTTGGTGAGGGTACAGAGTATTGAAACTCTCATATATTGCTGGTAAGAATACCAAATGGTAAAGCCTCTCTGGAAAACACTTTAGCCATTTCTCATAAAGTTAAAGATACACTTACCATATGACCCAACAATCCCACTCTTAGGTATATACTCAAGATAAATGAGAACATACATCTACACAAAGACATTCACATGAATGTTCTTAGCAGTTTTACTCATAATAGCCAAAAAGTGGTAATAACCTAAATATCTGTCAATTGACAATGGCATTTTTTAAAATGGGGTACAATGGAATAATACACAGCAATATAAGGGGATAAACAACCATTGTTAAGTGCAACAGCATGATGACTCTCTAATGCATTATGTTAAGTTAAAAAGGCACATGGTATCTGATTCCTAGGGTTAGAGTAGGATAAGGCCAAGTCAGTGCTCAGAGCTGTGTAAGTGCAGGGTCAGAAACAGAGTGGGTGCCTCCTTATATTCTGTACCATGGACACATCACTTGCCTCATCTTAGTTCTGGCCCTCATGTCTTTTATATCACATTCTGGAAAAGGTGAAAGAAAGAAATAAAGATAGAAGGAAAGAAAGAAAGAAAATGGGGGAAGGGAGTGGGGATGGGAGGGGAGGGCAGAGGAAGGGAAGGGAAGGGAAAAAGGAAGACAGCCAAAGCAAGTGAGTGCTTGCCATGGTTGGGATGGAGAAAGGGTTGACTACAAAGGAGCAAAATAATGGAATTTTGGGAGGAGTGATAGAATGTCACCTGATCGTGGTGGTGGTTACATGATTGTATGCATTTGTCTTAACTCATGGAACAATACACCAAAAAGAGTGAATTTTAGTACACATAAATTTTAAAAAGTGAATACAAAGTAAAAAAAAATATCCAAGTGATGTATATATGTTAATTCATGTGCTAAATTATACATTTCTATAATGTTTGAATACTTCATAATAAACATATATTACTTTGTAATCAGAAAAAATGAGAAAAGACAGGTTTTTTTACAAAGATGTTCATCACAACCCTATTTTTTCTTTTTCAAAATTTTATTTAAATTCAAGTTAGTTCACATTTAGTGTAGTATTAGTTTCAGGGTAAATTTAGTAATTCTACAGTTGCATGTAACACCCAGTGCTCATTACATCAAGTGCTCTCCTTAATGCCCATCGCCCAGTTACCCCATTCCCCCCACCCACCTCCCCTCCAGCAATCCTCAGTTTGTTCCCTATTGTTAAGAGTCTCTTGTGGTTTGTCTCCTCTGATTTCGTCTTATTTTACTTTTCCTTCCCTTCCCCTATGTTCATCTGTTTTGTTTCTTAAATTCCACATATGAGTGAAATTGTATGGTATTTGTCTTTCTCTGACTGACTTATTTCACTTAGCATAATACACTCTAGTTCCATCCACATCATAGCAAATGACAGCCCTATTATAATAGAAATAAACTAAATGCTCAAGATTAGAGAGGTTGAATAAATTATGATACTGCTATATGATGGATTCTTACACTGATAAAAATTATTTTTACATTGCACTTGTATATAAATGTATATAATGTATATAAAATGTATATAAATGTATAAAATGTATATATAATGTATATAAAACAAGGAAATGTTTATCATCCAAAGTTAAACATAAAAAGAAACATACATGATTGTATTAATAGTATTTTAACTGGTAAATTTTTTTAAAGATTTTTATTTATTTATTTGACAGAGAGAGAGAGATCACAAGTAGGCAGAAAGACAGGCAGAGAGAGAGGGGAATCAGGCTCCCTGCTGAGCAGAGAACCCAAAGCGATGCGGGACTCCATCCCAAGACCCTGAGATCATGACCTAAGCCAAGGCAGAGGCTTAACCCACTGAGCCACCCAGGTGCCCACAGAAAGAAAAGGAAGGATGTAAGTCAAAATGTGTCTGCACTCTTCCCTTATCAATTAATATTTATTTTTTAATTATTTTTTGTTTCTAAATTTTCTACAATGACCAAAAATTTTTAATAGTCCTAGGCAATTCATAATGCAAAATAGTATCATTGGAAAAGACTGAACTGTAGCTAATATTTTCAAGTGAAGGGAAAAGAGAATTGGTTTCATGAAGTATATTTCTGCTAGTCCACTATGCCAGGTCAATTCTTTCTAGATGAGAGTTTAAAATCATGCTTTCTGCTCAGTAAGTGAAGCATGATTGGATTTCAAAAAACTTTTACATTTTGACAAGAATTGTATTTTACATTAAGAATTGTATTTTACATTACCCTTGCCAGGCTGGCAAGGATAGTTTTCTATATCAAGAGCTCTAATTGAACTAGAGACGATTATTGAGTACTTATCATGGGACAGGCATTGAGTTTTACATACTGTATTAGTTATCTAGGGCTGCCATAACAAAATATCACAGTCTGGGTGGCTTAAACAACAGAACTTTATTGTCTCACAGTTCTGGGGTCTAGAAGTTTGAGATCAAGGTTTCTTCTGATGCCTCTCTCCTTAGCTTGTAGACCAACATCTTCTCACTGTGTCCTCACATGGTCTTTTCTCTGCACATTTTCATCCCTAGTGTTTTTCTCTATGTGCACACATTTCCTGTTCTTCTAAGGACACCAGTCAGACTGAGTTAGGGCCTACTCTACCAACTTTTATTTCTTTATTTTTTAATTAAGTTCTCTATTTTAATCCCAGTATACACAACATAGTGTGCCATACCAGCCTTAAGTATACAATACAGTGTTTCAACAATTCCACACATCACTCAGTGCTCATCATAAGTGGACTCTTAAATTCCAATCACCTATTTCAGTTTGCTCTCCATAGGTTAGAGTCTATTACTTGGTTTGTCTCTCTCTCCCACTTTTCTATGTGTTTGCCTCACTTCTTGAATTCCACATATAAGTGAAATCATATGGTATTTTCTCTCACTTATTTTGCCCAGCATTGCACTCTTTGTATCCTGAAACTCAACTGGATCCATTTATCGGTTCCAGTAGTTTTCCTGTAGAGACCTTAGTGTTTTCTATATATAGTAATATGTCCTCTGCAAATAGTGAAAGTTCTAGCCCTTCCTTACTAATTTGGATGCCCTCCATTCCTTCTTATTGTCTAATTGCTGTACCCAGGGCTTCTAGTGGTACCATGCTGAACAAATGTGGTGAGAGTGGACATCCCTGTCTTGTTCCTGACCCTAGGGGAAATGCTCTCAGGTTTTCACCATTGACTATGATGCTATCTGTGAGTTCTTCATATAAGACCTCCATTATGTTGAGGTGTGTTTCCTCTAGAACTACTTTACTGAGGGTTTTCACTATGAATGGATCTTGTACTTTGTCAGATGCTTTTTCTGCATCTATTGAAATGGTAATATGGTTTTTATCCTTTCCCTTATTGATGTGATGTATCAAATTGAATGATTTGTGAATATTGACTTGCATCACAGGAATAAATCCCATCCAATCATTGTGAATTTTTTCAATGTATTGTGGGTTTTAGTTCGCTAACATCCTATTGAGGATACCCACATCCATGTTTACAAGAGATACCAGCCTATAGTTTGCCCTTTCCATGGTGTCTCCATCTGGTTTTGGCATCAGCGTGATACCAGTCCCACAGAATGAAATTCCTCCTCTACCCTCTGGAATACTTTAAGAACAGGCACCAACCCTCTCTAAACATTCAGTAGAGGGACAACTGGGTGGGTCAGTTGGTTAAGCATCTGCCTTCAGCGCAGGTCATGATCCCAGAGTCCTGGGATCAAGCCATGCAGCGGGTTCCCTGCCTACTGCTTTCCCCCCACTGTGTGTGTGTATGTGTGTGTGTCAAATAAATGAATAAAATCTTTGAAAAAAAATAAACATTTAGTAGGACTCACCTGCAAAGCCACTGGTCCTGGACTTTTGCTGGTTGGGAGTTCCTTGACTACTGATTCAATTTCACCACTGGCAATTGGTCTGTTAAATCCCTTTACCGCTTCCTGCTTTAGCCCTGGCATGTTATATGCTTCTAGGAATTCATCCCACCTCTTCCAGTTAGTCCAATTTGTTCGCAGATAATTTTTCATAATATTCTCTTATAATTGTATTTCTATGGTGTTGGTTGTCATTTCTCCTCTTCCATTTGTGATTTTGTTTGCTTGAGTCCTCTCTCTTTTTCTTCTGATGAGTCTGGCCAGAGGGCTTATCAATTTCAGTGATCTTATCAGAGAACAAGGCCCTGGTTTCACTGATCTGTTCTATTGGTTTGTTTTCAGTCTCTATAGCATTTATCTCTGTTCTAATCTTTATTATTTCCTTCCTTCTGCTGGTTTTGGGTTTTGTTTATTCTTCTTGCTCGAGCTTCTTTATTTATAAGGTTAAGTTGTTTATTTGAGATTTTTTCTTACTGCTTAAGGCAAGCCCATATTGCTATAAACTTCCCTCCTGGAACTATCACCAAATATATTCACATTCTAAGGTATTGGTGGCTAGGGCTTCAAGGTATGAAGTCTGGAGGAACACATTTCAGCCATTCATATATATTCATATATTATGTAATTTATCCTGCAATATTATGAAGTAAATTCAGTCTGCATTTTACAAATGCAGAAGTGCTTGGGAAGAAGTCTAAATATAAAACCAGGTCATTAATTTGAAAAAAAAAATCAAACTAAAACATGAACAAAAAGATATTTTTAAAGTTTCACTTTTAGGGGCACCTGGGTGGCTCAGTGGGTTAAGCCTCTGCCTTCAGCTCAGGTCATGATCTTGGGATCCTGGGATCAAGCCCCTTATCGGGCTCTCTGCTCAGCAGGAAGCCTGCTTCCTCCTCTCTTTCTGCCTGCCTCTTTGCCTACTTGTGATCTCTGTCTGTCAAATCAAACAAACAAACAAACAAATATCTTAAAACAAAACAAAACAAAACAAAAAACCTTAAAAAGCTGACGTTGACCCAATAATGTCACTTCCTACAATTATCTTTGATTTCCCTATATTGTACCTCCAGGAGGAGCTTAAACCTTTGCTACGTGGCCTATTGCATCCTAAAGCATTTAGGAAGAATGGGGATAAAGCTATTACGGATTATGGTAGTTCTAAATCTAGTCCTAACAATATTGTAGTTATCAGATAAAGTTCTCAATAGAATCTTTCTAAATGGAAAATTATTAAACAAAGTGATGGGACAGGATTCTAACTGGGGGAAACTGTTTCCCAAGGTGAAAGATGTTAATAAGCATTTAGTGAAAAGCTACAACTTTCAGGCTCAGTGCCACAGGGCTGGGTGGGCTACAAACATAGCTAAGTATAGCCCCTAGCTTAATGGAGTTTGCTGTCTAATTAGATAACATATTCATATAAAAAGATAATTAAAATGTTAGGCAATGGTGGGGTTAAAATGTCAAATGATTGATACAGACAGTAAATGCTCAATTAACTAGAGAAGGGAAAGATAGCCAGAAGCCCAAGAGGCAGTAAGACATGGCAATCAGGGGTGCCTGGGTGGCTCAGTGGGTTGGGGCCTCTACTTTCAATTCCGGTCGTGATCTCAGAGTCCTGGGATCAAGCCCCGCTTAGGGCTCTCTGCTCAGCGGGGAGCCTGCTTCCCCCTCTCTCTCTGCCTGCCTCTCTGCCTACTTGTGATCTCTCTCTGTCAAATAAATAAAATCTTAAAAAAAAAGATATGGCAATCAATATGAGATGACCAAGGTTTGAGGCTTGACTCGACCTCTTAGTAACGGCAACTCTGTTACTCAACCTCTCCAAACCTCAGTTTGCCATTCTGTAAAATCAGGAAAATTGTAATAGCTTTTTCTAGGCTGCTTCAAGGATTAAATTTCATGATGTATGGAAGGGCTCGGTAGGATGCATGACCCATAGATGTTAGCTAAGAAATTCACCTTCCTTATGATTGAAAGACCTAGGGCAGAAGGAGCAATGGGTGTCTGAGAATGGGCTTTTGCTGAAGAGAAGCCGCTAGAAATACAGAGGCCACCAGCTTTGACTACTTCACTATTCGACCAAAGATATCCCTAAAGGGAGACTTGCGTTATTTGCCCCAAAGTTTACAGCTTTGTTGATACTTCAAGCTTTACTATGTAGAGTACTGAAAGCCAGATTTTCATTTCATTGCTTACCACCGCTTGATACGCCCAACCTAATTTCTTTATAATCTAAACTACCTGTGGATGTCCAAGGCCCAAGCCTGCAGTGTTTTAGGTCCAGAAAGAAGATTCCAAGTTAGTGGGATGGAGTCATGAAAGGAAAGTCCATATCCAAGGGGAAGAGAGAAGGGAAGTAGCTGTTTCCTCACTCACTCCTACATAGCACTGCCACCTGGTGGTTATCTAATGAATCATACTTTCTTTTCTTTTCTTTTCTTTTTTTTTAATATTTTATTTATTTATTTGACAGAGTGAGATCGCAAGCAGGCAGAGAGGCAGGCAGAGAGAGAGAGAGGAGGAAGCAGGCTCCCCGCTGAGCAGAGAGCCCGATGCGGGGCTCGATTCCAGGACCCTGAGATCATGACCTGAGCCAAAGGCAGAGGCTTAACCAGCTGAGCCACCCAGGCACCCCTAATGAATCATACTTTCACCACCACCACCTCCCCACCCTCGCCCCCATCAAAGGTCTTGTCTTAATGGCACAGCCTAGTGCTGAGAGAACACAGTGACACATTGTATTCATTTCCTGTGGCTGCTGTAGCAAATTATTACAAAAATGGTGGCTTAAAACAACAGAAATGTATTCTCCCACAGTGCTGGAGGCCAGAAGTCCAAAATCAAGGTGTGGGGGAGGGCATGATCCCAAAACCATGGGGGATAATCTGTTATTGCCTTCTCCAGATTCTGGTGGCTGATGGCCACCGTCCCTGAGCTTGCGGCCACGTTGCCCCAATCTGTGCCTCCCTCTTTACATGGCCTTCTCCTCTTCTGTGTGTCTGATCTTCTTCTCTCTCTCTCTTATAGGGACACTTGTAATGGCATTTAGGGCCTGCTTGGAAAAAAATCTAAGGTTTCTCTTCATTTTAAGATGCTTCACTCAGTTGGCATCTGCGAAGATTCTTTTCCAAATAGGGTTACATTCATTGATTCCAGGGATTTTGATGTGGATATCTCTTGAGGACAAATTTTGGCCTAACACTCACATCTGTTCTTTATTCTCTTAAAATTCATTGTTGGTAATTAATATGTAAGACCTACTTGCTGCCCGGTGGTCATGATATCACAGATAGGACCTTGAGCATGTAGGTATAGAAGAGAGAATATATAACAAAGGATAAGAAAGGGCTGGTGAGCCAATACTTAATTTTTGTTGTTTTTAATACACAGAATGTGAGTGGCTCTCAGCCTCCAAATCTTCTATAAGGAAATGGGTACTCTTGAACATTGCTGGTGAGACTGATAGAGCTAGTAAAATCTTTTTAGGGAGAACAATTATATATACATATATATATATATACACATATAATTATATATACATATATACATATAATTGTATATGATATATACAATTGTATACGATATATAAGAAGTATATATCATATACTTCTATCCAGTAATTTTACCTCTAGAAATCTGTTTTAAGGAAATAATCTGAGGGGCACCTGAGTGGCTCTGTGGGTTAAGCCTCTGCCTTTGGCTCAGGTCATGATCTCAGGGTTCTGGGATTGAGCCCAGCATCGGGCTCTCTGCTCAGCAGGGAGCCTGCTTCCCCCTCTCTCTCTGCCTGCCTCTCTGCCTACTTGTGATCTCTCTCTGTCAAATAAATAAATAAAATCTTTTTTTAAAAAGGAAATAATCAGAATACTGGAAGTTTTATACATAGCATTTTTTATGGTACTCTTGAGTGTTGAAAACAACTCGAATGTTTACCTTTAGAGTCATAGTTGAACGAATCATGGTTAATCTATGATGGAATATTTTACAGTCATGAAAAAGTATGTTTATGAAGAGTAGGAATTATTTATATATATGCACACTGTACAAATCTTAATTCTAGATTGATTCAAGATTTCAAAAAATACATATAAATAACATCTTTATACCCATTCATACATACTGAACTCTCAGAAATTGTGCATAAATATTTATATGGCATAACAACTTTATTAAGAAGCATAAACATCATATCATTTCTTTTATCTTTGTACTTCCCTAGCTCAGTAAAATTTTGTCTCTTGAAGCTAAATATTTTCCCTCTATGTTTAGGTCAACTTTTGTTCCCAAGAAGTTATACTTAAAGATTTGTAGATATACAATGAATCTGTGACACATGCTGAATTGCTATAGAAACTGCAGCTGTAAATGGAGTGAATGTGGGTGGATGCCCTTGTCCCTAAAGGCTGTAAGGGACTTGGACAGAACCCAATAGAGTGGCAGCACTGCCGCTGGTCCTAGAACTCATGGTACTTGGATTTTAGATTTTAGTCATGATACAGATGAGACTTCTTTTTTTTTTTTTTGAGACTTCTTTTTTTACATTTATTTATATATTTTTAAATTTTACTTATTTTTTTAAGTAATCTCTGGGTGCCTGGGTGGCTCAGTTGGATAAGCAACTGCCTTTGACCCAGGTCATGATCCAGGGGTCCTGGGATAGAGTCTCACATTGGGCTCCCCGTCCTCTGCAGGAAGCCTGCTTCTTCCTCTGACTGCCACTCCCCCTGCTTGTGCGTTCTCTCTCTCTGTGTGTCAAATAAATAAATAAAACCTTTTTTAAAAACTAATCTCTATGCCCAAAATGGGGCTCAGACTCATGACTCTGAGATCAAGAGTCACATGCTCTACCAACTGAGCCAGCCAGGTGCCCCCTGATGAGACTTCTTTTTTTTTTTAAGCTTTTTTTTAAAGATTTTATTTATTTATCTGACAGACAGAAATCACAAGTAGGCAGAGAGGCAGGCAGAGAGAGAGGGGGAAGCAGACTCCCTGCTGAGCAGAGAGCCCCATGTGGGGCTGATCCCAGGACCCTGAGATCATGACCTGAGCCGGAGGTAGAGGCTTTAACCCACTGAGCCACCCTGGTGCCCCCTGATGAGACTTCTTAACAGAACATTTTGTCCATTAATCTAAAGTGCTTAAAGTGAATTCATGGCAGAAACCTCAATTAAGGTCAATATAGAAAGATGCTCTTATGTTAATATTTTATTTTTAAGATTTTTATTTATTTATTTGACAGAGAGAGACACAGTGAGGGGGGAAAAACAAGCAGGCGGAGGGAGAGAGAGAAGCAGGCTTCCTGCAGAGTGGAGATCAATCCCAGGACCCTGGGATCATGACCTGAGCTGAAGGCAGATGCTTAACAACTGAGCCACCCAGGTGACCTTTATGTTGATATTTTAAAATATATGTGGGAGATACACTGAAGATGGTGGAGGAGTAGGGGACCCTAAGTTTTTCTAGTCCCTCAAATACGTATAGATAGTTATCAAATCATTCTGAATACCTGTGAACGCAATCAGAGATCTGAGAAAAGAAATGCTACAATTCTACAGATAGAACTGTGACCACTTTTTGGAAGGTAGGACGAGCAGAGACTTGAATCTGAAGTATTCTATTGGAGGATATAGCAGAGGGGAGGGAGCCTGCTTAAGGAGGCTATTGCAAAGTATTAGAAGCAGTGGAGTGCAAAATTGGAACTTTTAGAAGTCTGCTAGAGTGGGGGATGTCCCTGGCTTAAAGATGCTCAGGTGGTGAAGTAGGGTGAAATCCCAGGTGGGGCAGTATTGTCTCAGGATCCCCGTGGTCACAAGAAGAACAAGGGTGCCTGATTGTGGCAGAGTTCCCAGGCATAGGAGTCAGGAAGCGGACTCAAACAGTGAGTCCAGGTGCTGGCTTTCTGTTCTGTGCTGCCATAAACTGTGTACTGCTACACATTTGAGGGACCACTTTACCCCCAGGGGTCCAGCAAAAGACAGAACCATGGTGAGATCCCCCTCCCTTGCTGGGGAGGAACAGCATGGGTTCACACCACAGGAGTCTGTAAAGTTTGGAGATTTGAAACTTAGCTGCCTGCCTGAGAAAAAAGGCCTGGGCAGTCAAAGCCTGGCTGAATACAGAGTTCAGATGGAAACTCTGAAGGCAAGAGTGATTGACTACTTTTCTGGGAGGGATTGCTAAAGAGTGAGGGGCATGAACTTTCAGCTCTGGGGCTAGAGTATGGGATGCTGCCCTTTTCATTCTGCCCATTGGTGCTGAAGGCCTTCAGGGAGCAAAACAGTGCCACATGGTAGAATCCGGAGCCACTTACACTAAGCTCGAGTCCCTGGCAAGAGAAGCACATTTCCAGCAGGGCAAGGGCACAGGAGAATCAGCACAACAGGCCCCTCCCCTGGAAGACCAACAGAAATAACTGGTCCACACCAAGTTTACCAATCAGAGCTGTAAAGCATCAGCTCTTGGGCAAAACAGTATATAGCATCTGTGGGTTTTATTATTATTATTAAGTCTTTCAGTTTTATTTTTTCAATTATTTTATTTTTTCAATTCTATTTGTATTCTTTTTAAAATTTTTTATTTTTATATATACGTTCTATATATTATCTTTTGTTTCCTGTCTCTATATTTTAATTTAGTGTGTGTGTGTTTCTTTCTCTCTTATTTTGGATCTAATTTCTTTTAACAAGCAGACCAAAACACACCCAGAATCTAGTATTTTGTTTTGTTTCTGGTTTGTTTTTTTCTAATTGTTTTTGGGTTTTTTTTTTTCTGGTTTGTTTTGTGTTTTTTTCTGTTGTCATTGTTGTTATTGTTGTCTTTTTCTTTCTTCTTTTCTGAACAAAATCATGAAATGGAAAAATTCATCCCAAGAGAGAGAATAGGAGGTAGTACTCACTCCCAAGGATTTAATCAATACAGATATAAGTAAGATGTATGAACTAGAATTTTAAAACAATGATTATAAAGATACTAGCTGAACTTTAAAAAGACATAGAAGACCCTAGAGAATTCCTTATTGTAGAAATAAAAACACTAAAATCTAGTCAGGCCTAAATTAAAAATGCTATTACCAAGATGTGATCCCAAATGGAGACTCTAAAAAGGAGGATAAATGAGGCAGAAGAGAGTAAGTGATATAAAAGATAAAATGGTGGAAAATAAGGAAACTGAAAAGAAGAGAGGAAGAAAACTACTGGATCATGAAGAGAGACTTAGAGAACTGAGTGATTCCATAAAGCAAAATAATGTCCAGATAATAGGGGTCCCAGAAGAGGAAGAGAGGGAGAGAGGAACAGAAGGCTTATTTGAATAAATCATAGCTGAGAAATTCCATAATTTGGGGAAGTAAATAGACATTAAGTCCAGGAGGCACAGAGAACACCCTCAAAATCAACAAAAATAGGTCAACATCTTGACAGGTAATAGTGAAGTTTGAAAATTTCAAAGATAAAGAGAAAATCCTGAAAGCAGCTTGAGACAAGAATTCTTTAACTTACAAGGATAGACACATAAGGCTGGCAACAAAACTGTCCAAAGAGACCTGGCAGACCAGAAAGGACTGGCATGATATATTTAGTGTGATAAATGGGAAAAATACACAGCCAAGAATACTTGATCCAACAAGGCTGTCATTCAGAATAGGAGAGATAGTTTCTAGGACAAACAAAAAGTGAAGGAATTTGTGATCACTGAACCAGCCCTGAAAGAAATATTAAAGGGGATCCTTTGAGCAAAGAGAGCCCAAAAGCAAAAAAGACCAAAAAGGATCACAGACAATGTACAGGAACAGCAACTTTACAGGTAATAAAATGGCACTAAATTCATATTTTTCAATAATTACTCTGAATGTAAATGGACTAAATGTGCCAATCAAAAGACATAGGGTATCAGAATGGATAAATGAACAAGATCCATCAATATGCTGTTTACAAGAGATTCATTTTAGACCCAAAGACATCTCCAGATTGAAAGTGAGGAGGTGGAGAAATATTTATCATGCCAATGGGCATCAAAAGAAAGCTGCAGTAGCATCCTTATATCAGGCAAACTGGATTTTAAACCAGACTGTAATAAGAAATGAAGAAGGACCCTATATCATAATAAAATTGTTCATCTTACAAGAATATCTAACAATTATAAGTATTTATGCCCCTACTTGGAAGTACCCAAATATATAAATCAATTAATAACAAATTTAAAGAGACTCATTGATAATAATACAATAATAGTAGGGAACTTTAACATCCCACTCACAGCAGTGGACAGATCATCAGATCAGAAGATCAACAAGAAAACAAGGGCTTTGAATGACACCCTGGACCAGATGGACTTCATAGATACATGCAGAGCATTACATCATAAAGCAGCAGAATACACATTCTTCTCAAGTACACATAGAACATTCTCCAGAGGAGATGACATACAGGGTCACAAATCAGGTCTCAACCAGTACAAAAAGACTGAGATTGTTCTGTGCATATTTTCAGACCACAATGCTTTAAAACTTGAACTCAATCACTATAGAAAATGTGGAAAGAACACAAATACATGGAGGTTAAAGAGCATTCTACTAAAGAATGAATAGGTCAACCAGGAAATTAAGGAAGAATTTTAAAAAATACATGGAAACAAATGAAAATGAAAACACAACAATTCAGAACCTCTGAGATGCAGGAAGAATGGTCCTAGGAGGGAAGTATATAGCAATACAAGCCTTTCTCAAGAAACAAGGGAAGTCTGAACTACACAACCTAACCTTATACCTAAAGGAGCTGGAAAAAGAACAGCAAAGAAAGCCTAAACCCATCAGGAGAACAGAAATAATAAGCATTAGAGCAGAAATTTTAAAAACGGTAAAACAGATCAACAAAACTAGGAGCTGGTTGTTTGAAAGAATTAATAAGATTGAGGTGTACCTGGGTGACTCGGTTAAGCATCTGCCTTTGGCTCAGGTCATAATCCTAGGGTACTAGGGTCAAGACCCACGTTGGGCTCCCTCCTCAGCAGGGAGACTTCTCCCTCTCCCCCTGCTCTTGCTCTCTTCCTCTCAAATAAATAAACAAAATCTTTAAAAAAAAGAATTAATAAGATTGATAAATCCCTATTCAGACTTATGAAAAAGAAAAGAGAAAGGACCCAAATAAATAAAATCATGAATGAAAGAGGAGAGACCACAACCAACACTGAAGAAATACAATT
The DNA here is from genome assembly GCF_010015895.1 of Lontra canadensis. Lineage (NCBI taxonomy): Eukaryota > Metazoa > Chordata > Mammalia > Carnivora > Mustelidae > Lontra > Lontra canadensis. The sequence continues at coordinate 769,501 of NW_022631108.1, read as the reverse complement.
TTAAGAGAACATTATGAGACATAATATGCCAACAAATTAGGCAATCTAGAAGAAATTGATGTATTCCTAGAAACATATAAACTTTCAAGACAGGAAGAAATAGAAAACCCGAACAGACCTCATGACCAGCAAAGAAATTGAATCAGGCATCAAAAATCTCCCAACAAACAAGAGTCCAGGGCCAGATGGCCTCCCAGGAAAATTGGACAGTCACATGCAGAAATATGAAATTGGACCACTTTCTTACACCATACACAAAAATAAACTTAAAATTCTTAGATGAAAGAATTAAATGTGAGAGAGGAATCCATCAAAATCCTAGAGAACACAGGCCGCAACTCCTTTGATCTCAGCCACAACAAATTCTTGCTCAACCCATCTTGAAAGACAAGAGAAACAACCACAAAAATGAACTATTGGGACTTCATTAAGATGAAAAGCTCTTGCCCAGCAAAGGAAACAGTCAACAAAGCTGAAAGGTAACCTACGGAACTGGAGAAGATATTTGCAATTGTCTTATCAGATAAATGTCTAAAATGCAAAATCTATAAAGAATTTATCAAATTCAGGGCGCCTGGGTGGCTCAGTGGGTTAAAGCCTCTGCCTTTGGCTCAGGTCATGATCCCAGGGTCCTGGGATCGAGCCCCACATCAGGATCTCTGCTCAGCAGGAGCTTGCTTCTCCTCTCTCTCTGCCTACCTCTCTGCCTACTTGTGATCTCTGTCTGTCAAATAAATAAATAAAATCTTTAAAAAAAAAAAGAATTTATCAAACTCAATACCCAAAAAGCAAAAAATCCAGTCAAGAAATGGGCAGAAGACACAGACGTTTCTCCACAGAAGACCTACACATAGCCAACAGACACAGGAAAAAATGCTCCGCATCAGTCAGCATCAGGGAAATACAAATCAAAGCCACAATGAGATTTGACCTCAGACCACTCAAAAGGGCTAAAATTAACTATTCAGGAAACAACAGATGTTGGTGAGGATGCAGAGAAATGGGAACGCTCTAACACTGCTGGTGGGAATGAAATATGGTGCAGCCACTCTGGACTACAGTATGGAGGTTCCTCAAAAACTTAAAAGTAGAGCTACCTTATGACCCAGTAATTACACTACTATATATTTACTCAAAGAATACAAAAATACTGATTTAAGGGAACACATGCACCCTGATATTTATAGCACTGGTATAAAAAATAGCCAAATTATGGAAAGAGCCAAAATACCCATCACATGATGAATGGATAAAGAAGTTGTTATATATATTTATTTATATATATATATATATATATATACACACACACATATAAAACAGAATATTACTCAGCCATCAAAAAGAATGAAATTTTGCCATTTGTAATGGCATCAGTGGAGCGAGAGTATATTATGCTAAGTGAAACAAGTCAGTCAGAGAGAGACAAATACCATAGGATTTCACTCATATGTGATATTTAAGAAATAAATCAGATGAACATAGGGGAAGGGAGAATAAAAAGAGTGGGAAGAAAGCCACAAGAACCTCTTAACTATAGAGAACAAACTGAGGCTTGCTGGAGGGAAGGTTGGGTGGGGGATGGGCTAAGTGGGTAATGGGTATTAAGGAAGACACTTGTTGTGATGAGCACTGGGTATTATATGTAAGTGATGAATCACTAAATTCTACTCCTGAAACCAATATTACACTATATGTTACCTAACCAAAAAAGAAAAAAAAGTAACTAGGAAAAAAAGTAAACAATGAAAATTAGGAAGTGCTTTATGTTTTAAATCTTTTTTTATTTTTTTAAAGATTTTATTTATTTATGTGAGAGAGAGAGAGAGTGAGAGCAGGAACACAAGCAGGTAGAGTAAGAGAGGGAAAGCAGGGTTCCTGCCAAGCAGGGAGCCCAGTGTGTGGCTCAATCCCAGGACCCTGGGATCATGGCCGGAGCTGAAGGCAGACTCTTAATGACTATCATAGTGCTTTATTTTTTTTTTTTTTGAATTTTGAATCATTTGTTTTTATTTTCCTGTATTGGAAATTTTACATTTACTTAAAACCTTACAATATAACAGAAACAGACATGTTAGTCCATTGTGCCTCCGTATAAACAAATATTTTTAAAGTTTACTCCTGGTATTTTCTTCAAATTGCCCACACAAAATTAACTGCTTTGAGAGAACGTTTTAAACTAGACTGGTAATTTAAAAACAAGTGCAAACTAATGTGAAAACAAAGAATTTTCCTCTCTTTCAGGCTAAATGTTTTATATGAAGTTATCCTCTTCCAACACCTTTGGTCTTAATTCTGGGTGAACCAGGACGGTCGCTTCCTGTCTCGTTCAATGATTCTCTTACCACGATCTTGTTCAGATGGTACCTCTCCTGCGTACAGCACCACAGTCTCCACAGAAGGAGCCTTAAAAGGGCCACCTTCTAGTTTCCCCATCTGTCTTCTGATTTCTGCAGTCTCCTTGCACACCTTTTCATAGCAATAGCCACAAAGGACGTGCTTCAGTTTCAGGTGACCACATTCAGGACAAACATCAATATTGTTCTTAACTTTAATAAGTTTCTGAGGGTTTCTTCTCCTACAGCGGTTAACTTCAATGCTGCGTCTGTTCTTCGGAGCTGCCATCCAAAAGATACTATCTGAAAGGCTGGGAATCTCCTTACTTCCGTTGGTATCATTTGCTGGTTCTGTAAATACAGCTGGACCTTGGATTGCTAATGCTGGCCCCCACGGAGGACTGGGTAAACCTGGCCCGGTCTGCTGAAGTTTCCGCTGTAGCAGTTCCCAACAGCTCCGGAGGAGTCCCCGGGCGGCCGGCCACGGCGGAAAAATGAACACCAGCATGGCCGACGCCATCTTCCTCGCCGCCCCTATCATAGTGCTTTATTTCAATATCTGAGTGGGAACATAATCTTAACTCCAAAACAAGAAGGAAAGGAAAAGAAACAACACAACAGGTTTGGTGAGGATACAGAGAAAGGGGACACTTCTTGCCCTGTTAGTTGGAATGCAAACTGGTATTCAAATCAAGGCTCTGCCTGAGACTGTGCTTCCGTTGGGAAGTCAGATCATGTCAGCTATCTCTTCTGTAAAAGGCAATAATAATTTCACAAGGTTATTGTAAGGATTAAAAATAGAGATGAGAGTAAAATGTTCCTCACATAGACCCTCAGTTAATATAACCACATTTACCTGTTTTCAACATACATTCCCCCACATGTGTATGAACATTACCCTGTTTCTATATACCCCTATTATAACAGAAAGCCAAGAGAAGGTGCTGTGAAATAATAGATTGACTTAACTGCAAACAGAAGTTCACATTATTTCACTACTACACCAGTATTCAATGTTTACATGAATGAAATAGTTTTTGCTCATGAAAACCACTTTTTCAAAACAAGTATGATGAGTTCAGACTTCTTCCCCCAAAAACATTTCACTGTGTAATAGAAACGATTTATTGTCTTATGCATTTTATACATTGACAAATATAGGTAGTGTCCCTCCATTGGTCCTTCCCTCAGCCCTCCCTGCCTTCCTACTTTGGATGACTACAGACATTAGTCCCACTTCTAAAATGGAGAAATGAAAGGTTATAAAATATGGGTCTAGTGGAGCTAGGAATAATTGGGAGAAGATAAAAGGACTGAAGGAACTAGAGATGTCTAGTTTGAAATAGAAAAGATCCAGGGTCTAGAGTACCTGAATTTTAACAAGCACTGTCCCCATTCACTCTTTTTCCAGAGCCTCTATTTCCAGACCTCTATCCAGGAAGCAGCTAATTACTTCTTCTAGACCTTTAAAGAAGTGAGAGGGAACTAATAGGCAGAGACACTCTAGCTTACCTACCAAAAAACACAAGCATGACTTTCTGCCTAGACCTCAGTTCCATCAGAGATAGGCCCTGAGCCTGGAACTGTCATCTAATCCCAAAAATCTAATCTATAATCCAGACAAGAGGATAGAAGGCCCATGACAAAAACTCAGCATATTCCTGAGTAACTTGTCCATAAGGAGAGAATGCATTTGTGGTTCTCAATCCTGCTTAAGCAACAGAATCACCTGTGGATTAAAGAGATTTCCTGGGACCCTCTAAAGATTCTGTGTTTTATGCCTATCAGAGTGGCTAAAATTAACACAGGAAAAAACAGATGTTGGTGAGGAAGTGGAGAAAGGGGAACATTTTTACACTGTTGGCGAGAATGCAAGCTGGTGCAGCCACTCTGGAAAACAGTGTGGAGATTCCTCAAAAAGCTAAAAATAGAACTAACCTATGAGCCATCAATTACTTTACTGGGTACTTACCCAAAGGATACAAAAGTACTGATTTGAATGGGCACATGCACCCCGATGTTTATAGCAGCATTATCAAAATAGCCAAACTATGGAAAGAATAGAATATTACTCAGCCATCAAAAAGAATGAAATCTTTTCATTTGCAATGATGTGGATGGGGCTAGAGAGTATTATGCTAAGAGAAATAGCCAGAGAAAGTCAAACAGCATACAATTTCACTTGTATGTGGAATTTAGGAAACAAAACAGATGAATGCATGGGAAGGGGAAAAAAAGGAGGAGAGAGGGAGTGGTAAACCATAAGACACTCTTAAAAACAAACTGAGGGGTAATGGGGGGAGGTGTTAAATGGGCGATGGGTATTAAGGAGGGCACACATTGTGATGAGCACTGGGTGTTATATGTAAGTGATGAATCCCAAAATTCTACTCCCGAAACCAATATGACACTATATGCCAACTAACTAGAATTTAAATAAAAACTTGGAAGAAAAAAATTAAAATTCTGTGTTTTAAACAAATGCCTTAGATGTGTAGTCAGGGATGAGTTATTAATGCAGTAGTTTTCAAGTGTAAGCATGAATCTGACTTACCTGGAAAGCTTTTAAAAACAGATTGCTGGGCCCCGGCCCCAGAGTTTTCAATTCATTCAGTCTGGAGAAGGGCCCAAGAATTTGAATTTCCTCCAATTTCCCAGGTAATGTCGATGTTACTGGTCCAAGGACCACACTCGGAACAACTGGCAAAGCCTGTGTGAGTTTGGCCTTGATATCAAACAATTCCCACAGCCTCTTCCTCATTCTGCCCCTCCACCAAATAAGTGTAGAGGGAATTAGAGCTAAGCAAACTCTCAGTTAGCAAGACAATCTTTACCCTGTGTATCACTACAGAAAACAATCAGTCACAAGCCTCTCAAGGTTGTCAGTATGACAGACATAAACACACCTCAGGCCACCTGCTGCATAATATCAAATTTCTCAACAACTGCTGGCCCCTGAAGGGCACAGCTGGCCCAACAGGGAACAGCCATCCGTGACCTCAATGTTTTGCTGGGGTCTACCTAATTCGGAGTGCAACCAAGGGACCTCAGTTTCCAGGCAGATGTGTCTACAACCAAATAAAACAATTTTCCAGCAGGACATAACTCTGAGAACAGAAGCCTAATCCTACCACAATTACAAGGTTTATCACTGCCTCAGGAGAACTTTCAAGCTTCTTTTCCAAGGCCGATGACCTTTTGCTTTTACTCCCACTCCTCTACCCCCAACTGTACCCCCCTTATCCTTCAAAGGCATTCCCAAGCTTGCACAAAGAGCAGAGACTAAAGGACTTTACCCCTAAGATGTGGGGAAAAGTCCTGGGGAGGGTTTTTAGAAAACAGGGTTTCATGAATCACATGAAACCAAAGCGTGTGACACTCCTTCAAATAACACTCCATGGGGCACCTGGGTGGCTCAGTCAGTTAAGCATCTGCCCAGCGGGAAGTCTGATTCTCCCTCTGCCACTCCCCCCACTCATGCTCTTTTGCTGTCACTTTCTCAAATAAATAAATAAAATCTTTTTTAAAAATCCCAAATAACAAATAACACCCCACATCCCAAAAAGGCACTCTAACAAACAATCTCGGTTGAAAGTTTGCTGCAAATCAAACTGTACAGACCTTGTTGTTGCTGTTGTTTTTCTAAGCTTTCTTTGTAAAATTGGGAAGAATGTTTGCTTCCACTTCTACTCTTGGAAGTTTCTTTATAGTGCTAGTATTTGAAAATTCAGCTGGGGATGGGGAAGATGAATGAGAAGGTGATACACAGTGTGTGCTCTAGTCTGAGGGGGGTCAACAGGACTTGAGGCCCAGAGGAGATGCCTCAAAATTGCTTAGCACATTATCATAAAAATCCTATTCCATAACTTGCAGTGAAGTTTTATAGAAGAGGAAAGTTTTACAGGAAAGGAAAGTTTTACAGAAGAGAAGTAGCCTGACTTTGCACTCAGCTGGTAAGTGGTATATATAACGGAGATTCAAACTCAGGCCTCTTTATCTCAAATCCAGTGCTTTTGCCCCTTCAGCGCAGGTGGTGCAAACATGGAACTTGATGCCTGTTCCCCAAAGGCTACTGCATGACCTATGGGTGAGGGGAGCCAAAACCGCTATCTATAGTTCTACCTCCTTCCAACTACTTACTCCTGGCACTTCTGAGGTGTGGTGAAACGTAATCAAGAACCATTATAGTGGTCAAAATGAAAATTCACTCTAAACTCGCATATGTTATTTTAGAGAGATTACTAAGCTGAGAGTGGAAGTATGTTTTTAAGGCACTGTGACAAGGGGCACAGTGTAGTACAACTCACCTAGCTTAGGATGCACATGGGAAGCCCATATTCTTATTTTCCCAGTTTTATTAAGATATAATCAACAGGGGCACCTGGGTGGCTCAGTCGTTAAGCATCTGCCTTAGGCTCATGTCATGATCCCTAGTCCTGGGATTGAGCCCCACATCAGGCTCCCTGCTCAACGGGGAGTCTGCTTCTCCCTCTCCCTCTGCCTGTCCTCCTCGCTTGTTCTCTCTCTCTCTCTCTCTCTCTCTCTCTCTCTCTCTCCCTTTCAAACAAATAAATAGAACCTTAAAAAAAGATATGATTGGGTGCCTGGGTGGCTCAGTGGGTTAAAGCCTCTGCCATTGGCTCAGGTCATGATCTCAGAGTCCTGGGATCGAGTCCCGCATCGGGCTCTCTGCTCGGCAGGGAGCCTGCTTCCCCCTCTCTCTCTCTGCCTGCCTCTCTGCCTACTTGTGATCTCTCTGTCAAATAAATAAATAAAATCTTTTAATTAAAAAAAGATATGATTGACATATAACATTATGTAAGTTTAAGGTGTACAACACAATAATTTGCTAATGTATATATTGCGAAATGATTACCACAATAAGTTTAGTTAACATCTATCACTTCACATACTTACAAAGTTTTTTCTCCTTGTCATGAGATCTTTTAAGGTCTACTCTCTTAGAACATAAGCAATAGCACAGAGGACCACGGGGGAAGGGAGGGAAATCCAAAGGAGGAGAAATCAGAGAAGAAGATGAACCATGAAAGACCACTGACTGTGAGAAACAATCTGGGGGCTCAGAGGGGAAGAGGGTGGGAGGAGGGGGTAACGAGGTGATAAGTATTGAGGAGGGCATGTGCTATGATGAGCACTAGGTGTTATACTTAACTAAGGAACTGTTGAGCACTACATCAAGGACTAAGTACTATACAACAGTTAACTAAATATAAGTACATAAATAAAAGATGTACTCTCTTAGCAACTTAACGATATACAAAGAATTGTTAGCTATAGTCATCATGTAGTATCTTGCACCCCCAGAACTTATTTATCTTACAACTGGAGGTTTGTTCCTTTTGACCCCCTTCACCCAATTCCCCCACTGCAACCGACCTGTGGCAACAACAAATCTAATCTGTTACTGTGAGTTTGATCCTTTTAGATTCCACATAAAAGTGAGATCATGCATACAGTATTTGTCTCTTGGTCTGACTTACTTCACTTAGAATAATGCCCTCAAAGTCCATCTGTGTTGTTGCAAATGGCAGACAGGATTTCTTTATTTTTTATGGCTGAGTAATAATACATTATATACATATATATCTATACACACATACACCACATGTGTATATATATATATACACACACTATGTGTGTGTATGTGTGTGAATATATATATATATGTGTGTGTGTACATATACATATATATAAATGTGATATATATATCATATTTTGTCTGTTCATCCATGGATGGACATTTAGGATGTTTCCATGTCTTCGCTATTGTACTAATTCTGAAATGAATGTAAAGATATGTAATATTTCTGATCCCAAATTCTTAACAGCTGCTTAAGTCATTGGATATGTAGGTGGAAAGGTGTAAGCAGTAGGGAACAAGACTCGTTGGATGATATGAAGATGAATGCTTTGCTTCCTCCATGTAATACCACTGTCTGTGGTGGAATTTCTGCATAAGTTTCTTTGAAGAAAAAATTATTAATGTCTCAGTCTCTAGTAAAGCCATCCGTGTCTTGGTATTATTCTGAGACATTATTCCTTTCCATAATTCCTTGTCTATTGCTGGGATGTAATCAAGGGTCAAAGAAAACAACATAACTGAGAAGCCCTTGGTACATGTTCCTATTGCTCACTTTCTGCATTCAGATTTTCCTTAAAATAATCAACTTCTCTTTCAGGAAGCTTCAAAATCTCAAGATGATTGTTCTGAGCTCTTAGGATATGTTACCAAAAGCTAAAAGCATTTTCTTCCTCTTCAGACCTCATCCTTTTGTATGTGTGTCTGGGAACAGATCGAGTTTCCTCAGAAGTGCCAAAATCCTGCTTGGTGTGTGTTGGGAAGCAAGCAGGTTTTTAGTGAGATTTCACCTTCTGTCCATCACAAGTTCCTCCAGATTGCTTGCTTCCTGGGAGCTCCTGGGGTCATTCAGCTGGTTCAAGCCCTATGTTGGAAACAATTCCAGCCAGCATGCCTGGAATGACACCTGTGGCTTGGTAAGGCGAAGCTTCTCTTCTTTTTCCCTCCTGGAACTGCCATGTTTAATCTTCCTCTAGGTCCCAATTGTGTTTGAACCTTGTGGTTGGGCTATCTGATCCTGCTTCCTCCCGCTCTGACTCTTTTCTACCATAAACTTGGTTGCCCACTTGAAGGGATCTCCATGTTGTCCTGCAGTTTCTTTCTTTTGAGGTGCAGAATTGGTTTCTTTCCCCTAATGATGGCCAAGAGAAGTTTGTGAAGAGACTGAATCCTGAAGCTGCCACACTATTAAGAACTGATTCAAAATGATTACAAGAGGATAGGAAGAAGAAACACCACAAAAACCCATTCACCAGGCCAGCCCTTGGCCGAACTGAGGGATTTCTAGCCAGGTTTTGGTAGTTTAACCCTAGTGCTCTCTTCTTCACACATCTCTAGAGTATCAGGGGCCAAGATTGCCTTCTATTGTATGTGTCACACTCCAGAAACTTGGGGGTCCACCCTCCTTTGATAGTCCAGTGCTCTTCCCTTTTATGTACTAAAGGTTTCAGAAGAGCTGTAGCTCAGAAATAAAGGTAAAAGCAGAATAATATATTTTGCAATAACATCATAGTGAGGAGGGGTTGGGATACCCCTGGACAAAGTCTTTCTGTGTATGTGTGTGTGAGGACACATCCCCTAGCATGATTCCTGAGGTTTGTGGCAATGCCTTCTTGGCAGGAGTGAGGGGGTTGGGGTCAGGGTGCTGGGTAATACTCTCTTTTGACTTTTTCAATATTCTTATTCATATCATGTACCCTAGCTTGTTTTATAATAATAACAATAGATAATGACAAAAATTAGAGCAATTACGTGCCCGGCATTGTAATAAGTACTGTAGATGTATTTATGCAACTAACAAACAACTCTATGAAGGAAATATTATTACTGCCCCAGGTTTTAGATGAGGATACTGAGACACTGAATAATTAAGTAGCCCAAGGTCACCCATCCAGTAAGGAACAGAGCTGTGATGGTATCTCTGTTCACCCAGGCACCTGTGTGGCTTCCCTTGATCCAAAGTACTTTCTGCTGGTGGGTTGGGCTAGTGTCTCCTCCTCGTTGAGATCCTGGATCTTTCTTACTCAAGCCACTGCCAGCGATTCTGAACACTGCATATGTTCTGAGCCTCTACCTTCGTGAAAAATTATTTATTTTGACTGAGACAATTTAGAAAACAACAAAAAAAAGTTTAAATGATAAGTCACACTAAGTGACACCACTCCTAAAACAGCAAGACATCCTCCCTTTCCTTGCCACTCAGAGATGGCTTCTTTACATTTTCTTTCCAGAAACCATTTGTGATTAGCTCTTCCAACTGAGCAGCAAGAAGGACAAGGTCAAAGCCATACTCTGACTCATCACATAAGCAATTTATGGGAGAAATTCATGATGCTAGTGAGTGCTATGTTTGTGGACAAATATACTGATCTGGACACTCTGATTTACACAAGCTCCTCTAACCAAACACAGCCTACAAACCAATGAAGTGTGATTCTACAAAGAAGGAACGTTTATTTTTATGTACTTTAATAACTCCTTGAAAGTTTTTTAAAAAGAACTATATTTTTGTCAGATGCTTTTCTTAAATCAGTTCACAATTCTCTCCCACTTCTCTTGGATCTGACATGAGGCCACCCAATTTCCCAGTCAGAGCTACTGGAGAAACACTGGGAGGAAGGTTGAAGGGAGGAAGGAGAAGCATATTTAGGAGTGAGTAATTTGCTTATGTTAACTGCCATAACCCCTCCAAGGAATAGGGATGGGCATGGGAGATGGCTGAGTCTCAACTCCTCGCCCACAAAATTCACACACATTAAAGGTGTCACTGCATGTTCTTTCAAGAACAGGGTCAAGGTGTGGGGTTTTTTTGTTTTTTGAGAATTCTTTCTTGTTATGATGAACCAGAAATACAAGATCCCACTGTAAAACTGGAACAGTGACAGAATACGGATGAACTTATTTCCCTCAAGGGAAATAGAAAGAGGGTCAAACAAAGCCAATGAAAGGAGAAGCCCGAGATTGGTTGGAGATAAACATAAGGATAATAGCATTTCAGCACAGATAGTTTCTGATCCCTCCCAGCAGGTATCTGCCATCGTTCTATCCCTCTCGCTTCTGAAGCATTTGCCAAACCAAATAGCTATTTCCTCTCTATTGCAGGTATACACCAACCCAACAGTATCTCTTAGGACATGATACAAAGCCAAGAGGAAAGTTTATACATCCCATTCCAGGGTAGAAAGTGCACATAACCAACTTAGCACATTCATTATACGATGTCAATGTACATGAAAGAAACTTTAATCAAATCAGAGGTACTACCTCGTGTAACCTGTTCTATGGCTCTGTTCTGTGGCTATACCAGTGATAATTTCATTCCCCTGGCATGTGACTGATTTAGGAAACAGAAGGAGATGTAATTTTAATCAATGAGACATGGAGTGGATTCTGCCTGGGACTTCTAGAAATGTTTCCTCACTCTCAAAAAGTGACACAAGTGAAATATCACTACCTCCCTATTCAAACCATCCCAATCCACTAGCAAAGATGTGGAGCAACTGGAACTCTATTATATTGCTGGTAGGAATGTAAACTGGCACAACCACTCTGGACAAGAGTTTGGCCATTTCTTATTAACATACATTTACTGTTTGACTCAGAAATCATATTCTTGGGCATTTACCCTAGACCAGGGTTTCTCAGCCTCAGCACTATTGACATCTCAGACCTACTAACTCTGGGCTGTGGGGAGCTAGTCTATGCATTGTAGAAAGTTTAGCAGCATCCTTGGTAGATGCCTCTCCATAGATGCCAGTAGCACTCCCCCACCCCCCAGGTTGAGACAATGAAAATGCCTCCAGATATTGCCAAGCATCTCTTGGCAGGGGGCAGGTCAAAATTGCCCCTGGTTGAGAACCATGTCCCTGGAGAAATGAAACATGTTTGTCTAAAAACCTGTACCCAAATGTTTATGGAGGTTTTATTCATAATTGCCAAAAACTAGAAACAACTCAAATGTCTTTCTTTTTGTTTTTTAAAGATTTTATTTATTTGAAAGAGAGATAGTGAAAGAAAGAGAGAGAGAGAGAGAGAGAGAATGAATAGGGGGAGAGGGAGAGCTCAGCAGGGATGTTGAGCAGGGAGCCCGATCTGGGGCTCGATCCCAGGACCCTGGAACCAGGGTCTTAGCCAAAGGCAGAAGCTTAACTGACTGAGACACCCCAGCACCCCTCAAATGCCTTTCATTAGGCAAATGAACTTCAAACACTGCCAAAGATATGCAGTGGAATACTAATCTGCAGTAAAAGGGAAAGGGTCATTAATATACCCAGTAAATTCAATGGATCTCAAAGGTATTATGTTGAGTGAAAGAAGTCAGTCTCACAACATTATGTACTGTATGATTCTATTTATATGGCATTCTTGAAAAGACGAAATTGTAAGTACAGAAAGCAGATCAGTGGTTACCAGAAATTAGGAATGAAGGAAAGGTGTGACAAAGGGATAACATGAGGGAATTTGGGGTGGGGGTGGTAGAACTCATCTGTATACTGATTACAGTGGTTTTCACATGTATCAAAGCTTATAGAACTGTACATCAAAAGAACCAATTTTATTACATGTTCATTTAAGAAGTAAAATTTTTTAAAATAAGAAGGTTAAAAAAACATGACACAAAGTTTCTGGATGCTATTAAATGAAGATGTGATTCCAGCAGCTGCTATGGCCATGCTGGCCTTGCTAATGTCAGTGACAATCAACACTGGAACTGCCCCTCTTGGGACTTCTTTTTGCGTGAGATAATGTTTCCCTTATCCTGAAAGCCACTTCCGCTTTAATTTCCTGTTACTTGTAGCTAAAAGCATTCCTCACAAATAGATGTTAAATGTTGTTATTCGTTGACACGTTAACGTTCCATTTTTTAAAAAGATTTTATTTATCCATTTGAGAGACAGAGTGAGAGAGAGCATGAAAGGGGAGAAGGTCAGAGGGAGAAGCAGACTCCCCATGGAGCTGTGAGCCTGATGTGGGACTCCATCCTGGGACTCCAGGTTCATGACCTGAGCTGAAAGCAATCATTTAACCAACTGAGCCACCCAGGCGCCCTTCATTTGGTTTTTAAAAAGTAAACACTGAACCTCTAATAAGTTATATTGAAATAATTAAATGCAATATTAATGGAGAACAATCTAGAAGGTTTTTTAATTAAAAAGATGTATGATAGAACCTTAATAACTCCTCACATCAACCCAGCTTTTTACATCTCAAAAGCATCTTTACATGCACCACTTCACTTTCTCCTACTGATACCCTATGAGGGAGGCAGGCATCATTTATCCCATGGCAGGCATCATTTATCACATTTTAGAGGTGAACACATACTCTGTAAATGTGAGATAGGTAACATGTTTATGGTCAATACCTTAACATAAAAGAGTAACTAATGGTGCAAATTTATTGTAGGAGTGTGCGGGAGTAAGTATTTCTGGATAGAGGAGGCCACTGTGAGTAGTTTTTTTGGTGTGTGTGGGTGTGTGTGTTGTTGTTGTTTTTTTCTGAGTGAGACAGAAAACCATTAGAGGCTTCTGAGCAGGGGAATGGCATGAACTGATTCCAAGGATCACTCTGGCTATTGGACTGAGAATACACTACAGTAGACACACAGGGAAGCGGCAATTAGTACAGACCTGAAGGAAGTATCTCCTTCTTAGAGGGTAAGGTGAAAGAGTTTAAGGAAAGGGAGGGGGCGGGGAAAGGTAGACGGAGCGGAGAGTGCAAAGACCCTGAGACAGCACTGTGTTTGGTATGCTCAAAAAAATGGCAAGGGAGTGCCTGGGTGGCTCAGTGGGTTAAAGCCTCTGCCTTCAGCTCAGGTCATGATCTCAGGGTCCTGGGATCGAGCCCTGCATCGGGCTCTCTGCTCAGCGGGAAGCCTGCTTCCTCCTCTCTCTGCCTGCCTCTCTGCCTACTTGTGATTTCTCTCTGTCAAATAAATAAATAAAATCTTTAAAACAACAACAACAACAACAAAAAAAAAAAACCCGGCAAGGGAGGGGGAGGAGTCAAGATGGCGGAGAAGTAGCAGGCTGAGACTAATTCAGGTAGCAGGAGATCAGCTAGATAGCTTATCTAAAGATTGCAAACACATACAAATCCAATAGGAGATCGAAGAGAAGAAGAACAGCAATTCTAGAAACAGAAAATCAACCACTTTCTGAGAGGTAGGACTGGCAGAGAAGTGAATCCAAAGCGACAGGAAGATAGACTGTGGGGGGAGGGGCAGGCTCCCGGCAAGTGGCGGAGCAACGGAGCACAAAATCAGGACTTTTAAAAGTCTGTTCCGCCGAGGGACATCGCTCCAGAGGCTACAGAGGCTAAACCGGGGTGAAGCCCACACGGGGTCAGCGTGGCCTCAGGTCCTGCAGGGTCACAGAAGGATCGGGGGTGTCTGAGTGTCGCAGAGTTTGCAGGTATTAGACGGGGAAGCCGGCTACAGAGACAAAGCCAAGGAGTGAGCTCTAAGCTCAGGGTTACCTTGAACTGGTCGCAGGCTCGGTGAGCTCGGAGCGCGGCCGGAGGCCAGGGAGACGGGAGTAAATGGGAGCTGTTGTCTGAAGGCGCACTGAGGAGGGAGGCCCCGAGCTCTCGGCTCCTCCGGGCCAGAGACCGGGAGGCCGCCATTTTCATTCCAGTCCTCCAGAACTCTATGGAAAGCACTCAGGGAACAAAAGCTCCCGAAAGCAAACCCGAGCGGATTACTCAGCCGGGCCCCTGATAAAGGCGGTGCAATTCCACCTGGGGCAAAGACACTTGAGAATCACTACAACAGGCCCCTCCCTGAGAAGATCAACAAGAAATCCAGCCGGGACCAAGTTCACCTAACAAGGAGTACAGTTTCAATACCAAGGAGAGCAGCGGAATTCCAGAGGAGGAGAAATCAAAGCACGGAACTCATGGCTTTCTCCCCATGATTCTTTAGTCTTGCAGTTAATTTAATTTCTTTTCTTTTTCAATTTTTTTTCTCTCTTCTTCTGCTAATTTTTTTTAACTTTTACCCTTTTCTTTTTTTTAACATTTTTTAACTAGTTTATCTAATATACATATATATTTCTTTTTTATATTATTTCTTTATTCGTTTTCATTTTTTAATTTTTTTTTTCTTTCTGAACCTCTTTTTATCCCCTTGCTCCCCTCTCACAATTTGGGATCTCTTCTGATTTGGTTAAAGCATATTTTCCTGGGGTCTTTGCCACCCTTTTATTATTTTATTTGCTCCTTCATATACTCTTATCTGGACAAAATGACAAGGCAGAAAAATTCACCACAAAAAAAAAAGAACGAGAGGCAGTACCAAAGGCTAGGGACCTAATCAATACAGACATTGGTAATATGTCAGATCTAGAGTTCAGAATGACGATTCTCAAGGTTCTAGCCGGGCTCGAAAAAGGCATGGAAGATATTAGAGAAACCCTCTCGGGAGATATAAAAGCCCTTTCTGGAGAAATAAAAGAACTAAAATCTAACCAAGTTGAAATCAAAAAAGCTATTAATGAGGTGCAATCAAAAATGGAGGTTCTCACTGCTAGGATAAATGAGGCAGAAGAAAGAATTAGTGATATAGAAGACCAAATGACAGAGAATAAAGAAGCTGAGCAAAAGAGGGACAAACAACTACTGGACCACGAGGGCAGAATTCGAGAGATAAGTGACACCATAAGATGAAACAACATTAGAATAATTGGGATTCCAGAAGAAGAAGAAAGAGGGGAGCAGAAGGTATATTGGAGAGAATTATTGGAGAGAATTTCTCCAATATGGCAAAGGGAACAAGCATCAAAATCCAGGAGGTGCAGAGAACGCCCCTCAAAATCAATAAGAATAGGTCCACACCCCGTCACCTAATAGTAAAATTTACAAGTTTTAGTGACAAAGGGAAAATCCTGAAAGCAGCCCGGGAAAAGAACTCTGTAACATACAATGGTAAAAATATTAGATTGGCAGCACACTTATCCACAGAGACCTGGCAGGACAGAAAGAGCTGGCATGATATATTCAGAGCACTAAACAAGAAAAACATGCAGCCAAGAATACTATATCCAGCTAGGCTATCATTGAAAATAGAAGGAGAGATTAAAAGCTTCCAGAACAAACAAAAACTGAAAGAATTTGCAAACACCAAACCAGCTCTACAGGAAATATTGAAAGGGGTCCTCTAAGCAAAGAGAGAGCCTAAAAGTAGTAGATCAGAAAGGAACAGAGACAATATACAATAACAGTCACCCTACAGTCAATACAATGGCACTAAATTCATATCTCTCAATAGTTACCCTGAATGTTAATGGGCTAAATGCCCCAATCAAAAGACACAGGGTATCAGAATGGATAAAAAAACAAAACCCATCTATATGTTGCCTACAAGAAACTTATTTTATTTTTTATTTTTTTTAAAGATTTTATTTATTTGTCAGAGAGAGAGAGGGAGAGAGAATGAGCACAGGCAGACAGAATGGCAGGCAGAGGCAGAGGGAGAAGCAGGCTCCCCGCCGAGCAAGGAGCCCGATGTGGGACTCGATCCCAGGATGCTGGGATCATGACCTGAGCCGAAGGCAGCTGCTTAACCAACTGAACCACCCAGGTGTCCCAAGAAACTCATTTTAAACCCAAAGACACCTCCAGATTTAAAGTGAGGAGGTGGAAAAGAATTCACCATGCTAATGGACATCAGAAGAAAGCAGGAGTGGCAATCCTTATATCAGATCAATTAGATTTTAAGCCAAAGACTATAATAAGAGATGAGGAAGGACACTATATCATACTCAAAGGATCTGTCCAACAAGAAGATCTAACAATTTTAAATATCTATGCCCCTAACGTGGGAGCAGCCAACTATATAAACCAATTAATAACAAAATCAAAGAAACACATCAACAATAATACAATAATAGTAGGGGACTATAACACTCCCCTCACTGAAATGGACAGATGATCCAAGCAAAAGATCAACAAGGAAATAAAGGCCTTAAATGACACACTGGACCAGATGGACATCACAGATATATTCAGAACATTTCATCCCAAAGCAACAGAATACACATTCTTCTCTAGTGCACATGGAACATTCTCCAGAATGGATCACATCCTCAGTCCTAAATCAGGTCTCAACTGGTATCAAAAGATTGGGATCATTCCCTGCATATTTTCAGACCACAATGCTCTGAAGCTAGAACTCAATCACAAGAGGAAATTTGGGAAGAACCCAAATACATGGAGACTAAACAGCATCCTTCTAAAGAATGAATGGGTCAACCAGGAAATTAAAGAAGAATTGAAAAAATTCACGGAAACAAATGATAATGAAAACACAACGGTTCAAAATCTGTGGGACACAACAAAGGCAGTCCTGAGAGGAAAATATATAGCGGTACAAGCCTTTCTCAAGAAACAAGGAAGGTCTCAGGTACACAACCTAACCCTACACCTAAAGGAGCTGGAGAAAGAACAAGAAAGAAAGCCTAAACCCAGCAGGAGAAGAGAAATCATAAAGATCAGAGCAGAAATCAATGAAATAGAAACCAAAAAAAAAAAAAAACAATAGAACAAATCAACGAAACTAGGAGCTGGTTCTTTGAAAGAATTAATAAGATTGATAAACCCCTGGCCAGACTTATCAAAAACAAAAGAGAAAGGACCCAAATAAATAAAATCATGAATGAAAGAGGAGAGATCACAACTAACACCAAAGAAATACAGACAATTATAAGAACATACTATGAGCAACTCTACACCAACAAATTTGACAATCTGGAAGAAATGGATGCATTCCTAGAGACATATAATCTACCACAACTGAACCAGGAAGAAATAGAAAACCTGAACAGACCCATAACCAGTAAGGAGATTGAAACAGTCATCAAAAATCTACAAACAAACAAAAGCCCAGGGCCAGACGGCTTCCCGGGGGAATTCTACCAAACAGTTAAAGAAGAACTAATTCCTATTCTCCTGAAACTGTTCCAAAAAATAGAAATGGAAGGAAAACTTCCAAACTTATTTTATGAGGCCAGCATCACCTTGATCCCAAAACCAGACAAGGATCCCATCAAAAAAGAGAACACAGACCAATATCCTTGATGAACACAGATGCGAAAATTCTCACCAAAATACTAGCCAATAGGATTCAACAGTACATTAAAAGGATTATTCACCATGACCAAGCGGGATTTATTCCAGGGCTGCAAGGTTGGTTCAACATCTGCAAATCAATCAATGTGATACAATACATTAATAAAAGAAAGAACAAGAACCATATGATACTCTCAATAGATGCTAAAAAAAAGCATTTGACAAAGTACAGCATCCCTTCCTGATCAAATATCTTCAAAATGTAGGGATAGAGGGCACATACCTCAATATTATCAAAGCCATCTATGAAAAACCCACCACAAATATCATTCTCAATGGAGAAAAACTAAAAGCTTTTCCTCTAAGGTCAGGAACATGGCAGGGATGTCCGTTATCACCACTGCTATTCAACATAGTATTAGAAGTCCTAGCCTCAGCAATCAGACAACAAAAGGAAATTAAAGGCATCCAAATCGGCAAAGAAGAAGTCAAACTATCACTCTTCGCAGATGATATGATACTATATGTGGAAAACCCAAAAGACTCCACTCCAAATCTGCTAGAACTTGTACAGGAATTCAGTAAAGTGTCAGGATATAAAATCAATGCACAGAAATCAGTTGCATTTCTCTACACCAACAACAAGACAGAAGAAAGAGAAATTAAGGAGTCAATCCCATTTACAATTGCACCCAAAACTATAAGATACCTAGGAATAAACCTAACCAAAGAGGCTAAGAATCTACACTCAGAAAACTATAAAGTACTCATGAAAGAAATTGAGGAAGACACAAAGAAATGGAAAAATGTTCCATGCTCCTGGATTGGAAGAATAAACATTGTGAAAATGTCTATGATACCTAAAGCAATCTAGATATTTAATGCAATTCCTATCAAAGTACCATCCATTTTTTTCAAAGAAATGGAACAAATAATCCTAAAATTTATATGGAACCAGAAAAGACCTCGAATAGCCAAAGGAATATTGAAAAAGAAAGCCAAAGTGGGTGGCATCACAATTCCAGACTTGAAGCTCTATTACAAAGCTGTCATCATCAAGACAGCATGGTACTGGCACAAAAACAGACACATAGACCAATGGAACAGAATAAAGAGCCCAGAAATAGACCCTCAACTCTATGGTCAACTAATCTTCGACGAAGCAGGAAAGAATGTCCAATGGAAAAAAGACAGCCTCTTTAATAAATGGTGTTGGGAAAACTGGACAGCCACATGCAGAAAAATGAAATTGGACCATTTCCTTACACCACACACGAGGATAGACTCAAAATGGATGAAGGACCAAAATGTGAGAAAGGAATCCATCAACATCCTTGAGGAGAACACAGGCAGCAACCTCTTTGACCTCAGCCGCAGCAACATCTTCCTAGGAACATCGCCAAAGGCAAGGGAAGCAAGGGCAAAAATGAACTATTGGGATTTTATCAAGATCAAAAGCTTTTGCACAGCAAAGGAAACAGTTAACAAAACCAAAATACAACTGACAGAATGGGAGAAGATATTTGCAAATGACATATCAGATAAAGGGCTAGTGTCCAAAATCTATAAAGAACTTAGCAAACTCAACACCCAAAGAACAAATAATCCAATCAAGAAATGGGCAGAAGACATGAACAGACATTTCTGCAAAGAAGACATCCAGATGGCCAACAGACACATGAAAAAGTGCTCCATATCACTCAGCATCAGGGAAACACAAATCAAAACCACAATGAGATATCATGTCACACCAGTCAGAATGGCTAAAATTAGCAAGTCAGGAAATGACAGATGCTGGTGAGGATGCGGAGAAAGGGGAACCCTCCTACACTGTTGGTGGGAATGCAAGCTGGTGCAACCACTTTGGAAAACAGCATGGAGCTTCCTCAAAATGTTGAAAATAGAACTACCCTATGACCCAGCGATTGCACTACTGGGTATTTACCCTAAAGATACAAACGTAGTGATCCGAAGGGGCATGTGCACCCAAATGTTTATAGCAGCAACATCTACAATAGCCAAACTATGGAAAGAACCTAGATGTCCATCAACACACGAATGGATAAAGAAGAAGTGGTATATATACACAATGGAATACTATGCAGCCATCAAAAGAAATGAAATCTTGCCATTTGCGATGACGTGGATGGAACTAGAGGGTATCATGCTTAGCGAAATAAGTCAATCGGAGAAAGACAACTATCATATGATCTCTCTGATATGAGGAGGTAGAGTTGCAACATGGGGGGTTAAGGGAGTAGGAGAAGAATAAATGAAACAAGATGGGATTGGGAGAGAGACAAACCATAAGTGACTCTTAACCTCACAAAACAAACAGGGTTGCTTGGGGGAGGGGGGTTGGTTGAAGGGGGGTGGGGTTATGGACGTTGGGGAGGGTATGTGCTATGGTGAGTGCTGTGAAGTGTGTAAATCTGCTGATTCACAGACCTGTACCCCTGGGGCTAATAATACATTATATGTTTATTTAAAAAAAAGGCAAGGGAGCCAGTGTGGCTGGGTTTGAAGGAGCAAGAGGGAAAAGTATAGGAAGTAAGATAGGAAGGTGGACGGGGCACAGGTTAAACTTGAGGCCTACTTGTGGAAGCAGGGGGACCCACTGGGGATTATTGTTGCAGGACAGGTAAAAAATGATGTTGGACTGATTGGCCCCAAGTGGGAACAGTGGCAGTAGTGAGGCATAAGTGTCTGAATGTACGTCAAGGGGCAGACCTGACAGGACTTGCTCTGGATGGGTACAGGATGTAATATGTAACAGGAGGACAGTACAACTTTTTTGGACATTATAACTTTTGAGTCACCAATCAGATCTATACATGTCTGCCTTTGTATTTTTAAAAAGGTTGACTGTACCTCTTATTGCCGCAATTAATGTTCTAGTACCTGCTGATAACTTTGAGACATCCTCTCCTTCCAAGAGGAGATGGTGAAAGAGTCCTCAAAAAATTAAAAAAAAAAAGGCAAAGAAACATGAAATAGGTAGTAAAAGATCCTGAAAACCTTAGAAGGAAATTAAACAGGGACACAGATTATGCTCTCATACCCTTCCTGACTCTGAAAGAGAGAGGAAGATCTGTGAAGTAATAGCTGGTTACATAGATGGTATTAAACACCAGGATTTGACCTCAACATCACCAATCACTGGGGAAATACAACTCAAAATTATAATGAGTTACCATCTAACACCCGTTAAGATAGCTATTATAAAAAATACAAAACAGGGGCGCCTGGGTGGCTCAGTGGGTTAAAGCCTCTGCTTTCAGCTCAGGTCATGATCCCGGGGTCCTGGGATGGAGCCCCACATTGGGCTCTCTGCTCAGTATGGATCCTGCTTCCTCCTCTCTCTCTGCCTGCCTCTCTGCCTACTTGTGATCTCCGTCAAAAAAAATAAATAAAAAATCTTTTAAAAAATACAAAAGATAACAACTGTTGAAGAAGATGTGGAGAAATTAGAAACCTTGTGCACTGTTGGAATGTAAAATGGTATAGCCACTATAGGAAACAGTCTGGCAGTTCTTCAAAAAATTAAACATCGAATCAACATATGATTCAACAACTCCACTTCTTGTTATATACCCAAAAGAATTGAAAACAGGGACTTAAACATATATTTGCCCACCCAGGTCCAGAGCAGCATTACTCACCATAGCTAAAAGGTGGAAGCATGGCCCCTGGGTGACTCAGTTAGTTAAGCATCTGCCTTTGGCTCAGGTCATGATCCTGGGGTCCTGAGATTGAAACGCGTCCAGCTCCCTGCTCAGTGGGGAGCCTGCCTCTCCCTCTCCCTCTGCCTACTGTTCCCCCTGCTTGTGCTCTCTTTCTCTCAAATAAATTTAAAAAATTAAAAAAAATAAAAATAAAAGGTAGAAGCAAGCCAAGTGTCTACTGAAGAGTGAATGGATACATGAAACGTGGTATGTGCATACAATAGATTATTTATTCAGCCTTAAAAAGGAAGGAAATTCTGACACATACTCATAACGTGGATGAACTTTGAGGATAGTATGAAATGAGCCAATCGCAAAAAAAACAAATGCTATAGGATTCCATCTACATCAGTATATAATGTAGTCAAATTCATAGGGACAGAAAGTAAAATGATGGTTTCTAGGGGCTAAGAGTGGGAAAGAACTGGGACTTATTCTTTAAGGAGTACATACTTCAGTTTTGCAAGATGTTAAGTTCTGGATATGGTAGGTGGTAATGGTTGCACAATATGAATGCACTTAATGCTATTGAATCATACACTTAAAATGGTTAAAATAGCAAATTTTTTTGACAAAGCAGGAAAGAATGTCCAATGGAAAAAAGACAGTCTCTTCAACAAATGGTGTTGGGAATATTGGACAGCCACATGCAGAAAAATGAAACTGGACCACTTCCTTACACCACACAAAAAAATAGACTCAAAATGGTTGAAGGACCTCAATGTGAGAAAGGAATCCATCCAAATGCTTGAGGAGAACACAGGCAGCAACCTCTTCGACCTCAGCTGCAGCAACTTCTTCCTAGGAACATTGCCAAAGGCAAGGGAAGCAAGGGCAAAAATGAACTATAGGGACTTCATCAAGATCAAAAGCTTTTGCACAGCAAAGGAAATAGTCAACAAAACCAAAAGACAACTGACAGAATGGGAGAAGATATTTGCAAACAACATATCACATAAAGGGTTAGTATCCAAAATCTATAAAGAACTTACCAAACTCAACACCCAAAGAACAAATAATCCAATCAAGAAATGGGCAGAGGACATGAACAGACATTTCTGCAAAGAAGACATCCAGATGGCCAACAGACACATGAAAAAATGCTCCACATCACTCGGCATCAAGGAAATACAAATGAAAACCACAATGAGATACCACCTCACACCAGTCAGAATGACTATAATTAACAAGTCAGGGAATGACAGATGCTGGCGAGGATGTGGAGAAAGGGGAACCCTCCTACACTGTTGGTGGGAATGCAAGCTGGTGCAACCACTTTGGAAAACAGCATGGAGGTTCCTCAAAAAGTTGAAATTAGAGCTACTCTACGACCCAGCAATTGCACTATTGGGTATTTACCCTAAAGATACAAATGTAGTGATCCGAAAGAGCACGTGCACCCGAATGTTTATAGCAGCAATGTCCACAATAGCCAAGCTATGAAAAGAACCTAGATGTTCATCAACAGATGAATGGATAAAGAAGATGTGATATATATATAGTCTATATATATATAGACTATATATATATCACAAATGGCAAGATTTCATTTCTTTTGATGGCTGCATAGTATTCTATTATATCTATATATAATGGAATGTGTATATATATATATATATAACAGAATACTATATATTTATATATCACAATGGCAAGATTTCATTAGTATAGTATATATAGTATATATATAGTATATACTATATAGTATAGTATATATAGTGTGTGTGTGTATATATATATATATATATAGTATTCCATTTTATATAAATGGAATACTATGTAGCCATCAAAAGAAATGAAATCTTGCCATTTGTGATGATGTGGATGGAACTAGAGGGTATTATGCTTAGCGAAATAAGTCAATCAGAGAAAGACAATTATCATATGATCTCCCTGATATGAGGAAGTTGAGAGGCAATGTGGGGGGTTTGGCAGGTAAGAAAGGAATAAATGAAACAAGATGGGATCAGGAGGGAGACAAACCATAAGAGAACCTTAATCTCATAAAATGGAAAATTTTATGTATTTATACTTTATCACAATTTTTTTAAAAATAAAAAAACAGAGGATTTGATTTTCTGGATTATGACTAATAACTCAAGAATGATAAGCCCTGGGAATCTCACAAAGAACATCTTTGAGAGTAAATGTTTGTCTAAATCTATTCTTCAAATAGATTTCTAGAAATGGAATCCTTGGATCTAAATGTTTGAACACTGGTAAACTCTCCTTTTGAGGTATATTGCCAAATTTCACCGTGGTAAATGTACAACAACTTAAACTATGGCAGAAAACAACAACAAAAAAAAAAAACAAAAATATTAGTAAAAAACATACCAAAAGGTTAATTGTCTTAATAGGAAAATAAATTGATCTTGAAAATAAATTTATCAACAAATTGTTAAGCAAAATACACTAAGACCAAAATAGGTATATTGGTAATGAAAATGAACAGACATCCTATAAACACACACACAAAATGACTTTTAAATTTATGAAGTAGTCCTACCTCACTGGCATCAAAGAAATAAAAATGAAAGGGTGCCTGGGTGGCTCAGTTGTTTAAGTGTCTGCCTTCAGCTCAGGTCATGATCTCAGGGTCCTGGGATTGAGCCCCGCATTGAGGTTCCTGTTCAGCAAGGAATCTGCTTCTCTCTCTCTCTCTCTCTCTCTCTCCCTCCCTCCCTCCTTTGTTGAGCATGTATTTTGTCACATGCTTTTTCTGCATCTATGAGAGGATCTTAACCCTTCTTTTATTAATGTGGTGTATCACTCTGATATATTTGCAGATATTGAACTACCCCTGAAGCCCATGAATAGAACCCATTTGGTCATGGTGAGTAATTCTTTTAATATACTGTGGATTGGATTTGCCAGTATCTTGTTGAGAACTTTTGCATCCATGTTCATCAGGGATATCGGTCTCTAATTCTCCTTTATAGTGGAATCTTTGTCTGGTTTGGGAATCAAGGTAATGCTGGCCTCAGAGAAGGAGTTTGAAGGTTTTCCTTCCATTTCTATTTTTTGGAACAGTTTGAGAAGAGCCAGTATTAACTCTTCTGTAAATGTCTGGTAGAATTCCTCCAGGGAGCCATCTGGCCCTGGTTTTTGGTTTTTGTTTTTGTTTTCTGGGAGATTTTTGATGACTGAATCCATTTCTTTGCCAGTTATGGGTCTGCTCAAATTTTCTATTTCCTCCTGTTCCAGTTTTGGCAGTTTGTATGTTTCTAGGAATGTATCCATTTCTTCCAGATTTCTCAGTTTGTTGGCATATAATTTTCCATAATATTCTCTTATAATTGCTTGTATTTCTGTGGTGTTTTTGTAATCTTTCCTCTTTCATTCGAGATTTTATTTATTTGGTTCCTTTCTTTTTTCTTTTCCATAAGTCTGTATAGGGGTTTTTCAGTTTTAGTAAGCCTCAAAGAATCAGCTCTTAAGTTCATTGATCTGTTCTACTGGCTTTTATGTGTCTTTCCATATCATTTATTTCTGTTCTACTTTTTATTGTTTCCCTTCTCCTGCTGGCTTTAGGCTTTATTTGCTTTTCCATGTCTAGCTCCTTTAAGTGTAAGGTTGGGTTGTGCATTTGAGACTTTTCTTGTTTCTTGATCCTTGCCTGTGGTGCAATATACTTCCCTCCTAGGATAGATTTTGCCACATCTCAAAGGTTTTTGGAATTTTGTGTTTTCATCCTTATTTGCTTCCATATTTTTTTTTTACTTCTTCTTTAATTTCCTGGTTAACCCATTCATTCTTTATTATGATGTTCTTTAATCTTCATGTATTTGTGGTCTTTCCTAATTTTTTCTTGTGGTTGACTTCAAGTTTCACATCATTATCATCTGAACATATGTATAGTATGATCTCAATCTTTTTGTACTTAAGGGCTGATTCATGACCCAGTCTATAATCTATTCTGGAGACTATTCCATGTGCACTGGAAAAGAATCTGTATTCTGCTGCTTTAGGATGAAATGTTCTGAATATATCTGTTAAGTCCATCTGTCCATGGGGGGCAAATGAGTGGCTCAGTTAGTTAAGGTCCAACTCTTGATTTTAGCTGTCAAGATCTCAGGGTTGTGAGATTGAGCCCCTCCTAGGGCTCAGCTAGGGGCATGGAACCTGCTTAAGATTCTTTCCCTCTCCCTCTGTCCCTCCCCACACTTGTCTCCCTCTCTAAAACAAAACAAAACAAAAAAAGGAAACTGGATCCTATTTTCCCCAGAGCTGAAGCTTTGGAGCACTCTATGATCAGCAGACTTGGTGTGTGGGAAGAGTTCATATTGGTGATCACAATATGATCACCACAGCCTGCGGGGTGTGGGAGAAGTTCATTTTGGTCGCCTGG
This sequence comes from Lontra canadensis, assembly GCF_010015895.1. Lineage (NCBI taxonomy): Eukaryota > Metazoa > Chordata > Mammalia > Carnivora > Mustelidae > Lontra > Lontra canadensis. Next base: position 743,428 of record NW_022631108.1, on the reverse strand, counting down.
GGGGTGGGACTTGGTGGGTGCTAGTTCTCGGTCTGACTTACCCTAGTGGAAATGCACCTGCAGGGCTCAGGGGGTCAGGGTTTGGTTTAAGCACCTCTGGCCTCCACTTAAGTTGGTGGTGCTGATGGGCGGCTTGGGGGATGAGGGGCAGGAATGTCGTTGCTTTGCCACCTGGGTCCTGGAGCGGGATGTTTGCACCTGCCAGTCTTCAGGAAGCCCTCACGGAAGAGTAATCACCCGCCTTTCCTCCTCTGCTGCCACCAGATCTCTGCCTTCACCCAGCCTGAGTCTGAGTGTTTGCCAGGCAGCACGGTATTCCTGTGTTTTATCTCCAGCATGTGGCTGGCTTTCAAAACCCCAAATTTGAGAGATTGGCATGGCACAGGCCCTTGTTGATCCTCTGGGGGAGGGTGTCGCTTCCCGTTGCCAGGTGCCAGCATATCCCAAAAACTGGCCCACGTAGCGGCATCTCCTCTCAGAGTTCAGGGCAAAGCACAGCAAAGAGCCAGCGCCGAGGTTGCCCGTCAGCCGGCATCCCCGTCCTGTTAGTGCACGGAGCAGCTCGAAGGAGCCTGGAAGGAGCCTGTCAGGTCTTTTGTCCCCAGAAAGGCCCTGCCACCTCCCCAAACGCACTCCAATAAGGGGACCGGTTTCTTCCCGGGCGACCCAGGGGATCCTCAGACCAGGCTGTCCACACCAGGGGGCCGCCCTCCTTCCCCTCCAGAGATCCCCTAAGCCTGCCAGTCAAGGCCCTGACAACGGCGCCGACCTCTAAAACTTGAGACTTTGACTCCATGGCTTCTAAAATCTTGCAGTATTCGGGGGCCCCCCTCCTTTTCCTAGTCATGGTTTTGGGGAAAAGTTTTTCTTGTGCAGTCCCCTGCGCGTGTTTGCACTCTCTCTCTCTTTCTCTCTTGCTCCCCTCTCTGTGATCAGGGCTCCCTCCCCTCTGCAGTGCCCAAGGCTCTTTTCTCCACACAATTAACTCTCTTCAGCTCCTACCTCTTCCCTGATGTGGCAGGGATTGTTTTTCTGTATTTGTTTGTTTCTTTTGTTGTTGTTGTTTTAAATCTGCTGTTGTGCAGTTTGTTCTCTCAGACCTTGGATGGATTTCTTGGTTGTTCAGAAAGATTTGCTGTTTATCTAGCTGTGTTGGGGGGGTGGCAAGGCAAGTTTGTGGTCCACCTACTCCTCAGCCATCTTATCCTCATCCTAATTTTTAATTTTTTAAACATTCCTTAACAGCAAAACAAACAATTATGAAGGTTGTCTTCAAATGATTACAGTTTGGAAGACTCTTTGACAGATTTGTAGGCATTTCCAACTTACTCCAAAGCAGTTCAGTTTTCAAGGTTGTGTTTTTTATATTATAACACACATAAAAACAGATCCTGTTAACATGCAGGTTCTGGTTTATCTGATCTGGAGCGGGAAAGCTGAGAGTTTGCATTTCCCAAAAGCGGAACCAGTGGTTCAACCTAATAAGGAACAGAGTAAATTTTTTTGTATTTAAATTCAATTAATTAACGTATAGGGTATTATTTGCTTCAGGGGTAAAGGTCTGTGGTTTGTCAGTCTTATATAATACCCAGTGCTCATTACAACACATACAGAGTAATTTATTTTGAACAGAGACAGCTGGTTCATTGTGACTATGTGAAAGGACTGTCTGACAGCCATGGTCCTAAATTTAAGAACGTGCTTAGCTACTCAGCGTAGGAGTGTTATTCTAGTTGAACTGGCAAGAAGATGAAGAGTAACAATTGTGGAGGAAAAGGAAAGGCTAACATTGCCAAGTTTAAGGACTCGAAAGAATGGGATTGGTATCGGCAACGTTTGGGTCATGCAGGCTGCTATATTGATGCTCCTTCAGTAACCTCAGATGAGGCCTTCCTACAGGCAAAAGAAGCTCTCTTCAAAATGGGGCATTAGCATCTCGGGCAGCTCCAGACCAAAGACTGATCTACAGACCCAAGTGGTTGTGGCCAGTTTGTCTTTCTATCCCCACACTCAGGCTGAGGAAACGGCAGCATTTTCCATAGTGGTTTTGGTGTTTTCGAAATATTCTCTCCATCACTAGCGAGTCTCACAATTATTTAAGGTAGGTATTCTTATCCTCACTTTGCCCTCGTAGGAACTGAGGTTCAGTTAGATTAAGCAACTTGTCCTTGCTCACTGTGGTAGGCAGAATAATGTTACTTTACCTGGCAAGATACAATTAAGGGTGTTGCCATGAAGAAATTATTCTGGATTATCAGAGTGGACCCAGTGCAATGACACAGGTCTTTATAAGAGGGATGCAGAAGGGTCAGAGGTAATATGAGAAAATGGGATGAAGGAAGCAAGAGGTTGGGAGTGATAGGAAGAAGGGGCTCTGAGCCAACAAATGGAGGTAGCCTCCAGAAACTGAAAAAAGCAAGGAACCGGATTTCTCCTAAAGCCTATAGAAGTAATACAGACTTGCTGACACTTTGACCCATTGAGACCCATTTCAGACTCTGACTTCCAGAACTCCAGATAATAAATTTGTATTAAGACACAAAGCTTGGGGCGCGTGGGTGGCTCAGTGGGTTAAAGCCTCTGCCTTCGGCTCGGGTCATGATCTCAGGGTCCTGGGATCAAGCCCCACATCAGGCTCTCTGCTCAGCAAGGAGCCTGCTTCCCTTCCTCTCTCTCTCTGCCTGCCTCTCTGCCTACTTGTGATCTCTGTCTGTCAAATAAATAAATAAAATCTTAAAAAAAAAGACACAAAGCTTGCTGTAATTTGTTACAGCATCAAGAGGAAACTAATAGTCACCTAGGTGGTAAGCGGCAGAACTGTGAGTTTGCAAAAAGGTCCCGTAGGCTACAAAATCAGTGCTCTTCCCGTTACTATGGGAGATATGATGCTTTTTAAAGAAATGGTGGAGTTGAGGGAAATTGGAAGGGGAGGTGAACCATGAGAGACTATGGACGCTGAAAAACAATCTGAGTGTTTTGAAGGGGCGGGGGGTGGGAGGTTGGGGGAACCAGGTGGTGGGTATTAGAGAGGGCATGGATTGCATGGAGCACTGGGTGTGGTGCAAAAACAATGAATACTGTTACGCTGAAAAGAAATAAAAAAAAATAAAGAAATGGTGGATAGAAAAGTGGAAGGGTAGGGGTGCCTGGGTGGCTCAATTGGTTAAGCAGCTGCCTTCCGCTCAGGTCATGATCGTGGGGTCCTTGGATGGAGCCCCAGGCTGGGCTCCCTGCTCAGTGGGGAATCTGCCTCCCCCTGCCCCCCTCCATGCTCACTCACTCTCTTTCTCAAATAAATAAATAAAATCTTTTAAAAAGTAAAGTGGAAGGTTTTAAAAAAAGCTGCAAGAAGAAGAGCTTAAGAGAGTTGATCCTGGGCTCTACTTTCCCCCAAACTTCTACATGGCCAGATGTTTTTCATTTCAATAAAGTTATATGGATTAAGAATAATCTTTCCAAATAATTGCAAATACTTCTGGCCAGATTTAAAGGCCACTGGCATTTTAGGACGGGTGAAATTAATCTCCGTTTTTGTCTTATTACTGGGTGATAAAACTGCAGTGAGGAAATGGAAGTTTTGCTTGGATGAGGTGAAGCAAGTAATGTTAAAGTAATGGCAGCATTTCAACTTATTGATAGGCCTGGGGCCATGGAGCTGGATGCTGACAGTGAAAAGCTGGGGGCCACTCCAGGGCCATGGGTACATTATGCAAAAGGCTACACAGCCTATTTCAAACTTTTCCAGAGAGAAGACTGCATGGAAGTTCTCAGATTTCTTAAATTGCATGAGATCCTATTTATAATAGCATCTTCACTTAAACCTTGTCCTGGAGTCTTGCCTTTCACCCCTCACTTCTAACTCATCTCCATAACCAGTAGTCATGTCTACGAAGAGGAAGCTATTAAGCAAGTAGGATTGGTGGGTTCTGGTCAGCTTTGGGAAAGATAACAGCTCTCCCTCTCTCATCTGTCTGAATTTTAGCAGGGACTTCAATGTCTTGACCTAGCAAGCATTCCCTAATAGGAAGGTTTTTCTGGTTTTTTTGTTTTATTTTTTGTCTGGAAGGTTTTGAAACCTCTCCTGGGATGTTGCTATCCTGAACACCCTTCTTGGAGGTTAGTCAAGACCCCAATAGAAGAGGGGGAGCTGAGCAGCTAAGTGGATGGTTCAGGAATTTTACTCTTCTGTTTCCACTTCCAATCCTATCTCATCAACCAGAATAGTCTCAAGACTGGGGGAGAGAAATGAAAACGAGGTTTTCCTTACAGTAAGTTTAAAACCCTTTCCTTAGCCCACAAAAGTGCTTGGTGCGGGAATATATTTTCGGTGGGATCCTCAAACACTGTATAGGGATGCCCAAATGCAAGAAAACCTCTTGTCTCCATTAAACCCATTTGGGGTAGACAATCTCAAGAATGTATTAGAGAGCACAAAACCCCTTTTGAGGACAACTATATTCCTTCCTTTGTTTTTGACCCTCACTAAAACAATACAGCAGGTGGGATGGAACTGAAGGAAACCAGAGTTTTCTTTTCTCCCACTCTTAGTTAATGTGTAATGCTGCCTCCAATCCTGCCCCATCATTGATGAACAGTAAAAAAAAATAATAATAATAACTAAACCAGGGTAGTTTGCAACTGCCAGAAGAAGAGTTGGATGGTTTAACAAAAGAGACACTGACAAAAAACATTTCTCTACAATACTATAATTATAAAATTGAAGGCACATCCCTGGCAGAAATATGATCAATTACATGCTTATGGAAAAACTACTGAATATTTTAACTGTAGTAGACGATTATTGCACATTGTCCTGTTTTGGGTACCAACCAATGTTTAACAATGATTAGTTAAACACTTAACTAAAAACATATGGTTGAGACGCCTGGTTTTGGCTACAAAAGGTATCTATTATCAATGCCATGATAGAAGCTCTTTTAATTGAAGAACGAGATTTCATGTTTTTGTGCTATACCTGGTTATTTACACCAGATAAACTTCCAGAGGGACTACAGAAACTTAGTGTCAAAAACAGCTAATAATTCAGCACGAATCCATATTTTCTGTATTTGGTAAGATAAGATTTTTAAATATAGAAAAGTAAGAAATAAGCAAGCAAAAAATCCAAAGGGAGTGATTCTAGGAATGTTTTTATTCTTGTTAAAACAACCAATAACCAGATGCCTCACCCAAAGAAAGTAACAAAATAGAGTAAAATAAATATTAAGAAAAATAATTTTAAAGCAAGATTCACAAGAAATGGGAAAAAATTTCTCAAAGAACATATATTCTTGATTTTAAGCTGTGTACATAAAAGAGATGCACACTTAAATTTTTGGAAACATCTTGTCTACAGTGCTATTTCAAGCATTCTGAAGAAGACATCTGAAAAAAGAAAAAAATAAACTTTTAAAAAGTTAAAGCACAATATAAAATTTTTTGTTCACAAGGCATCAAATTTAACACTCTAAAATGCTGATACTAAACTAAGAACATCTCTATTTTCACAACTGACCACCATACTTCTTTAGACTAGGACACTAAATACTCTAGTTGTGTTTTAACCTTTGAAATTCAAAAGGCATCTTTGGATATTCAAGATAAAAGGTGCCCCATAGTTGAGTAAGAACCAGCACTGGATATCAAAACATCCTTGTTATCTTCAGACTGACAGCATGGTTACTGAGTGAATATAGAAGAGTGATAAAGGAAGGACAAATAAAGATCTTCAGATAGTCAAATATCAAATTCAAATATAAATCCATTTTACTTCTATATGGTAAATATGTGTGTGTACATATGTATGTACAGACATACACATACACACATATACATTTATAACATTTGTTCTCACTAGTCACTAGTTACTTAAAGCTACTTACTAACTAAAACCAATGTTTTTAATCCTGATTATCATCTCTCTCTCTCTCTCTCTCTCTCCTGTGAATACAGCTGCTCTATGAAGCTAATTGGGTCAGGATTACAAAAGAGACTTGTGGTAGAGAATTCAAAGATGGTTACAGATACTTAAAACAGGATTCTTTCTAAACATGTTTTCTGTTCTAATAGTAAGGGTTGAAATTAGATCCTTCATTATTCCCAGACTATAGGCTGCTCTTCTCACTGTCCTAGGACACGTGGGTCCCTTGGCAAGTGGGAGCCAAAACGACAATTCACAAACACACATGGAAATCAAAGTAGTAACTGACTATGTTCAAGTGTTTCAAAGACAGAGAAAGAGTAGGGGAGAAAGAAAGAGAGGTGCTTCTTTTTTCAAAAGTCTATTATACATTTGTCTTATTAGCTGTTTCTTCTAGAAGAAACAAGTTGTGGTATGATGAACCACTAGAATTAAAAATAAAAAACAAATATTAAAATTCAAAGTGGAAGCATGGAAGATGGCAGAGGCATTTTAAGAGCCTAGACATACAAACACATTCATATTTCATTAGGATGGTTTTGCCTTTCTAGATTAATAGCACCTTCATCAGTAGTTTCAGTTCTCTCTTTAAGATAGTGGAGATAAAAATAAGTTTTTTTCCAAATCTTTAAAGACAAAATGGAATAATGTGGTAAACTTTTTCTGTGTGTATGAAAGGATAAGAGAGAAAGGAAATAGGAGAGGAAGAAACCCATCCCCCCACTCTCACCTAATTGTAGACTCTCCCCTAAAAAAATTGATTATTAATATTCATTACAGACCTCAAGGGGAAAAAAGTACTAAGTGTAAATCCTATGTGCTAGGCATTGTGCTAACAGCTTTACATATGGTGATAGGAACAAAATGTTAGGAATTTATTTATTTATTTTCACTTCCATGTTCTGCATATGAAATCCATCTTGCAATTAACAAGGAATTTAGATAGTGATGCAAGTGCCAGATCTCTGACCAGTGTGTTAACTCTTAGGCACTCAGAAGGGGATTTCTAAATGTATATGGCACTGAGAATAGCCCCTGAATTTACAACCCACGCTAACTAGCAAGAGCAAATGTTTTATACTAGAGAAAATTAGAAATTTGACTAAAAGGTATCACAACCTAGGGAAATTCTCATTTCTGTATTACAACTTATTGTGTTTTTTGGTAAGTGCCGCTTTGTATAATAGTATTATTTTAAAGTCATTTTGAGAAGTCATCTAAAATACTAAAATATCATTAAAATATATTAAATTATATATACCAGCTAAAGTCCTTGTATTCTCTCCAAAAGAAGGACAAATTTAATGAGTCCAGGTAATTTCATATGACCTGTATATGTTAAAGATGGTAAGATATTAATCTTTGAAAAAGTCAATTGTGGAAGATGCTCAAAATCTTAAGTTTTGATCAGGAGGGAGACAAACCATAAGAGACTCTTAATCTCACAAAACAAACTGAGGGTTGCTGGGGAGTGGTGGTAGAGATGGGGTGGCTGGGTGATGGACATTGGGGAGGGTATGGGCTATGGTGAGTGCTGTGAAATGTGTACACCTGATGATTCACAGACCTGTACCCCTGGGGCAAATAATATATGTTAATAAAAAAAATCTTAAGTTTCTGGACTGAGGCTGATAGATTAAGAACAATTTATAGTGAAAGTCAGCAGTGAATTGAAGGTTTGTACAGAGCTAGGGTGTCAATGAAAGAAGAATCCAATCCATTTTCTTTTTACAGTGGAAAGATAGGAAACAAGGAACCCTCTGGACCTTTACGGTCTTTTGGGCTACAAGAGAAATAAAGGAAGATGATATTGGAAAAGTTATCAGTTATTTTTATCAATCAAAAATCACCTACACTTAACTCACTGGAAAGAACAACAACAACAATAAAGAATCATACTAAGGCATCTAAGAAAACAACTGCAAAGACAAAGATGCAGGGACAATCAGGGGAGAAGAAAGCCTGTAATAAATAAGGCACGTCTATTTTTAAACAGTTTCTACTGTTTTCCGTCTAAAACCAGATGCTTTATACAGTATTTTAAAAGCCCTTGTTCCCCAACCTGGCAGGGCTGAGAGCTCAAGAATGTCCTCAAGATCATGGTCTCAGATCTTCAAACTTTTAAGTATCCTTTTTCTTGAGCTTTTTCTTTTTGGTCAAAGAAAAAGTCATCTGTCACTTTAGCAGCAATTCCGCAATCTTCAATTGTGGGGCTTGTTGTAAACCTCACTGGCCTACCTTATCTGTTCCTAGTGAAAACAAAAAGTATTGGCAATTCACCTTAAATAAAGCTAGGTTGAGAGCTAATGCTCTGAAAAAAAGATATTTTTGCCATTAGACAAGTGCAATTCAAAGATATTCCCTAACATAAGGGCATGAGACCAACAGAAAGTCCTTCCACAATATTTCGAGAAGTTAAGGAGATATCGTTAATGCTGTATCAGCACGTTACAACATCTGCTAGTAGTACTCTGTGCGGCCTGTTACAATGCGGTGTCATCATCTTCCCTACTGTCTCCCACCAGAAGTGAATGCTTATCAGGTTCACTGGTACCAATGCTGTTGAGGGACCGTTTATCAGACAGTAGTGAATTTATGGAGGCTCTGCTGTAATTAACAATCCGGTCCAGCAAACCCAGTTTAGGGGAGTTTCTCAAGGTGTCATCTATTCCAACATGAACGCTGATCTCTGAAGGCCTCTTCTGTCCCATCTGGCTTCGGGCATGCAGTTCATAATTCTCATAAGTTGGTTTTCTGTAACTGAACACATGCAAAATACACTAGTGTGAAATAAGCAAATGTTGAACTAGACACTTGTTACAGTCAAACCTGCAAATCTATTTGCCTGGTATGAAATCTACAAAGGTGGTTCCTGCTAGGAAATTCACCCCCCTAAAATTGTATAGAGTCACATGGTGAGAAATTCTACTTCTCAGAGCCAATGTGCTACATTTTACCCCACTCAGTGCTGTAGTGGCTAGGTAGAGACTACATAAGATGATAATCACATAGCTAACATTTATTATTAAGAACAGTTGGGGCCCATCCTATAAGAATGAGACCTACCAAGACTGACTGTGGATGATTAAGGGAATAAAAAATACAAACATGAGTGAGCCATCATACTTACAGTTTAAGGAAGAGAGAGGAAAGTACTACTGAAACAGATGAAGCAGCCATTGCAGCAGATCCCATCCAGGGCTGCAAAACCAAACCAATGGGCATAAAAACTCCTAGGAAACAAGTGTGGATTAGTTAGAGCAAAGAGCATTAAACAGATTATTAATGTGTTTCTAATACATACATACACATTTCCTTGTTTGATATTTATTCAGTACTTTCTATGTGGAAAAATTGGCAGCGACATAAGTCTCCACCAATAGGAGGATAGAGTGCTGTTGTGAACATCCTTGTACATGTCTCCCTGTGCACATGTTTGAGAACTTCTGTAGGGTCATACCTAGAGATGAAACTGGATTATGACATGGGCACATCTTCAACTTTAAGTGGATATTCCTCAGTTCTCCAGAGTGCCTTGCACCATATAATCCCACCAAGAGTGAATGAATAGCATATGAATTTGACAGACATTTGAATATTTGGCTTATATGACAGGGATAAGATAGACTTATTGTACTTATAACTTTTTATGTGCTTATCTAGTTTTCTTTTTTCTACAGTGATCATATATTACTTGCATAATTTTTCCACTCTGCCCCTACTTACATAATTTTTTAAATTTCTTTTCAGCGTAACAGTATTCATTGTTTTTGCACCACACCCAGTGCTCCATGCAATACGTGCCCTCCACAATACCTACCACCTGACTCCCCCAACCTCCCACCCCCCGCCCCTTCAAAACCCTCAGGTTGTTTTTCAGGATCCATAGTCTCTCATGGTTCACCTCTCTTCCAATTTCCCTCAACTCCCTTCTCCTCTCCATCTCCCCATGTCCTCCATGTTATTTGTTATGCTCCACAAATAAGTGAAACCATATGATAACTGATTCTCTCTGCTTGACTTATTTCACTCAGCATAATCTCTTCCAGTCCTGTCCATGTTGACACAAAAGTTGGGTGTTCATCCTTTCTGATGGAGGCATAATACTCCATAGTGTATATGGACCACATCTTCCTTATCCATTCATCCATTGAAGGGCATCTTGGTTCTTTCCACAGTTTGGCAACCGTGACCATTGCTGCTATAAACATTGGGGTACAGATGGCCCTTCTTTTCACTACGTCGGTATCTTTGGGGTAAATACCCAGTAGTGCAATTGCAGGGTCATAGGGAAGCTCTATTTTTAATTCCTTGAGGAATCTCCACACTGTTCTCCAAAGTGGCTGCACCAACTTGCATTCCCACCAACAGTGTAAGAGGGTTCCCCTTTCTCCACATCCTCTCCAAAACATGTTGTTTCCTGTCCTGCTAATTTTGGCCATTCTAACTGGGGTAAGGTGGTATCTCAACGTGGTTTTAATTTGAATCTCCCTGATGGCTAGTGATGATGAAAGCCCAAATTAATAAAATTATGAATGAAAAGGGAGAGATCACAACTAACACCAAGAAAGTAGAAATAATCATCAGAAGTTATTATCAACAGTTATATGCCAATAAGCTAAGCAACCTAGATGAAATGGATGCATTCCTGGAAAACTATAAACTCCCAAAATTGAATCAGGAAGAAATTAACAACCTGAATAGACATCTAGTAACAAGATTGAAGCAGTGATCAAAAACCTCCCAAAAAACAAGAGCCCAGGACCTGATGGATTCCCTTGGGGAATTCTACCAAACTTTCAAAGAAGAAATTAACACCTATTCTCCTGAAGCTGTTTCAAAAAATTGAAGCAGAAGGAAAACTTCCAGACTCTTTCTATGAAGCAAGCATTACCCTGATCCCCAAACCAGGCAAAGACCCTACCAAAAAGGAGAATTTCAGACCAATATCACTGATGAATATGGATGCTAAGATTCTCAACAAAATCCTAGCAAACAGGATCCAAAGGCACATTAAAAAGATTATCCACCATGACCAAGTGGGATTCATCCCTTGGTTACAAGGATGGTTCAACATTCACAAATCAATCAATGTTGTAGAACAAATCAGTAAGAGAAGAGAGAAGAACCATATGGTCCTCTCAAAGGATGCAGAAAAAGCATTTGACAAAATCCAGCATCCGTTCCTGATGAAAAGGCTTCAAAGTATAGGGATAGAGGGAACATTCCTCAACTTCAGAAAATCTATGAAAGACCCACAGCAAATATCATCCTCAATGGGAAAAAGCTTGCAGCCTTCCCGTTGAGATCAGGAACACAACAAGGATGCCCACTCTCACCACTCTTGTTCAACATAGTATTAGAAGTCCTAGCAACAGCAAGCAGACAACAATGAGAAATAAAAGGTATCCAAATTGGCAATGAAGAAGTCAAACTCTCTCTTCGCAGATGACATGGTTCTTCATATGGAAAACCCAAAGACTCCACCCCCAAACTACTTACATAATTTTTAAAAAATCACTTGCTCTATGAATTAATCTTTCTGGATTTTGATTGTTCTTTTATTTTTTGTTCCTCAGCATTTTGTGTTCTTGTTTATAAACAGGTTTGTAATTGTTCTTACATCATTTCATGTCCTTCTTTGGCTCTCAAATCAGAGATAACAAGAAAAAAGTGATAACTCTCCTATTACTAATTCCTGGGGTGCCTGAGTAGCTCAGTTTGTTAAGCATCCAACTCTTGCTTTCGGCTCAGGTCATGATCTCAGGGTCGGTCTCAGGGTCATAAGCTCAAGTCCAGCACTGGACTCTGAGCAGGTGTGGAGCCTGCTTAAGATTCTCTCTCTCCCTCTCCCTCTGCCCCTCCCCCTGCACTCTCTTTCTCTAAAAAAAAAATACAATTTATTACTAACTCCCACAAAGTCTCTAAGTACAAGACATTATCAAATGTTTGTTTAAAAATTCTAAATTGCTTTTGCTTGGTCATATTCCTTTACTCAATCCATCAATCTCCCTCCTTCTCCCCTGCTTTTTTCCTCTCGCTCTCTCCCTTCCCCCACCCCTTCCCTCTTTCTCTGTCTCTCCCTGTCTCTCTCTCCTGGTACCCAAACTTAAAAAATAAACCCTGTTGGCTATTAGAATTTTAAGTGAAGAGCCAAACATTCTCTGCATGCTATAATTATAACTATGTAACAAGACAGAAAAACTGATGCAAAGTAAAAAAAGACTGGAAGTAAATACACTAAAATGTTAACAGTACTTGTGTTTGGGTAGTGAGATTAAAAGTAAATTTGTTCTTGGGGCACCTGGGTGGCTCAGTCGGCTAAGCATCTGACTCTTGATTCTGGCTCAGGTCATGATCTCACTGAGATTGAGCCCTGAATTGGGCTCCCTGCTCAGCAGGAAGTCAGATGTAGATTCTCTCTCCCTATGCTCTTCCCCCTGCTCATGCTAACTTTCTCTCTCTCTCTCCCAAATAAATAAATAAATCTTTAAAATTAAATTTGTTCTCTTCAGCAAAAGATAAATAAATAAATAAAAACATAAATATAAATGTGAGAGCATATGGAGAAAGAGATGAAACAATGTGGGAAAGTACTACTCATTGGTTAACTTAAATGAAGATTATATAGGTTTTCATTGTATCTTTGACCCTGGTTATATATAGCTTTCAAATTTTTCAAAATATAAAGTTTGAGGGGAAAATAAATTAAAATAAACCTATCAGAATGCATATACATTTTATGCTATAATGAACATTGCTCAAAATTACAATTATTGATTTTAATATTACCTTTCACCACACCAGCAAGCTACATATAAAAACTGAGCTCAAAGCTAATAAGACTAAACCTTCCAATATGATAGGTCTCTAATGACTTCAGAGGAGAAAGTAACACTAGCTAATAGTCACATACCAGCAGCTATGGGAATTCCAACTAGATTATAAATCAGAGCGAAAATAAAATTTATCCGAATCCTCTTGACTGTCTTCCTTGATAAGTCAATACTTGCCACTACATCCAGAAGATCATTCTGAAAACAGAAATATTTGTAATATTAGTGAGAAACTCTAAATTAATGAATACTTTATATTTGACACTGCAATTTTGAAGATCATGTGTACCTTAGGGTGGGTAATATGGATTGACAATAAATTTCAAATATTGCTAAAAATTTCAGTCAGCTTTGTAAGATGCTTTTCCAGGAATTTTTCTCAGGGATCTAAAAACACTTTTTGGGTTATATGCTGCTATATAGGTTACCACACATAAAACAATCTCAGCAAGGGTTTGTTGAAGATAGTTTTATTATAAGTATATCCCCCAATCTTATTCTTTCCTTTAGAAGCTTGTCATTCTCATCTGCTTTGCTTGATTGAGAAAATCTGGAAGAAATTAGTATTCCTTCTCATACTCCCATCCCGAATTCTCCTAGTCTCAAAGGCTGGGAGGACAGGAATTAGAAGGAAAAGAATGTCCTACTCGAAATACTTTACAACACTATCCCTGACCATGTGTACCATTATCACAGACCTCAAGGTTCAGGCCACAGGACTTACCCTTATCAAAACCACATCAGCTGCTTCAATGGCTACATCTGTACCTGTGCCAATGGCAATCCCAACATTAGCCATTGCCAGAGCTGGAGAGTCATTGATTCCATCTCCTACCATTGCAACCCGTTTCCCCTCCTCCTGAAGTTGCTTCACCTTAGCAACCTTATGAGAAGGGAGAACTTCAGCGAACACCTTTGTAATGCCAACCTATAGGGAGAAAAATAAACTCAATTCATTTGAAGAAACATTACTGGTCCCTTAAATATAACACAGCAATGATGACCATAATTTTCCACCCACCAGAGGTCCAAAATTTCAAAAATTGATAATATCCAGTGATAGGAAGGATATGGAGAAGTGAGCTCTCTTATATATTCTTGGTGGTTGTGTAAACTGTTATTGTCTTTTTGGAAGGCATTTGGTAGGATCTATCAAAGTGCACACATCATTTGATTGCACAGTTCCACTTCCAGCCATATTCTGGACATATTTATACAAGTATAAAGAGACATACGTTTGACTTCCAGGGAAGATGGCAAAGTGGGCTCACCTTGTCCCATAGACACAACTGGATGCACCCACATCAGTATGAATGGCTCAGAGAATGGTCTAAGGACTGGTGGAACAGACTCTCCACAGTTAGGTATAGAAAAGAGGCCATGTTGAGGAAGGTGTGGAGGGGGAGATAAGGTCTGGAGCCGGGTGGACTCATGGGACAGTCTGTGAGAAGGAAGAGTGTAGTGGGCCTGGGAGGGGAGAGGAATAGACCCCTACAGTGGGTGCCCCAGGTACAGGGGCCTGCAGAGGGAAGGCAAGTCCCCGCAGAGGTTGGCTTTGAGAACCAGATGGGCCTGGCTTTGCAAGTTCTTACAATCAGTGGGGCTTAACACCTGGCACTTCAAAAATCAGCTAGTTCAGCTCTGGGAGAGCCAGATGGCAATAAGAAAGTGAGCCCCGCCGCTCCCCGCGGCCATCCCATGCAGACAGCACAACAAACAGCTTCAACAGCATAGAAACAGCAGTTTGAAAAATGCCTGGGGTATACAGGACAGAGATTTGTTTACTAATCTCAGAGTGTGTGCAGTAGGGGCAGGGATCTTTGAGAGACTGCTCCAAGAACAAAAGACCTGGTAGGCAGCATTTCCCTCCCCTGCCCCCAGCCAAGATACACCAACACCTGTGGTAACTAGCCCAGTGCCAACTCTCTCCACATAGATTACCAACAGTGTGCCCTGCTGCCAGACAATCCTGCAGATCCACCCCCTCCGACAGCAGTTTTCCTTAGTGGCTACAGGTACCTTCCCACAGCAGGCTAGCACAGACCCTGCTGGAACCCCACACCCTGCCCACACTCTCTCCCATAGACTTGCCCCCTCTAGCATGCCCTTGGCCGGAGCCCTTCCAGAGCAGTGCCACAGCCTGGCAGTGCATAAGCAGCCCTGAAAGGGGTCAGAACCTTACCAACGTAGCTCTGGCCCCAGGCAGAGGGGAAGACAATCACACACCCAAGACTAACTGTGGGCCCAGCAGTGTGCTGGAGGTCAATAATGGGGTCTGGTGGCAGGCTCTACCCACCAAAGCAAGCTTCTCAGGGGACAATAACGGGGAGAACACCCTATAGGTTGGTGCTAGCACATCTCTGGCAAAAAACTGGTCTGACTCAACTCATGTCAAGGCAGCCCCAGACTGGCCCACTAATGCCACGGGGACTAAATCTTGCTGCCAAAAAGCAAAAAGAGACGTTGTAGACAACTGGACAAAGGCAAAAGTGGCTCAGCCAAAATAGTCTGGTGCATGCAATATGGATAGGAGACACCCATGAAGTGCCAGAATCTAGTGAACAGGGGGAGGAGGGGCATACTGCACTGCAGGGTACTAAATGAGCTTTTCTTCATAAGGACATCAGTTTCAAGTGCAGGAGATGTAGGTGACTTTTCTAACACATAGACTCAAAGAAGAAAGTTGGAATGAGGAGACAGAGGACTATTGCCCAAATGAAAGAACAGGGCAAAATCACAGCAAGAGAGCTAGAAGAAATGAAAATAAATAATATCCCTGATACATAACCCAACGTAATGGTCATAAGGATACTCACAGGACTTAAGAAAACAGTGGAGACTTCAGGATGACCATCAACAAAGAGACAGAAAACAAAAAAAGAAGCAAATGGAGCTGAAGAACTCAACAGCTGAAATTAAAAATATGCTAGAGAGAATAAACAGGAGACTAGAGGACCCACAGCAAACATCATCCTCAATGGTGAAAAACAGCGATCTTTTCCCCTAAGGTCAGGAACAGAACAAGGATGTCCACTCACCACTTTTAGTTAACATAGTACTGGATATCACAGCCACAGCAATCAGATAACAAGAAGAAATAAAAGGCATCTGGAGCACATGGGTGGCTCAGTCGGTTAAGCATCTGCCTTCAGCTCAGGTCATGATCCCAGGGTCCTGGGATAGAGCCCTGCACTGTGTTCCTTGCTTAGCGGGGAGTCGGCTTCTCCCTCTCCCTCTGCCTCTGCCCCTTACTTACACCCAATAAATTAAAAAAATCCTTAAAAAAAGAAAGAAAAGGCATCCAAATTGGTGAGGAAGAAGTAAAACTTTGACTACCTGTAGATGACATACTATACATACAAAGCCCTAAGGACTTCACCGAGAAACTACTAGAACTGATAAGGGAATTCAGTAAAGTCATAGGATACAAAATCAATATACGGAAATTCACTGCATTTCTAAATACTAATTATGAAGTAGTAGAAAGAGAAATTAAGAAAACAATAGCATTTACAATTATACCAGAAATAATGAAATACCTAGGAATAAGTTTAACAACAGAGCTGAAAGATTAGTACTCTGAAAACTATAAAATTCCAATGAAAGCCATCGAAGATGACACAAACAAATGGGAAGATACTCCATGCTCATGGATTGGAAGAACAGGTGTTAAAATGTCCATACAACCCAAAGCAATATACAGATTTAATGCAGTCACTATCAACATGCCAACAGCATTTTTCACAGAACTGGAACAAATAATCTTAACATTTGTATGGAACCACAAAACACACTGAATAGCCAAAGCAGTCTTGAAAAAGAAGAACAAAATCGGAGGTATCACAATCCCAGATTTCAAGCTATATACTACCAAGGTGTGGTAATCAAAAGTATGGTACTGGCACAAAAACAGAAACACAGATCAATGGAACAGAATGGAGTCCAAAAAAAACCCAGGATTATATGGCCAATTAGTCTTTGAAAAAAAGAGGTGAGACTATGCCATAGATAAAGTCTCTTCAACAAATGGTGTTAGAAAAACTGAACAGTTATGTATAAAAGAATTAAACTGGACCACTTTCTTACACTAAAATAAAATAAACTCAAAATGGATTAAAGAACTAAATGTGAGACAGGAAACCATAAAACTCCCAGCAGAGAACACAGGCAGTAATTTTTCTAACTTTGGGCGTAGCAACATCTCTCTAGATAGGTCTGCTGAGGCAAGGGAAACAAAAGCAAAAATAAACTATTGGGATAACATCAAAATACAAAAGCTTCTGTACAGCAAACAATCAGCAAAACTAAAAAATAACTTACAGAATGGGAGAAGGTATTTGTCTATAACACAGCTGATAAAGGGTTGGTATCCAAAATATATAAAGAACTTATCAAATTTAACACCCAGAAAACAAATAATCCAATAATAAAATGGGCAGAAGACATGAACAGACATTTCTCCAAAGATGATATACAGATTGGCCACCAGACACGTGAAAAGATGTTCAACATTACTCATCATGAGGGAAATGCAAATCAAAACCATAATGAGATATCATCTCATACCTGTCAGAATGGCTAAAATAAAAAATTCAAGAAACAGGTGCTAGCAAGGACGTGGAAAAAGGGGAACGCTCTTACACTGTTGGTGGGAATGCAAACTGGTGCAGCCACTCTGAAAAACAGTATGGAGGTTCTTCAAAAAGTTAGAAATAGAGTTACCATATGATCCAGTAATTCCATTACTAGGTATTCACACAAAGAATATGAAAACACTAATTCAAAAAAATATATGCACTGCTGTGTTTACTGTAATGTTATTTACAATAGCCAAGATATGGAAGCAATACAAGTATCCATTGATAGATGAATGGATAATGTGTGTTTGTGTGTGTATATATATAATGTAGTATATTTATACAATGGAATATTACTCAGCCATAAAAAGAATGAAATCTTGCCATTTAAAACAACATGGATGGATATAGAGGGTATAATGCTAAGGGAAATAAGTCAGAGTAAGACGAATACCATATGATTTCATTCATACGTGGAATTTAAGAAACAAAACAAACAAACAAAAGAAGACAGAGAGACAAGCCAAAAACCAGACTCTTGAACTATAGCTAACAAACTGATGGTTACTAGTGAAGAGTTAGGTGGGAAGATGAATAAAATACGTGAAGGGGATTAAGAGTACACTTACCATGATGAGTGCTGAGTAATGTATAAAACTGTTGAATCACTGTGTTGTAGACCTGAGTCTAATATAACACTGTATTGTTAACTATACTGGAACTAAAATAAAATTTTAAAAATAAATAAATAAAAAATGAAAAATGAAAGGTCTTTGAAAACCAGTCCCCCCCAAAAAAAGATTTGTATGTCCAAAGATTTACATCACTGCCTGTTTGTAACAAAACCTTCAAAACCACCTAAATACCCATCTTTAGAAGAATGTTTAAGTAAATTATGATACATCCATACCACAGAATTCCATGTAGTAATGTTCAAAGGCTAACATAAATTTGTATGTTCAGATATGGACAAAGACATATATGTTATTATGTATAAAAAGCAAACTGCTGGGGCTCCTAGGTGGCTCAGTCAGTTAAGCGTCTGCCTTTGGCGCAGGTCATGATCCTAGGGGTCCTGGGATCGAGTCCTGTATCAGGGCCCCTGCTTAGCAGGGAGTCTGCTGCTCCCTCTGCCTGTGCCCTCCCCCTTGCTTGTGCTCTCTCTCTCAAATAAATAAAATCTTTAAAAAACAAAATACAATAAATAAAAAATAAAAAGCAAACTACTGAATGAGCAATCTTTAGAAAAGTGATGTAATTTATGTTGAAAAATACCAGAACTCTACATTTGTGTATGAACACACATGCCTATGAAAAACTGGGGATAGGACTAGACAGGGAGCTTGGGGAAAAGGTGACTTCAACTTTTTACTTTACATCCTTCTGCATTTTTATATAAGAATTTACTCATATATCACTCATGTTATTTAATAGAAGAGGGAGGAGGCATTCTGAAGTAGAAAAGACCAATATGAGAAAAGTTTTGTAGGTAAGGCAATCATGGGGGTCAGGAGCAGAAAAATATGTCAAAGTGGTGCATTAGGCGATGGTTCCACCAGTGATGTTCAGGATGGACTAGGGAGGGAAGTGCCTGGAGCTCTTGCTGTAATTTAGGCAAGAGAGATTGGACGCCTGAGTGCCCGACTTAGGCTGGCAGCACTGGTAAAGAATCTGAGCAACATTTCAAAGAAGTATCAACAAAGACTGGTATATGGTGTCACAGAAGCATTTCAGGAAGTAAGTAAATGGTTTTTTGGTTGTAACAGTAACACAAAGCCCAAACGCCTTCTAACACAGCATGCCAACTGTTCTTGAAAGAACCAGATATCAATATTCAGTGATAAGGAACATAATAGGTAATATGAATCTTTAGCACTTGAAAGCAAGAAACAAAATGTATATGAGGAATTAGAAGTCTCTCTCATTCTTTTTCTCTCTCTCAAATAAATAAATAAAATCTTAAAAGAAAAAAAAATTTAGAAATGGGCACCTGGGTGGCTCAGTTGGTTAAATGAGTGCCTTTGGCTTGGTACATAATCCTGGAGTCCTGGGATCAAGTCCTACATTGGGCTCCCTGCTCAGCAGGGAGTCTGCTTCTCCTGCTGACCCCTCTCCTCTCATGCTCTCTTGCTCTCTCATTCTCTCTCTCTCTCTCAAATAAATAAATAAAATCTTTTAAAAAAATCAGAAGTTACCACAGACCCTGCCCACACCCCAACAACTAAGTAAACCAATTACCTGAGAAGCAATAGATCGAGCTGTTTTACTGTTGTCTCCAGTCATCAGAACTACTTCTAAGCCCATAGACTGCAAAATATGGACAGCCAATTCTGCTTCCGGCTTCACTGTATCAGCAATAGCTATCAAGCCGCACAGTTCATCTATTATAGGAGCACCAGAAAAGGAGAGAGTTTGGAATATGGTGAAAGCAGGAATAATATTCTAACTTAAAACTTGAGAAAGAAATTAATCTTGTTAAGCAAAGTTGTTCGGGGCTTAAGCTTAACTCAGAATGTCTCCAAGGCCACACAGGCTATACTCTACAAAATCTGCAACAAACCTCCATGTTTCATTATGAAAATTTCAGAGTGAGGTAGGGTTACTAATAAAAGCAGTAATTGGAAAATGAAAAGAGAGCTCTTTATTGCAGACTTAAAGACTCTTTTTTTCCTTTGAGAAGTACTGGTTAATCCTCCCAAACACTTTAGTTCATTTAAAGGCAAATGAAACTGAAAACTGATACTTTTTTTTTCTTTTCTTTTTAAGGTGAACAGGGTGGATTGAGACAAAACCAGCATTTTAAACTGAGGGGGAAAATCACTGCAAGCAGTTATTTTATTTTAAAAAAACAAAAGTAAATGGCATTTTTTGCTTCTTCCTGGGCCTAAAAACATCATAGTTAAGATACTCCCTTCATGCTTAGCAAGGATTATAAATGTTGACTAGTTAATCTCACAGCTAGAAATTTACCCAAGAAAAAATTTAACAAAAGAAAGCACCTAAAACCTCATAGATATTTATCATAGCATTATTTATAATGATGAAATATTAGGAATAGCTTAAATTTCCAATGAGGGAATTATTAAGTTAGTTAAAGTATATAATAAATTAATTGGAAGTAAAATAAAATTAGAAAATACTATGAATATAGCAAATAATGCATAGAGCAAAATATAATAGGTATACAGGGATTTTAAATTTTTACTCAAATTATTGAGGTAAAATTTATATGCAAAATACAACCACTTAAAAACAATATATACTAATCCTATAATTCTGTACATATATTGTATATAACATATATACATATATAAATATGTTTGTATATATTTTATATAAAATTAAATATATAATATATTACATATAAATATTTAATAATTTAATATATTATGTGTTATAAATATTTAATATATATAAATATACATTTAACTTTATATTAAATATATATTTATATATATAAATATACATACACACACAAAAACAGAAATGGAATACATGCAATTAAAACTGACACTGAGTTAGGATGATGAGATTATGGATATTATTTTGCCTATTCCTTTATTTTTTTATTTTTTTTAAATATTTTATTTATTTATTTGACAGACAGAGATCACAAGTAGGCAGAGAGGCAGGCAGAGAGAGAGAGGAGGAAGCAGGCTCCCCGCTGAGCAGAGAGCCCGATGCGGGACTAGATCCCAGGACCCTGAGACCATGACCTGAACCGAAGGCAGAGGCCTAACCCACTGAGCCACCCAGGTGCCCTTGCCTATTCCTTTAATGTTTTGTTATTTTTAGGTTTTAAAAAAATTCTTGATTTGCTTTTTTTATTTTGGGGTGGTGTAATCACTAAAAACAAAACCTTTATTTATTTTTATTTATTTTTTACTGTTATCTTCAATTAGCCAGCATACAGTACATCATTAGTTTTTGATGTAGTGTTCAACGATTCATTAGCTGCTTATAACACTGGGTGATAGGTATTCAGGACAGCACACGTGGTGATGAGCACTGGGTGTTACATACAACTACCGATTAGCTTTTTTAAAAAAAAAAAAAAGCATAGGCTATGGAGGAAAATAACAAAGCCAGGCAAATGCAAGAGAATTCTAAATTAATCAGTAACAATTACGTATTGCTAACATTTTCTTTTTGCATTCAGGCTTCTTTTCAAAAGCCCTCAAGTTCAGAAGTCTCTCAAAAATATACATAAAATAGGGGCACCTGGGTGTCTCAGTCGTTAAGCGTCTGCCTTCAGCTCAGGTCATGATCTCAGTATCCTGGGATGGAGCCCAACATCAGGCTCCCTGCTCAGTGGGAAGCCTGCTTCTCCCTCTCCCACTCCCCATGCTTGTATTCCCTCTCTCACTGTCTCTCTCTCTGTATCAAATAAATAAAAAAATCTTAAAAATATATACATAAAATAATAACTGAGATCGCAACATTGAGTCATAGGGTACTTAGGGAAAACCTTACCATCAACTGCCACCAATACAGCAGTCCGACCTTTTCTTTCATGCTCAGTCATGTAATCATCTACATCATTATTAATAACAAGACCATTTCTAATCATCCACTCCCGGTTACCAATGAGGACTTTGTACTGCTGGGCATTAAGAGCACCTGAAATAAAGTACAGAAAGAACATTTAGTGAGACTGTTTAATATTTATAACAATGCTATGAGGCACGTTCTTCCTGTCTAACCTTACACAGTCACTATGTTGTATTTTTGGTAGACCACAGCCTACAACAGTGATTTCCAAATTTTCAAGGAAAATACTCTGCTCTTCTATGCCTTTGGGCCTTTGCACATATTGCTGTCTCCACCTGGAATGTCCTTACCCCTATTCTCCAATTATCAAACTCCATCATATTCTTCAAGAGTCAACTCAAATGATACTTTCTTGGTGAAGCTTTCTCTTTGATCTTCCACACAACTGAATTAAATTTGAAATATTTATCGTGCATCAGCAGCTTAATATGGTTGGATGAAAACATACAACTGTAGAGATGTCTCATTTTAAACATGTGACCACTAACTTTATGCAGGTCCTTGGTGTTTTCTGGCAATTCTATACTTCCCTAGTCCATTCGTTTTCCATTCCTTCTAGAGGGCTATTTTATACCTTCTCTTCTCCCACTCTTACCTATGACCAGATGATGAATCTGCTTCCTACTTCAGAAAGAATTAAAAGCAATCAGAAGAGAACTTCTGCAAGCTCTCACTGCCACATCTAACCAACTACCTGTGCCTATGTACCCACCAATCTAGCTTCTCACCTGTTATTATAAACTGCCCCTGTTCCTATTTAAGGCCAACCTCTCCACTTAGGCAGTAAACCCTCTTCCTTTGCTTATTCTAGAACATCTCTCCTACAATTCTCTCCTCTGGGACGCCTGGGTGGCTCACTTGGTTAAGCGGCTGCCTTTGGCTCAGGTCATGATCCCAGCATCCTGAGATCGAGTCGCACATCGGGCTCCTTGCTCAGCGGGAGCCTGCTTCTCCATCTGCCTCTGCCTGCCACTCTGTCTGCCTGTGCTCACTCTGACAAATAAATAAATAAAATCTTAAAAAAAAAAAAACTCTCCTCTTCCTCCTGCATAACCACATTTTGTATCTCTG
Source organism: Lontra canadensis (assembly GCF_010015895.1). Lineage (NCBI taxonomy): Eukaryota > Metazoa > Chordata > Mammalia > Carnivora > Mustelidae > Lontra > Lontra canadensis. The sequence goes on along the minus strand of NW_022631108.1, from coordinate 720,473 downwards.
TTGCACATAGCCTTATCTTTAAAAACAAAGCAAAACATAACAAAACAAAACACCCCTCTTGAGTTCACTTACCTCTTTACTACTGCCCCAAATTTCTGCTTCTGTACACAGTAAAACTTCTTGGAAGTGTTGTCTCACTTGATTATTTCCAAGTCATATCTTCCCATTCTCTTGTGAACCCACTCCAATAAAGCTTTTGTGTCTACTACTCCAAAGAATTATTCACGAGGTATACCAGTGACCCTTATTTTCATAAACCTAATGGCTAATTCTTGTTCCTTATCTTACTTGCCCTATCAGCAGCTTTTAACACAGTTAATCACTCCCTCCTTCCTGAAATAATTTCTGTCCTTGGCTTCTAGGACACCAAATTCTTGAGTTACCTCCTCGCTCATCACTTCTCAGTCTTCTTTGCTGATCTCCCTGATCTCTTAACGTACTGTATTGCTGGGTTCAATCCTTAAAGCCTTTCTCCCCGCCCCCTCAATCTAGTCTCACTCCTTGGTGATCTTAACCAGTCTCATAGCTTTAAATATAATCTATACCAGCTTTGTCCAACAGAATTTGGAAATGTTCTGTATCTGCTGTTTAATCCAGTAGCCATTAACAATATGTGGCTATATGAGCAGTGAAAGGTGGCTAGTATGGCTGAAGGGGTAAATTTTAAATTAAATTTATTTTTTAAAGTTTATTTATGTATTTATTTTAAGTAATCTGTACATCCACCATGGGGCTCAAACTCATGACCCCAAGATCAAGAGTCGCATGCTCAGGGTGCCTGGGTGGCTTAGTGGGTTAAAGCCTCTGCCTTCAGCTCAGATCACGATCCCAGGGTCCTGGGATGGAGCCCTGCATCAGGCTCTCAGCTCAGCAGAGATCCTGCTTCCTCATCTCTCTCTGCCTGCCTCTCTGCCTACTTGTGATCTCTGTCTGTCAAATAAATAAATAAAATTAAAAAAAAAAAGAGTCGCATGCTTTTCTGACTGAGCTAGCCAGGCAGTCCTGAATTTTAAATTAAATTTAAGTAATTTAAGTTTCAGTAGTCACATGTACTGAATGGCTATCATATTGGAAGGCACAGATCTATAGGTGGTTGACTCACAAATCTACATCTCCAACCTACTCTGTTTCCTTCAACTCCAGACTTGTGCAGCTAACTGCCTACTTGTTATGTCCATTTACATGGCAACTCCACTTGAATTATCTAGTAGGCAATCAAATTTTACGTGTAAAAAACTGATCTCCTGGGGAGTTCTCTTCAATATTGCTCTTCCAATGGTCTTCCCCATTCTTTTTTTTTTTAAGATTTTATTTATTCATTTGACAGACAGAGATCACAAGTAGGCAGAGAGAGGCAGGCAGAGAGAGAGAGGAGGAAGCAGGCTCCCCACGGAGCAGAGAGCCCGATGTGGGGCTCGATCCAAGGACACTGGGATCATGACCCGAGCCGAAGGCAGAGGCTTTAACCCACTGAGCCACCCAGGCGCCCCAGTTCCCCATTCTATTTAAATGGTAACTTCATCCTTCTAAAATAAACATTTAGGCCACAAACCTTGGCATAATTCTTGACTCCTGTTTCTCTCATACCCCATACCCAATCTGTGAGAAAATTTGTCAGCCAGCTCTCCCTTCAAAACACATTCAGATTTTGACCACTTCTTATGACCTCCACTGTTACCACATTGGTCCAAACCACTCTTATCTTTCACCTGGATTATGGCAACAACCTACTAACTCATCTCCCTGCTTCTGTCCTCCCCTCCCCATTCCTTCCACAGTGCATTTTTATCAGAGCAGCCAGGGTAATACTTATAGGTTGGATTCCGTCACTCCTATACACAAAACTCTTCGATGGCTTCCTGTCTCAAGGGTAAAAGCCAAAATTCCTTAATGACCTTAATCTAGTCCTGTACTACTCTCTAACCTCGTCTCTTACCCCCTTGCCACTCATTTACTCTGCCCTAGGCATACTGTTCTCCTTGCTGTTTCTCAAACTAGGCTTGGGTACTTAACATCCCTCCTACCTAAAATGCTCTTGTCATAGATATTCACATAGCTTTATCCCTCCCCCTTCTCAGGTTTTTGCTCCAGCACCAACTTCTCAATGAGGCCTATCCTGATTACCCTATATAAAATAGGGTAATCCCTATACCCCTCTACTCTACAGCATTATCTCCATCAGACATCTTATATTTTCTTATCTATTTGCTCACTGTTTTGTGTTCTCCCACCACAAATAGAAGCTCCAATAGATAGTGACTTTATCTTTTCTGCTTACTGCTGATTCTTTAGTGTCTTGAAAGAGCTTAATAAAAGGTGTCAAATGAACAAAATTACTATGTGTCAGTATGCTTGACACTAGAAGTTTGCAAATAATAAATTATAGTTTGGTAGAATCACACAGGTCAATAAAGTATTATCATGCAGTGTACCTAGCACAAAAAAACAAAGATGAAGTACAGTTATGATTTTAAAAAAAGAGCAAATATATCTGCCTGTACATGTCAGTCAGCAAAGGCTTCGCTGAAGAGAGATGTGAGCTGAGTTTTGAAAGATGAAAGATGAAAATAAGTCCATGAGGTAGATGCCACTGAGACAACAACATTACCCAGAGAAAACAGTAAATGAAATGATCTAATAAGCATGAAATGACACAATGTAAAAAGGAACTGTAGGTAGTTCTGTATGAATGGAACACAGAGTACATGGAGGTCAGTGGAAAAATACAAAATGGGTGGTATAGGCAGGCAGAAGACATATCATGGGGAATGGACCTGGAACAAAGTCCAGAGAGACTAGTCTTCATCCCACAAGAGACAGTGAACAAAGCCAGGATCCCTAACAAAATCACACTGATAGGGTTTAGGGTACAAGCAAACCTCCAAAACAAAAATTTTCTGAGGCGTGCACATAACTTTTATCACGTTCCTCCAAAGGTTCACGATTCAAAAATAAGTTATAAACCACTATAACAAAAGGTACTAGTCAGACAGTTATATATAATCATATTTGTAGGTTAGCAAAATTACTCTCAAGTGCAAATGGGTAGGGAGGTGCTAGAACACTTAGGTGGGTATATTATGTTCTGGGGCAGATGGATAGACCAACCAGAAACTCAGAAAACAGGCTTTGGCTAGAGATGTGGATTTTAGAGTGGTAGTAGAAGCCTACGAAAGGCAGAACAGGCAATAGACATGAATGAGGTTGTACAGAGAGCATATAAAAGAAGAAAAAGACAAAAAAACAAAACCCTGGGTATACCAAATATCTGAGAGCAGGAGAAAAGAGGAATCAGAGAAGGACCAGAAGCAACAGCCAGGTAGGTGAGAGGATAATCTAGAGAATAAATGGTCATGAAATTAAGAGAAGAAAGAGCTTTAGGAAAGACAAAATGGTCAATATTCTCAAATCTCAAATGCCAGAGGCAGACTGAGAAGAAACCACTGGAATGAGTACTGAATAAGGTCATTAATGTGCTTAGAAAAAATAGTTTCAGTAGTATGGACAGGGCAGAAGCAAGGCTGCACAGTGAATAAGTGAATTCAGCAAACTGAGACTACTCTTTCTAGAAGGTTAGATATAAAGGAAAAAAAGAGACAGGATACAATCTAGAAGGGATTATAGTGATATTGATGGAAGAAATGTTTATATGTTTAGGAGAAGGAGCCAGTATACACAGCTGGAAAATAAAGAAGTGAGGGGATGTAACAGAGTAAGGTCCCTGAAGAATCAAGAGAGGGTGGGATCTAGAACAAAGATGAGAGGATTCATTATGCAAGATGCGGGATATCTTTTCCCCTGAAAGAGGAATCATTCTGGGCAAAAAGCAGAAAGAACAAATGCCTGAGAACCTTAATTTTCTATGTGAAAAATAAACCTGATAATTCGCTTAGGGAACTAGGGAGAAGGCCACAGTAGCCCATGAAAGATATAAAAAGTGTAGAGTAGCTGTGGTACGAAATAAAAGAAAGATAGATGAACTAATATGGAAGATCAGCTAAGACTAGAATTCATCACCCTATGGTAGAATCACAGGAGCACAACTGGGAAATGTTTTCGAGTAACTCAAGTGAAGTGAAGAAGGCCTATGGTAAAATTATTTGACAGAATGAAACCATGATGTCAATTTTTGCTTCTGATCTAACAGTTCAGGATTATAAAGTTAGACATCTCTTAATATTTGTCCCGTAATTGGTACCATGAAGAAAATTAGCTTACTTGAGAGCTGGGCATCAATAATCATGGAAGATGAAGTTGATGACTGTTCATTACTTGCACCAATTTGAACCAGGGATGCATTTTTAATATTATTTTCCTCTATCTTCCAGTTATTCTTATGTAGCAAGCCTTCAATATTGATGACTTTACAGCTAATACCACAGCCTGGCACAACCTGGAAATCTACGCAGGTACCCAAGGTCTCAGTGTCCAGCTCCTAACAAACAGAAACAGAAGGATTTCTTCTGCTGTTCTAATAATCCAAGGTCATCAATAGCACGATCAGAGCATACTGCTGGTTAATTCTAAATGTTTAGATACATGTTACATGCCCAGTTATTTCTAAATGTTTAGAACAAAACATCAGAATTGTTTACTTTAATCCCACTTTCTAAAATTCATACCAAGTTTAGAGAAAGAAAAAACGGAAAGTTTACCAATATTCTCTGCCCTTTCCAGTAGAGAATTACAAGTTAAATATTTAATTCTATTGTCAAGTCAGATTTTCTATTCAGTACAGGGCAAAGGGTAACAAAGAACAGGGCCTTTAGTTACCAGAGTGCCTCTCTAGTATGATTCTGTGTCCTTAGTAAGCCAAAGAATTTTGGTGGCCATCATTGTTTTCCTGACTTTATATCTTCATCCTCTCTGTTGTTTGGTTTGGGTGTAAAGAAGCCAGGTCAGTAATAGTAAATTGGTAAAAAGGAAAGAACACCAATGATAGGAATTACCACATCAAAACTGTAAAATTGGATAATTTATAAAGAACTTACACAAATCAATGAAAAAAAGGTAAACAATCCCATAAAAAAAAAACAGGCAAAGGATACAAGCAGAAAAGTTACACAATAAGCAATTCAAACAGCCAATGAAAAGATGTTCAACCTGATTTATAATTATGGAAATGTAAAGCAAACCATCAATGAGTAAATATTTTTTATTTATTAAACTGGAAAAAATAAAGTAAGAATGTGGGGAAATAAGCACAAATAACGTTTGGTGAAAGTATAAACTGGTACGACCCTTTATGTGGGTATTGGTAATATTTGCTATGTGGGCATTGGTAAAATTCATCAAAATTTAACTGCATATATCCTTTGAACTAGCAATTGCACTGATAGGCATTTAACATAAAGGTAAACTTGTAAAAGCTGACAAGAACATTAACTGTACACTGTAAGAAACAAAAAAATCATACAGAACATAATATAGCCATTAACATAATGCAGCGGATCTATATGTCCTAATATGGGAAAAATCACTCAATAAAAAAAAAAACAAGGTATCAAAGATTGGTCACTCTGTGATCTTTCTACATAAAGTCTAAAAAGAAATAAATGCATATATGTTCAGATATGCATTTAAAATGGTTAACAAATGCAAACTTTGGGGACTATACTAAAAATTATTGAATTGTACAATCTATAATGAACTTTGGAGTATGCGAATTGTATCTCACTAAAGCTGCTACAGTAGTCCTCCCTCCCCCATCAACGGTTTCACATTTCCTTGGATTTGGTTACTCGTGGTCAACTCTAGTCTGAAAGTAGCCAATCCTCTTTCTCACATAGCGTCAGAAGGTCAATTGTAGCCTAGTGCCAAGTCAAAATGCCTAAATCATTCATCTCATTTCATCTCATCACACAGGCATTTTACCATCTCACATCATCACAAGAAGGGTGAGTACAGTACAGCAAGTAATTTTGAGAGAGAGAGACCACATTCACATAACTTTTATTACAGTATGTTGTTATAATTATTCTATTTTATTATAAGTTATTGTTAATCTCTTACTGTGACTAATTTATAAATTAAACTTTATCATAGGTATGTATGTATAGAAGAAAACATGTATATATAGGATTCAGTGCTCTGCAGTTTCAAGCGTCCACTCGGGTCTTGGACCATATACCCTGCAGATAAGGGAAGACCACTATATTTTAAAAGACTGTTAACAGATTAACACTGTAAACTCTGGAGAGAGGAATTATGAAAGGGGGTAGGGAATGAGGCTTTCTTTTTTCATTATGTAACTCTCTGAACTATCTGAATTTTCCTATCATAAATATGAATTACATTTTAATTTTTTAGTCAACAGGGGTTATCTGTGTGATAAAATTATAGTTAATTTCTGTTTTCATCTTTATACTCTTCTGTATGAAGAAACTAACACATATTATAAAATAAAATGAGATTGGGAGAAAGGGGGTGGGGTCATGGACATTGGGGAGGGTATGTGCTATGGTGAGTGCTGTGAAGTGTGTAAACCTGGCGATTCACAGACCTGTACCCCTGGGGATAAAAATATATTATATGTTTATAAAAAATTTAAAAAAAAAAGAAATAAAATTAGGGCTTTAAGATTTAAAAAAAAATAAAAAATAAAATGAGAAAATACAAGACTCTTTAGCCTTCTACCAATTATATATGTAAATCATAGTCAAACACCAGTTTGGATTTGGTCTGTGTAATTCCTGTAGAAGACAACTCCATTAATAAACAAAGGAAAAACGGTACCTGCTTGCAGTATTTGGTTATGGCTGCTCCCAGGGGATGTTCACTGTTACTTTCAGCAGTTCCCATGATGGCCAGGATCTTACTGCGTGATATTCTGTTACTTTCCACTAGAACCTTTACTTGATTCACTACTGGGGTTCCATGGGTAATCGTTCCAGTCTTATCAAACACCACTACCTTTACCTGTAAGAAAATTAAAATACACTGCACCTATATGACTTCATAATCCTTAATACTACCTTTCCAAAAATAAGAAAAAGGTTTACTTCAACAGATGAATATTTTGTTTCTTGATAAATTAAACTGTCTTTGAGTGAGCAAAAGTAAAGGAGAATAAGGGAAAAAATACTCTGGTGACATCTAATAGCCCTCCCTTGCAAATGTTCAACCATACTGTAAATATATGTTAAACAACTAGAACTAATTGTTAATAGTTGACTGTTAATAAGTACTTAAGAGATGACTCAGTGCCTCAGGGAAAGAGAAAGGCTTTCGATACTAATGAATTCCAGAACTGTAGTGGAAATCTAGGCAGTAGGCATATTATTATAAGAGAAGGGTAAGTAATTAAGTTGAAGTGAGCACCAGACAAGACCTGCTGGTTTGCTTTGACTTTATTGGGTCTAAATGAGAAGCATGGTCTGAGAAGAGATAGCTCTGTGAACCCATAAGGGAAATTGAGCCCAGACAGGAAACAGGAAGAACCTGGAATTAGAGAACACAGTCACCCCACAGTAAACTTGGAATACAAACCTTGAAAAATGAATAGCTTGAGGAACCAAGATGAAAAGAGATACAACAACTAAATACAAAGCATAATTTTGAACAAGAGAAAAAATAGCTATAAAGAGTATTATGGAAACAACTGAGGAAACTAGAATATAGACTAAAGGTTAGGTAACAGTATCACAGCAATGTCAGTTTCTTGATTTTGATCTCTGTACTATGATTATGAAAAAGAATGTCCTTGTTGTTAGGAAAGGAGCCCGACATCTGCAGTAAAGGGTATATATGAGTTCTTTATGCTGCTCTTTTAATTCTTAAGTTTGAAATTTATCAAAGTAAATAAAAAGTTACTATAAACACTAACAGCTTGTATTCACTGGTTAAATGAGGTTCCAAATCCATTTTAAGCTATGTTCTGTGTTTACTACATACATCTGTATACAGTTTAAATCCTCAATAATAAGAACATATCAGAAGGAACATGGTTTTAGGTGAAGTCAAATAGCCTTGATTGAAATTGTTTTGGAAATCCTAATATGAGAGAGATGAGGGATGATTATATTTTTGGAGTCATAGCTGCAAACTGCCAGCTAGTGGCAAAGGCAAAGGAACTGCAATGTTACTATAAGCACTGTCTCACAATGAAGAACACAAACATGGAGTCACATTTTTCCTGGGCAAATACCCCTTCTTTCTTCCTGACACAACAACATTTCTAATCTAAGCTGGAATAGGACTCCAAGTTTTCCACATCAGGGTCTGCTCTAAGAAAGTAGGCCCAGAGTAGTTTTAGAGATCTTAGGTAACTTGAGACCAATCCAGAACAGAACTAAAATAACACCTTTCCTACCTCAACCCTCAGGATAGTCCCAGAAGAAGCTCAGTTTATGGACCATGTAGAAATAATTTTGGATTCTGTCTCTCAATACGGGTGCTATTGCCAGGTTAGATGGGACAATTCTTTGTTCCAGGGACTATCTTACCTTATGAGCCATCTCCAGTGGCTCGCCACCTTTGATTAGTATGCCATTTTGAGCTCCTACTCCTGTACCCACCATCACGGCAGTTGGAGTGGCTAGTCCCAGTGAACAGGGGCATGCAATGCACAGAACTGTGATAGAGGCTTGGAAAGCAAAGCGTATTATCGTTTCTGTTCGGGAGATACTTCTGTTATATCCCTTTAGAAGAAAGGCATGAATTTTGGTTATTGATCTAGAGCTGTATAAAACAAAAGGAACAAAGCTTAACTCTATTTAAATAAAACCACCTTTTTTAAGTCACACTGAATCCTATTTAGCTTCCAACATACACATTTTGGTTACTAGGAAGAAAATTTTTTTTCTTTTTGTATCAATATAAGAAATTGTAACATTACTGTTAAATAAGCCATAGTCCTAAAATCAGGAATTCAGTTTTGCAGATTCCAGAGTTACAAACTATGTTAATTAATCTAAAGAACATGAAAGTCAGCTTTTTACCTCTACATTGAGAATAAGTGTTTTTTCCTAAGGACTTTCAAAAAATAGCTGCACACATGGGACCTAATTCTCAGCAAATCTGATCCTGAAGAAAATGAATTTTGAATCTCTGTATACCAAGACCATAAATCTGCCTTTCACATTATACTTTAAAGACAAGGGAAAAATCACCCAGCATACAAAGGAAGATTAATCTTATTTCAGGAAAATTCTTTTGAACATAACAGTTGAACTGAGTCTATAAGGTAGTGCACAGTTCTTAGTGACACTGAATACTTGCTTGTGTGAGTAAATACAATTGACAGTATTAGGGGAAAGCTCCTAAGCACCCCCTGAACTCATGAGAAAAATCCCTAAGGGATACACATTCCAAAATACTTCTCAGCAATCTTCTGGTTCAATGTGTAATTAACCAAGGTGAATCATTTTCCTAAAATTTTATATTATACTAATGACCATATATCATGAAATAGATACATAGTTTTTATGATTCTACCTGTTCTGTTTTTTTTTTTTTACACTCAGAACTTTTTATCTCAAAAACAAAGACCCACAGTCACATTATAACAGAAAAATACACTTGGAAGTATTCACAATCTGGTCACTGAGAAATGGCAAGATGTCCACACTGCATTATTCGCAACCCACTGTTTTTAAGGAACCAGAAGCACAGATACGATTAGAAGTCACCTGTTCCAACAAAGTCCCTCCCCAATTTCATAGCTCTGTCAGTATTTATCTCAAGGCTCAACAACCAGAGGGAACAGTGATAGCTGGTAACTAAAATACTGTTATAGGCAAGGGTTTGGCTAAAGGGCCTTAAGTGTGTGAGCACAAAGGACAGAAAGGGAGATCAAGCAACATGTGAAAAGGGGAAAAGGCGGTAACTGTCATGGGGCCCAATTTCCATTCATAAAAAATACCAGGAAACTAGATGATTTGTGGAGGTGTCTGTGACCTGTGGCAAGTGTAAATCCCTCCATCTCATCTAACTCTCACAAATGTTCCAGAGTTAGGAGTCTTCAATTTGTTTTGTTGTTGTTGTTGTTTCTTTTTTTTTTTTTCATTTTATTTTATTTCTTTTCAGTGTTCCAAAATTCATTGTTTACGCACCACATCAAGTGCTCTATTTGTTTCTATCCCCTTTAAAGAAAGTCTCCCTTTCCCCCACAATTCCCCTCCTACACCCCCAAGAAGCCACATGTCCTGATTTCACATTCTTCTTAACTATTTCCATTGTCTGGGTCTAGAGTGAGAAAGAGTCCTCCACCCTCAATCTCAGGGTTTAAGGAGTTCTCCCCCAAATCTCCAACAAGGAAAAGTAGCAAGAGACAGAACACTAATGTTTGGAAAAAAGCCATAGACACAAATTCTGCAAAGCAAAGGCAGTGGTATTTATACACACTGAGATGTTTAACAGGTTCTATCCAAAAGGAGGCTGCAGGAACATAGAGGAAGCAAGCTACAAATAAACTACTTCCAACTAGAGCAAAGTGACAGTACATATACATTCATACTCTCTGCAGTGGGCTACACTGCACATTTACTCACATTATCTCAAATGTATGACTCCTAAGGGCACTTGACCTAATACAATGGAAACATGGTAACAAGGGTAACCTGACATAGTAACAGATGAACACTAATATGATGATGCCAAAGCAACAAAATACATCAACAAGATAATAATCATTCAGGAAAAGTCCTCTCCCAGAGCTGAGGTTACCAATTCAAAATTAGCTATGAACATTCTCTGAATTCTTTAAAAGCTATGGCTTACAACAAAATAAAAATCCACGTCAATAAGAGAGAGGATAAGAATCATACCATCATTTCAATAGATGCAGAAAAAACATTTGACAAAATGCAACATCCATTCACGATAAAAACACTCAACAAAGTAGGTTTAGAGAGAATACACCTCAACATAATGAAAGCCATTTATGAAAAACCCCAGCTAACATCATCCTTAATAGAGAAAAATGGAGCGCTCTTCCCTAAGGTCAGGAACAGGACAAGGATGTCCACCAGAACCATTTTTATTCAACATAGTACTAGAAGGCCTAGCCACAGCAATTAGACAACAAAAAGAAATAAAAGGCATCCAAATTGATAAGGAAGAAGTAAAACTTTCACTATCTGCACTTGACAGGATACTATATATAGAAAACCTTTTGAAAGACTTCACCAAAATCTGCTAGAATGATAAACAAATTCAGTAAAGTATAATCAGTCTACAGAAATCTGTTGCATTTCTATATACCAATAATGAAGCAGCAGAAAGAGAAATTAAGAAAATAATCCCACTTATAATTTCACTAAAACAATAAAATACCTAGGAATAAACCTAACCAAAGAGATAAAAGACCTGTACTCTGAAAACTTAAAACACCAATGAAAGAAATTGAAGATGACACAAAGAAAGAGAAAAATAGTCCATACTCATGATTAGAAGAACAAATATTATTAAAATGTCTATACTACCCAGGACACCTGTGTGGCTCGGCTGGGTGGCTGACTCTTGATTTCAGCTCAGGCTGTGATCTCAGGGTCCTGGGATCAAGCCCCATGTTGGGCTCTGCACTCAGCAAGGAGTCTGCTTAAGGATTCTCTCCCTCTTCCTCTGCCCCTCCCCTTGCTTGTGCTCACTTTCTCCCTCTAAAATAAATATTTTTTTAAAAAGTCTATACTACTCAAAGCAATCTACAAATTTAATGTACTACCTATCAAAACACCAACAACATTTTTCACAGAACTAGAACAAACAATCCTAAAATTTATATGGAACCACAAAAGACCCCGAATAGTCAAAGCAACATTGAAAAAGCAAAACAAAGCTGCAGGCATCACAATTACAGGCTTTAAGTTACATTACAAAGCTGTAGGAATGAAAACAGTATAGTAGTGGTACAAAAATAGATATATAGACCAATAGAACAGAACAGAAAACCCAGAAATAAACCCACAATTATATGGTCAATCAATCTTGAACAAAGCAGGAAAGAATATCCAGTGGAAAAAAAGACAGTCTCTTCAACAAATGGTGTTGGTAAAACTGGACAGCAATATGCTAAATGAGGAAACTGGACCACTTTCTTACACCATACAAAAATAAATCCAAAATGGACGAAAGATCTAAATGTGAGACAGAAAACCATCAAAATCCTAGAGGACAACACAAGCAGCAACCTCTTCGACCTCGACTACAGTAACTTCTACACTTGATCTTAAGCCAAGAAGCGATTCGACTACAGTAACTTCTTACTAGACATGTCTCCAGAGATAAGGGCAAAAATGAACTATGGGGACTTCATTAAGATAAAAAGCTTCTGCACAGCGAAGGAAACAATCAACAAAACTAAAAGGCAACCTATGGAATGGAAGAAGATATCTGCAAACTACATATCTGGTAAAGGGTTAGTTTCCAAAATCTATAAAGAACTTACCAAACTCAACAACGTCCCCCCAAAAAAAAAACAAAAAATCCAGTCAAGAAATGGGCAGAAGATATAAATAGACATTTCCCCAAAGAAGACATCCAGATGGCCAAGAGACACATGAGAAGATGCTCAACATCACTCATCATCAAGAAAATGCAAATCAAAACCACAATGAGATATCACCTCATACCTGACCAAATGGCTAAAATCAACAACATAAGAAATAACAGGTGTTGGTGAGTATGTGGAGAAAAACAATCCCTCTTACATTGTTGGAGGGAACTGGTACAGCCACTCTGGAAAGCAGTATGGAGGTTCCTCAAAAAAGTAAAAACAGAACTACCTTATGATCCAGCAGTCACACTACTGGGTATTTACCCAAAGAATACAAAACCACTAATTCAAATGGATACATGCACCCCTGTGTTTATGGCAGCATTATTTATAACAGCCAAGGTATGGGAACAGCCCAACTGTCCATCAGTTGATGAATGATTAAGAAGATATGGCATATATTTATAATGGAATATTGTTCAGTCATCAAAAAGAATAAATTCTTGCCATTTACAACCACATGGATGGAGCTAGACAGTATAATGCTAAGCAAAATTAGTCAGAGAAAGACAAATACCATTATTATTTTACTCATATGTAGAATTTAAGTTACAAAACAAATGAACAAAGCAGGGGAAAGCGAGAGAGAGAGAGAGAGAGAGAGAGAGAGAGAGGCAAGCCAAGAAACAGGGTCTTAACTATAGAAAATAGTTACCAGAGGGTAGGTAGATGGAGGGATGAGTTAAACAGGTGATGGAGATTAAGGAGTGGACTTGTGATGAGCACTGGGTGATGTATGGAATTACTGAACCATTATATTGTATACCTGAAACTAATATAACACTGTATATTAACTAGCTGGAATTAAAATTAAAACTTTCAAAAAAATAAAAATCAGCAATTAAAATCCAAAAAACAAAACTGAGTTGCCCATTTGGAGGGCTCCCCCACCAGATGGGTAGTTAGGAGTAGTTTAAAAAAAAAGAGTCCACTACATGGGGAAGAACTTTTTTGGTCCAGTGAGGGGAGAAAGGATTTCTAGAATTAAACTTCCCTTCTCTGGACTCCATCCAAAATCAGAATCCATCAACCACCATTAACTACAATGCCTATTTTCATAATCATCCTAGACTTCAAGTAATACTATGTATAATCTTCAACAAAGAAAAAAGTTCCAAATGAAACCAGTAGCTTCTTAGTATAGGCACATGACTTTTCTAAGAAGTTAAACTTGAGAGTTTCCACCTGAAGGACAGAAATTGTTAAGAGGCAACGTGCAAATCTCACACATCACCTCATGCACACTTCAATGACATACTACATTTCTCTCTAAATGTAGAGACTCTTGTCTCTACAAAATGTATATGACCCTTATTGTACCTTGACTTTTCCAGTATCAAATCTTCCACCCTATAATCTCTCTTTAAGCACCTCCCTCTAAACTCAATTTCCTTATGTTCTCATTATTTGGTAAAATTGCTATACACTTAAAGAACTAAATATTTGTGTAATAAAACCAGAAGATAAATAAAACTCAAGTTAATTTTCTCTGCAGAGCTGTACAGAAGTGAGGAAGGTGCTCTTATTTAACCCCTCTTTGCCCTCCACACTCATGTAGATCTACTTCCTGTTAAGTCTGGGATAGAGGAAACTGTACCTTACTCTTACACTCCTGTATGTCCTTGTGAGGCAATACTCAACTCACAACCCAAAGGAGAAAAAGCTGGCAAAGTTGTCATGTGCCAAGCAGCCAATTCCTTTTGAAACAAAGGAAGTTTCCCTTAGTCTCTCCTAAACAGAAGAGAATGTCCAAGTAATAAAATGTTTAAGAAGCCATTGAAGATACAACTAACTCCAGCATTGGGTTCCTCCGAGTGCTCATGAAGTATGTGGGAAGAGAAAAGAATCAAGTAGCAGCATTCAGAAACAGTCCTGGGTTACAACCTGATGAAGTCTCTCTCTCTCTCTCTCTCTCTCTCTCTCTCTCTGTCATTCAGGGAGAGTTTGCTTTTTCATGTTGGTATGGATGCACAGCTTAGACCTTGGTGGTAGGAAGGATGCTGTTTATCTCCAGAATGGGCCATTTGTCAGTTCTACTGGCCTCTTCCACCTGCCCTGCAAAGACTCATGTAATTTCCGCAAAAGTTCTGCCATGGGTTTCAGGGACTAAAGACCAAGAAGATAACAAGGAAGCCGGTGAAGACAATACAAACACAGGCAGACTCCTAAATAGAATGCAGCTGAGGGGGAAGAGCTGCCCAACCAACAAGCTGGAAGTCCAGCTGGAACAAAGCCCTCTGCCATTGCAGCTGGGTGGGGTCCCCAGCCGAAGAGTTTGGCCACAAAAAAACAGTTTCAAAAAAGGGCATGAAGACCAAGACAGCTGCGATACAGACAAAGCCCATTCAGTTATACTCATCCTTTAATAGCAATGAAATGGTCATGAGGATGGAACAAAAAGCCATCCTTCCAAGACCAATCAGATATAGTCTTCCTCCCTGCTCTTTCCATCAAAAGCAGAGAAACTACCATGAAGACAGTATTCATCACATCCACACCAACAGCTCCCCAACAGCTGCATCTTTGAAGATTCCTATTCAGTAACAGAACACAGCATTTATTCCAGAGAGCTGCTGGAAGAGCTGGAGCATGGTGGAAATGACAATATGCTGTCAGTAGCTGGGCATGCTGAAGAGCTCTAGCACAATGACTTGCTTTTCTTGGGCCATCCTAGCACTCTCATCTTTCATCTCCCTTATGTTCTGTCTGGGTCAGATTCTGGGTGCCCTGCAATCACTAGAAGATCTTCTTGGCACTCTCTTCTTCCTTTCTGTTAATGACCAAAAATCTAGGACTTTCAGGGCAAAATGGAAGGGCTATACTTTGTAGGACAGCTAGAATGATGGTGAAGCCCAAGACCAGGGGCCAAAGCTCTTCAGTCTCCAACATGAATTTCAGACCAAAATTGTGAGCCATCAGAATCCTGACAACAATGCCTAGCTGGTTGGGAATGCCAAAGCCCCCTCACCTGACACCATAGGGCATGTAGGAGATATTTCTCCAATGCACATGGGCACAAAACCTGTGCAGTATCTTCAGGGGAGGTGGGGTAGGGATAGGGTGGTTGGATTATGAACATTGGGCAGGATATGTGCTATGGTGAGTGCTGTGAAATGTGTAAGCCTGATGATTCACAGACCTGTACCCCTGGGGCAAATAATACATTATATGTTAATAAAAATAATTTTAAAAAACAAAACATTTTTTTAAAAAAGGTTATATCTCTAATAAGAGGCACAATCTAGGTCTACTTTACCACTTTACAACACCATACTTTAGAGACTATCATAGAACTACAGAGGAAGTGGCACTAATATTTTCATATATTTATAAAGCACTTAATAAATTACAAAGTATTTCCAATATATTATCTTATTTAACTTTCACAACAACTGCAAGTTATGCAGGATGGGCATTATTAGAATCTCACTTTATAAATGAGAAAACTGAAGCTCAGAGAGACATTAAGTTGACCTAAGATCACCCTGATGGTATATGGCAGAGCTGAGATCCCAAGGTTTTCCTCAATATTATCTGTAGTCCTTTGAGAAAGCAGTCTTATTGGGAATGAGACTAGGTATAAGATATAAAAGTTCAGTACTGACTTTGGGACAATCATAATGAAAATAATTTAAAAAGTAATGAAAATAATGAAAAAAATCTTCCAGAGGGAAATTTTTGTATTTATGAAATGCAAATATTATTATCACCCTCCCATTCTAGGCCCATAAAGATACTAGTAATTACTAAAGCTATTTTCTAAATAATAGTTTATGCAAAAGATTCACAAACTGTTTTATGTAAAGAGTTGTTACAAGTCACTTACAGGAAAGTAGGTTTCCACAATTTCAAAATTCAGAAATCCAATTATAATCCAAACCAAAAGAGTAGCAATGGAAACAATAACAATAAAAGGAACAAAGTAGCCACTGAGTTTGTCTGCAAACTGCTGGATAGGAGCCTAGAACAACAATAATAACAATAATACATGTATCAGTCTCCTTTTTTTGATAATGAATACAGGGTATATTTGGTATTACACACAAATATTTTAATAATCTCCATATTAATATAACTGGAGTTAAAAGAAAATATAAACACTAGATCAGGATTTATTCTTAGCAGTCTTTTAAAAAAATACTTTGTTTTTCCCAAGAAATTAAGTTACCTTTGATGTTTGCGCCTCTTCCACAAGTTTGACAATTTGAGAAAGTGTTGTGTCAGCTCCAACATGGGTTGCACGGATAAGCAGCGACCCATTCTGGTTAATGGAACCAGCGATTACTGTGCTGCCAGATTTCTTAGCCACAGGCATTGCCTCCCCTGTAGAAGGAGTGAAGTCAGATTTAGGGAGCATAAATACATATTATCTTAAAACATGCTATTATGTATTAATTGTCAAAAATATGTAGAAAGGCGGTTTTTAGTTCATGAAACAGAATCTGGATAAATCCCTAGGTGAAACTTACCCTCCCTTTTCTCTTATGTCAGTTCTGGGCCAACCCCAAGGACACATACCTTAAACTAGAAAAATCTATTAAGTCAGCTCTTATATACAGACACTTTTAAAGTTGCACCCTAGTCTTGGATCACTGGTCCTCAATATGTTCCCAAGGAGCATTTAGAAATGTGGGAGTTCTTGTTTATAACTACTGCTGGAGCATGGGGTGCTGCTACTCTTAATTTAGTGGGCTTGGGTCGGGGGATACTAAATGTATTACAATGCACAAGCAGTCCCCTCAGAAGAATTGTCCCATCTGAACTGGCAATAGCACCCTGTTGAGAAACACAAGAGTCCAAAATTATTTCCTTATAGTCCATAAGCTGAGCGTCTCCTGGGACTATCTTGAGGGTTCAGGCAGCAAAGGCATTCTTTTGGTTCTGCTCCAGACTGCCCTTAGTTATCTAAGATCTCTAAAACTACTCCAAGGCCTAATTTCTTAGAGCAGGCCCTGATGTGGAAAATCTAGAGTCATATCCCAGATCAGACCAGACCAATCTTTAGGTCAGGAAAATAAACAGGTATTTGCTCAGGAAAACCTGCCAGGTTCTTGGGTTTTGCTTACACATTCTAGTCATTAACAATACTCAGTGGAAAAAAAAAAAGAGCTTTCAGTAGCATAATGAAAAACACAAAGCAAATCTACAGAAATTGATTTAATACCATTTTTAAAAGAATTCCTATTCTCTTTACTCATCATTTACTCATTCCATAATTTCTAAAAAAGCTCTCCACTTTTTATTCTTCTTTTAATTAACACGTTGGGTGCACTTTACTTTCATGTCATGATTCTCTGAAAGAACATACCTGTGATAAGGGACTCATCTACCATAGAATGGCCTTCAATAACACGACCATCCACTGGAAATTTGCCTCCTGGAACAACTTTAATGATGTCTCCACGTTGTACGAGTTCCACATCCACTTGTTCTTCACTGGATCGGAGTTAAAATAAAAAGCACTAGGAAAATATGCTTCTCACCCTGATCTTTCCATGCAAGTTTATTGGTTCATGTCAAGCCTGTCGTTCCATAATTGTTACCAATGGCAACTAGAACTAACATTTAAGCTGGGAGCTACAGTATCAGTCTGGTTTATTGCTGGGGAATAGCTCAGTACCTGGCACAAAGGATATATTTGTTGAATAGTGACTGAATAAATAAATGAAAGCTTTAGAAAATAATATAAGGGGTTTTATTTAACTAAAAAATTTATAGGAAGCCTGGGTGGCTCAGTCAGTTAAGTGTCTGCCTTTGGCTCAGGTCATGATCCCGGGGTCCTGGAATGGAGTCCCACATTGGGCTCCTTGCTCAGTGGGAAGCCTGCTTCTCCTTCTGCCTGCCGCTCCCCCTGCTTGTGCTCATTCTCTCTCCCTGACAAATAAATAAATAAAATCTTAAAAAACAATTTATTTGTTGTGTAAATTTGCCTACATAATTTTACGACTATATAAATAAGAAATACAAAAGAATGAAAATTTTTAAAATAGAATGAAATCTTATCAAGTCTTTAGCTCTAACTTCCAGTTTACAGGTAACAGGAGCTATAGAACAAGTTAGATGATGCCACAAAGAGCAAAGAGTTAAATTCAGACTGTGTGATATTCTACCGGACAATTGATGGATGGTTCTCTAACAAGTCACAAGTAAGTGGTGAGGCATGGTGGGGAGGGAGGGCAAACAGAAGGGAAGAGCTGCTCTAGATTAAAAGAAACATGTCAGTCAAATGCTTTGACACATAGACCTTGTTTGATTTCCATTTCAAACAACGAAACAAAACTTTTGGAGACGGGGTACCTGGATAGCTCATTCGGTTAAGCAACTAACTCTTGGTTTTTGCTCAGGTCATGATATCAGGGTGAGATCAAAGCCCTGGAACAGGCTCTAGACTCTGTGCTCACCATAAGATCAGCTTGAGATTCTTCCCACCCCCCTGCCCCGCCCCCCAGCTGTTCTTCCCCATTTGCTCCTCCCCCAACTCATGCAGAAGCACTCTCTCTCACTCTCTCACACAATCTCTCTCTCTTTCCACCCTCTCTCTACAATAAATAAATAACTTTTTAGGGACAACAGGAGAAATGAGAATACAGACTACATACATATTAGATGATATTAAGGTACTGTTAATTTTGTTAAGTGCAATATGGCATTATAGTTACATAGGAATATGTCCTATTTTTAGAGATACTACAGGAACATTTAGCAATAAACCAACATGACTGGAACTTAAAATACTACTGCAACAATATAAAGATAGAATGCAAAGATAAGCTGGGCAAAATGTGAATAATTGTTAAATCTGGGAGACAGATGATGTAAGTTCATTATACTCTTCTCTCTACTTCTGGGTATATTTGATATTTTTTGTAAGAAGTTAAAAAGATAAGGGTAAAGAATGAAAATAAATACCTTAAGAGAACATTATCAGAGTCAAGAGTTACAATAGTTGCTTCTGTAGCTTGTAGTGAAATTAGCTTGGCAAGAGCCTCTGATGTTTTGCCCTACAAATTAAAACAAACATGTTAACAATGCTAAGGAAGTAAAAAGCTCAGGTTCTACCTAAAATAAAGATATAAAACTTAACATTTGCCAAAAAGATAGCTTTAGGAATACTAATTAGTTCAAATTAGCAAATGTTTCACTTCAAAAATATGAAGTCTACAAAATATAAAATGGACTATTAGGTATAATTTATAAATAAGTGATGTAAATTAACAGGAAAAACAACAGGAACCCAGGCACATAAGTCCTTTGCTTATGGACATCATTAGGCAATTCATTTAAGATGTAAAATACCTGATGTGGAGAAAAATGTTTATTCCTCCTATTAATGGAAGAAATAAAAACAAAAGCACCTTTATGATACTATTTAATGCCTACCAACTTAGCAAGAATTTATACAGGAGTTAATGCTGGTGAAGTTGTAGTAAAACTACTTCACTAACATATTCTTACTGCCAAAAGAATGTTATTTGTTGCATGAGCCATGAAAAGATTTATGCCCTTTACTCACATACTTTGTAATTTATCCTAAGATACTAATTCAACAGAAATTACTATTAAACACGAATATGTTTAATGCAGGATTATCTAAAATTTAAAACTGGAAACAGTCTAATTGGGAACAAAACCAAAATGGTTTAGTGGGTTATAGCACAATGATTTGACAAAATGTTATTTAGAAAATACCAAATAATTATATCTGGACTGGAAAAATGGGGAAAAAACTTTCTAGTGTTAAGGATAAACTAATATGTATACAATGTTTGCCACTCTGTAAAAATATAAAGGTATGTAGAACAGGATTGGAAAGTAATTTCCATTATAGCATGGGATTACAGGTGAATATTTTTTCCATCATTATTTTAAATCCTGTGGTCACATCAATTTTTCTATTAAAAATATGATATAAGTAAGTACTTAGCAAATGTTTCTCTCTTGAAATAAGCATGGATATAGTATACTATCTACAGTTTTAATTCCATAAATTTTATAAACCTTCTACAGGAATATTTAACTTAAAACATTATGAAATAGAAGCACTTCTTTTGTTAACTATATAAATCTATGTATATTTCCAACAATTACTGGTCTAAAAAATATGATCACTTATCCGTCCAAGATTTTAACAAATGTCACCCTTTCTTACTGTACCTTTGCTATATGTTCCAGCCACCGGCCCAGGGCAATAAATACAAATAGCATAGGAGGCGTATCAAAGAAAGTTATAGGGTTTACTTTGGCTCTTTCATACATTGCAACCAGAAGAATAACCAGAGAGTAGGCAAATGCAATGGTGGTCGCCAGCACAATCAGTACATCCATATTTGCAGTTTTATGCCTCAGTGCTTTGTAGGCCTGAATGTAGAAGTACCAGCCTCCAAAAAACTGTAACAGAGGAACAATAATTATTGCTTTTTTATAAAATGCAGAAATTCACAGATATAGCTCAGGAACAAAGATACAGTCTCAATATTAATTTCCTTTGGCTTTTATCTAAACCAGAAACACTAAGGAAATATTTTAAGCTGAAATAACAATGTCTGTATTTTAGCAGGTCTGTGTGTGTTGAGGCAAACTGCAGAAGTCGTCCTTGGCAGCTGTCCTCTAAGATCCAGGAGATATTCCGTAGTATAACAAAGTCAGATGATTCTCTGATTTTTCTTTTAGATGCTAGCAAAAACAAGAACTAAGAAAACAATTACATTTTTTTTTTTACTTTTTTAAATATATGTATACATAAAACTCAGCTCCCCTGCCTAAAATTCAACCTAAGTGGAATATTACAAGCTATTGGAACTGCTGGCTGGCTGTTTTCATTGGTAAACAACTGAAAAGTTTATTTTTCATTAGTATGAAGAAACATACTAAGATGTTCTTAAAAGCATCATTGCCTTTTATAAGGATCAGAGAAAGGAATAGATTTATGAGATGTAAGTGTTCCATAGTAAAAGTTTATTTGAAAAGAAGAGTTGAGGGGCGCCTGGGTGGCTCAGTGGGTTAAGCCTCTGCCTTCAGCTCAGGTCATGATCTCAGGGTCCTAGGATGGAGCCCTGCATCAGACTCTCTGCTCAGCAGGGAGCCTGCTTCCCCCTCACCCTCTGCCTACCTCTCTACCTACTTGTGATCTCTCTCTCTCTGTCAAATAAATAAATAAAATCTTTTAAAAAGAAAAAGAAAAGAAGAGTTGAAAACATACAGAAAGTAATGGACACCAGTACCAGGGAGAAATAATTAAAATAATAACATAATATTATAATTATCATTTATAATTATAATATAATAATATAACTACATATATAAAATATATAATTACAATTATGATAATTATCATTAACATTTTATTTTATATAATATGTTATTAATTAAAATATTTATAAATATACTTAATATAATAGTAGTATAATTAATTTTAATATATTTAATATAGAATATTAAATACAAATATAAATAAAATATTTTTAATTATAACTTTAAACAAAGTTATATACAACAGCAGATATGAATGCTAAATTCATATCTAAATATGAATTGAACTCTTTCTCTCTGCTTTGTTGTAAAACAATATCCTTAGGAGTTAAGTAGAATTTATTATCTACTTTAACCACTCAATTTAAGATTATTTTTATAAAGCATCTAGCATAAAATGATCAAACTTCTGGCTAATATCTGTTTTGATATTGAAAATAGCCTTGCCTGTCACATTTTGCTATTTTTCGTTATTAACATATACACTTGCTGACATTTCACTTGCCTGTACAGGTACACACAATAGAAAGGATAGCAAATTCATAATGGACAGTCCTGGCAGGATCTGGCGCTCTAGGAACATAGAAGAATGAATTTTGATCATTTCTTCTTGACTCATGTTCTTATTATGGTGAAGAGTTGCAAGATGGTGATCCATAGCCATCATATATATCATCAGCCCCATTACGGGAATACAGAAAAAGAGGCTCACAAGGAAGGAGCGTCTCCACCTTACGTAAAAAAAGAAACATCATTTTAGTAAGTAGCTGGTGGTTAAAGATTCTATGCACTATAGGGAAATACAAATTGTGACCACTTCACCCTATATAAGGATGACATTGTAAAAACTGACATGTCAACAGGATGTTAAATTTGTAATAAAGGGGGCACCTGGATGGCTCAGTCAGTTAAACGTCCAATTCTTGATTTCGGCTCAGGTCATGATCTCAGGGTCATGAGATCGAGCCCTGCATCAGGCTCTGTGCTGAGTGTGGAGCCTGCTCAAGATTCTCTCTCCCTCTTCCTCTGCCTCTTCCCCACTCTTTCTCTCTCTTAAAAGAAATTTGTAACAAAGAGTCAAAATCTGTTTTTCATTGATGCACCAAAAGCACTTACTGTCTTATTTCTCGTTTATGGTCCAAGTGGCTTGCTGATCGATCCTTCTTGACCAAAGAAGCTTCAAAACCTAAGCTCTAAGCAAATTCATGAGAAAACAATTATTTCACTGAATATAAAACTACTACATAGAGAAATTCTAAGACATGGTACTGTCATTAAGAACAATTCAACTCAATTACTGAAAGCAAGTCGTTCTGATGATTGCAAAGGTGAAGATATACTCCCTTCCCTTAATTACTTTTGTTTATAATCTTTTAACAAAGAAATGAATAGATCCTTTACTCTAATTAATGTCTAGCCTACTGTTCTCAAACTAATGATTTAACTCAAGTTCACTAAGATTCTTAATATATCAAAAAGTAAACTAAAGTGTCTAATAAGTAATTTTAGAAAAAAGAAAAGAAAAAAGCATAATCTGTTAGTTGGTCAGGCTGATGGTGTTGATGACTTAATAAAGACAGAATTCAATAATAAAATCATAAATCTTACATTTAGACAAGCATCATCCACTAGTATGGACATACATTAAATTTTAGCTTTGACATCTATCTATCCATCTATCCCCTGAACAAATTTAGAAAACTGAATAATAGGCCACAAAAGTTAGCACCATACTAAATATGTTATTGAAGTCTTTGCAGATGCAGTTTCTACTCTTCTTCTATCAGAAAAAGAACATGAACACAAATTTTCCCCAATAAAACAAAGTATTAAAGAAAACTACACACATGTAAGACTCACACGCACACAGACAGTAACATACTCTATATTTTCAGCTACTAGGGAAAATGCTGCCATCTTGTATTTGTTGGCAGTGTAGCACAGCACAGTGAAAAAAGCAAGCATGCATTTTACAGTCAGAAAGAACAAGCTTGGGGTGCCTGGGTGGCTCAGTCAAACATCTGCCTTCAGGTCAGGTCATGATCCTAGAGTCCCAGGATTGAGCCCTGTGTCAGACTGCCAGGGTGTCTGCTTCTCCCTCTCCCGCCTCCTGCTTGCTCTCTCTCTTTCTCTCTTTTTCAAACAAATAAATAAATACTTATTTTTGTAAAGAGAGAATAAACTCAAATCTCAGCTATGACACTTACTAGTTATGTGATTTTGGGTAAGTACCTTAATTTCTCTGAACCTGAGTTTTGTCATCTCTAAAATGAAGATGACAGCACTGTTGTGAGATTAAATTAAGAGCTGAAGCTTTGCAATCTTGGTAACTGGCTCATAGTAAATACTCAATAATGCTAGCTTCACAAAGATGTTAATGGCATTATTATCTATATTAATAGGATCTTATCTGAATATTAATATGCTCCAAGCATTATAACACCAAGGGTATACCACATTAAAACTTTTAAAGCATTGTCACATGTACTACCACTTGATTCACTGAAGAACATGAGATAAGTCTGTGACAAATAAAAGGGTTTGGTCTTTTAAATTTCATACTTAAAAATACATCGTTTGTCAGCAGAATCAGATCTATAAATACAGAAAACAATCTGATGATTGCCAGAGGGGAGGTAGATGGGAGATGGGTAAAATGGGTGAAGGGGAGTGGGAAATACAGGTTGCTGGTTATGGAATGACTAAGTCATGGGAAAACAAGGTACAGCATGGTAAATATAGACAATGGTACTCTAATAGAGTTGTATGGTGAAAGATGGGAGCTACACTTATGGTGAGCATGCATAACTACTGAGTTGTTGAATCACTATGTTATATTCCTGAAACTATATAACATCGTTGTGTCAACTATACACAAATTTTTTAAAATTACAGTTTGCTTTGATCTAGGTACAATAAAGCATCTAGCATGATGCTTGCTTTTTAAATAATTAATTACTCTTACAACAAATTGTACTTTACTGTCATTTTCTAAATATTTTTAAAGGATTTATGATTCTACCTTCAATCAACTCCTGATTAATAGTGCCAATATGCCTTTGCCTAACTCTTCCTGACAAAGACTAAGAAAAAAAAAAGGTTGTAAACATATTCATATTAAATTTGGGACATGTTAATTGAGAACAATCAAAGGAACCATATTTTTTCATTGTCTTTGATACAAACTAGAAGTGATTCAGCAGAGTGCTGACTGAATAGGTAAGAACACAGAAATCCAAAATCTTACCACTTACTTCAACTATATGGATAATATCCCTGGGACCAATAATTTCCGGGTCATATTTAATATGTGCTTTGTTGGTTGCCAGGGCCACAGAGCAATAGAAGATCCCTCTGTGTTTTGTGAGGATAGACTCTATTTTATGTACACAGGAGGCACATGTCATTCCTCTTACCTGTTAAAGACAAAGGTTTTGTTATTCAGAAATCTACTTTTCCTCCATTAAACATGAATTATAACATGGGATGAACACAAAAGGTCTTATCTGCACTATTAATATCCTCCATATATGTTCACTAGAATGCTGTTTTTGTATAAAATTACATTGAACAAAGATATGGTCCAGCCGCAACAGGTTAAATAGAAGAGGATCTCATTAAGTCAGTCTCTCTCTTCCTGTCACTACTCTATCACTACTCAGTGATAAAGGATCAATCATTTCTTGTACTGAATGTCTTGTTTCTCCCTAGATTTCTTAGTCTTCAGTATTACTTTTATCAAAGTTTAATTGATGACAAAAGTATTATACCTTTGTCTAAAAATGCATTTTGCCTTATGTCTTGGGTGAGGTTATAGTTCAGCTTAGTATTAAACTCTAAAATAGAGGGATGCCTGGGTGGCTCAGTGGGTTAAAGCCTCTGCCTTTGGCTCAGGTCGTGATCCCAGGGTCCTGGGATCGAGCCCCGCTTCGGGTTCTCTGCTCAGCAGGGAGCCTGCTTCCCTTCCTCTCTCTCTCCCTGCCTCTCTGCCTACTTCTGATCTCTGTCTCTCAAATAAATAAATAAATAAATATTTTAAAAATTCTAAAATGGAATAGCAGCACTTCTGGAATGACTGTGTGTACAGCTCAGCAAATCCCTCCCCCCAAAAGCAATGATAAATTGAACAAAAGTTCAAAAAACAGCCCTTTAAAGACTCTGAGAAGTAATTAAAGGATATATAACAAATTACAAAGTTTTTATTCAAGAATATCTACTGAAAGAATATAAGTAATGGTGTACTAAAGGCCTTTGAAAATTATCTACTCCATAAAAACAATGAGAAAACTGGCAAAAACTGACAAAACCAACTTTTTTTGAAATTTGGAAATTAAATAAAAGATTTTGGCAATCCAGGAAGCATGTATTCAAGAAAATCAGATGGTGGCACCTGGGTGGCTCAGTCAGTTAAGTGGTTGACTCGATTTTGGCTCAGGCCATGAACTCAGGATCCTGGGATCGAGTGCCATGTCCGGCTCTACACTCACCAGGCAGCCCACGTGAGGATTCTCTCTCTCCCCCTCCCTCGGTTTTTCCCCCAACTTGCACTCTCTAAAATAAATAAATCGTTAAAAAAAAAAAAGAATTAAAGGGAGGAAAGGAAGCAAGATGGAGGAGGAATAGGAGACTGAAATAGCATGAGGTCCCAGGAATTCAGCTAGATAGTTATCAAACCATTCTGAACACCTACAAACTCAACAGGAGATAGAAGAGAAGAAGAGCAGCAATTCTAGGAACAGAAAATCAAACACTTCCTGGAAGGTAGGATGTGTGGAGAAGTGAATCCAAAGCAACCGGAAGATAAACTGTAGGGGAGGGGCTGGCTCCTTGCAAGTGTTGGATCAGCAGAGCACAAAATCAGAACTTTTAGAAGTCTGCTCCACTGAGGGATGTCGCTCCAGAGGCTAAGTGGGGGTGGAGCCCTCACGGGGGCAGTGTGACCTCAGGACACACGGGGCCACAGAAAGACCAGGGGTGTCTCAGTGTGGCAGGGCTGCCAGGTATCAGAGCAGAGAAGCTGGCAACAGACATGGAGCCAGAGCCAAGGAGTGAGATCTCAGCTCGGGGTTACCTTAAACAGTGACGCAAGGCATAGTTGGGCCACTGCTCCTCGAGCAGGGACACCACAAATGGCAGATCCAGAGAGACCCCCTCCTTCCTCCTCCAGGAGGAGCAGCGTGAGAGCATGCTGCAGGAATCTGCTGGGCTTGGAAACTCCAAACGGGGCCATGCGCCAGAGACAGAAATGCTCAGTCACAGGCCAGGTAAGCACAGACTGTGGCCGGAGACCAGGGAGACTGGAGGGACTGCTTCTCATGGAAGGCACATTGAGAGTGGGGGCCCGAGCTCTGGGCTCCTCTGGGGCCAGGGATTGGGAGCCTGCCATCTTCATTCCCATCCTCTAAAGCTTTATGAAAAGTGATCAGGTAACAAAAGCTCCAAGAGCTAACCCAAGCAGATTACTTAGCCTGGCCCCTGCCAAGGGTGGTGCAATTCCGCTTCAGGCAAAGACATTTGAGAATAACTGCAACAGGCCCCTCCCCAAAAAGATCAAAAAGAACATCCAACCAAGACCGAATTCAATGAGAACTGTGGAACTACAGAGCTAGGGGAAAGCAACACAGAGAATTCATGGCTTTTTCCCCCATGATCTTTTAGACTTGCAAAGTTAAATTTTTTTTATTTTATTTTTTTCTGATTCTACTTTTTATAACTTTTCCTCTTTCCTCTTTTAATATTTTTAAACTATTTTATCTTATCAATATCTTTTTTAAAAAATCTTTTTAAATTTTCAGTTATACTCATATTTTATCCCTTCATTGTATTTAAAATTATTTTTTAATACATATAGCTCTTTTTTCTTTAAAATTTTGGGATACAATTTCTTCTAATAGATCAAAATTTACACTAAATCTAGCATCCAGCCTGATCACATTCTCTCCTCTTTTTTTCATTTTCTAACCAACTTCTCTTATCAATTCCTTTTTTAGAATCTTTATAAATTTTCATCTTTATATTCATATTCT
Organism: Lontra canadensis; assembly: GCF_010015895.1. Lineage (NCBI taxonomy): Eukaryota > Metazoa > Chordata > Mammalia > Carnivora > Mustelidae > Lontra > Lontra canadensis. The sequence continues at coordinate 692,705 of NW_022631108.1, read as the reverse complement.
GTCCCTTCATCATATTTACCCTTATGTTTGTATATACATAAGTATTTCTTTCCTTAATATTTGGGAGGCAATTTCTATTAAGAGACCAGAATATACCCAAAATCAAGTGGGTGGCCCTGTTCTAGTCAACAGTCTAATATATATATATGTGTGTATATATATATATGCATTTTTATTTTCTATTTTTTAATTTTTCTCCCCTTTCTTCTCCCCCCAGTTTCAGGTCTCTTCTGATTTGTGTAGCGTATATTTTTCTGGGGGTTTTGGCACCCTTTTAGTATTTTACTCTCTCCTTCATATATTTTTATCTGGATAAAATGAGAAGGTGGAAAAACTCACCATGGAAAAAAGAACAAGAAGCAATACCAACCTCTAGGGATTTAATTAACATGGACATAGGTAATATGTCAGAACTAGAGTTCAGAATGATGATTCTCAAGGTACTAGCTCAGCTCAAAGGAGCCATGGAAGATATTAGAGAATCCCTTTCTGAAGAAATAAAAAAACTAAAATCTAACCAAGTAGAAATCAAAAAAGCTATTAATGAGGTGCAATAAACAAATGGAGGCACCTACTGCTAGGATAAATGAGGCAGAAGAGAGAATTAGTGATATAGAGGACCGAATGATGGAGAATAAAGAAGACAAGCAAAAGAGATACAAATAACTACTGAACAACGAAAGGAGAATTTGAGAGATCAGTGATACCATATGAAGAAACAATATTAGAATAATTGGGATCCCAGAGGAAAAAGAGAGAGAGGGGCAGAAGGTAAATTGGTGCAAATTATAATAGAGAATGTCCCTAATATGGCAAAGGGAACAAGCATCAAAATCCAGGAGGCACAGAGAATCCCCCTCAAAATCAATAAAAATAGGTCCACACTGCGTCATCTAATAGTAAAACGTACAAGTCTCAGTGACAAAGAGAAAATCCTGAAAGCAGCTTGGGACAAGAGGTCTCTAACATACAATGGTAAAAATATTAGATTGGCAGCAGACTTATCCACAGAGACCTGGAAGGCCAGAAAGGAATGGCATGATATATCCAGAGCACTAAATGAGAAAAATATGCAGCCGAGAATACTATATACAGCTAGGCTGTCATTGAAAATAGGAAATATAAAAAGCTTCCACGACAAACAAAAATTTAAAAAATTTGCAAACACCAAACCAGCCCTATGAGAAATATTGAAAGGCATCCTCTAAGCAAAGAGAAAGCCTAAAAATAACAGACCAGAAAGGAACAGAGACAATATACAGTAACAGTCACCTTACAGGCAATACAATGGCACTAAATTCATATCTTTCAATAGTTATCCTGAATGTAGATGGGCTATATGTCCCAATCAAAAGACACAGAATATCAGAAAGGATAAAAAAACAAGATCCATTGATATGTTGTCTGCAAGAAATTCATTTTAGACCCAAAGACAGCACCAGATTTCAAGTGAAGGGGTGGAAAATAATCTACCATGCTAATGGACATCAAAAGAAAGCTGGTGTGGCAATCCTTATATTAGATAAATTAGATTTTAAGACAAAGACTATAATAAGAGATAAAGAAGGACACTATATCATACTTAAAGGGTCTGTCCAACAAGAAGATCTAACAATTTTAAATATCTATGCCCCTAACAAGGGAGCAGCCAACTACATAAACCAATTAATAACAAAATCAAAGAAACACATTGACAATAATACAATAATAGTAGGAGACTTTAACACTACCCTCACCGAAATGGACAGATCAAAGCAAAAGATTAATAAGCAAATAAAGGTTTTAAATGACACAGTATACCAGATGGACATCACATATATATTCAGAACATTCTATCCAAAAGCAACAGGATACACATTCTTCTCTAGTGCACATGGAACATTCTCCAGAATAGATCACATCCTGGGTCGTAAATCAGGTTTCAACCGGTCCCAAAAGATTGGGAACATTCCCTGCATATTTTCAGACCACAATGCTCTGAATCCAGAACTCAATCACAAGAGGAAAGTTGGAAAGAACTCAAATACATGAAGGCTAAAGAGCATCCTACTAAAGAATGAACAGGTCAACCAGAAAATTAAAAAAGAATTGAAAAAATTCATGAAGACAAATGAAAATGAAAACACAACTGTTCAAAATCGTTGGGACACAGCAAAGGCGGTCCTGAGAGGAAAGTATATAGCGATACAAGCCTTTCTCAGGAAACAAGAAAGGTCTCAAGTACACAACCTAACCCCACACCTAAAGGAGCTGGAGAAAGAACAGCAAATCAAGCCTAAACCCAGCAGGAGAAGAGAAATATAAATAGCAGAGCAGAAATCAATGAAATAGAAACCAAAAGAAGAGTAGAACAAATCAAAGAAATGAGGAGCTGGTTCTTTGAAAGAATTAATAAGCTAGATAAACCCCTGACCAGAATTATCAAAAAGAAGAGAGAAAGGACACAAATTACTAAAATCATGAATGAAAGAGGAGAGATCACAACCAACATGAAAGAAATACAAACAATTATAAGAACATATTATGAGCAACTATACGCCAGCAAGTTTGACAATCTGGAAGAAATGGATGTATTCCTAGAGATATATAAACTACCAAAACTGAATCAGGAAGAAATAGAAAACATGAACCACCCATAACCAGAAAGGAGATTGAAGTACTCATCCAAAATCTCCCAAGAAATGAGAGCCCAGGGCCAGATGGCTTCCCAGGGGAATTCTATCAAACATTTAAAGAAGAATTAATACCTATACTCCTGAAACTGTTCCAAAAATTAGAAATGGAAGGAAAACTTCCAAACTCATTTTATAAGGCCAGCATTACCTTGATCCCAAAACCAGACAAAGACCCCATCAAAAAGGAGAATTACAAACCAATATCCTTTATGAACACAGATGCAAAAATTCTCACCAAAATACTAGACAATTGGATCCAACCGTACATTAAAAGGATTATTCACCACGACCAAGTGGGATTTATTCCTAGGCTGCAAGGTTGGTTCTACATCTACAAATCAATCAATGTGATATAAAATTAATGAAAGAAAGAACAAGAACTATATGATACACCCAATAGATGCTGAAAAAGCATTTGACAAAGTACAGCATTGATTCTTGATCAAAACTCTTCAAAGTGTAGGGATAGAGGGTACATACCTCAATATTATCAAAGCCATCTATGAAAAACCCACAGTGAATATCATCCTCAATGGGGAAAAACTGAGAGTTTTTCCACTAAGGTCAGGAACACAGCAGGGATGTCCACTATCACCACTACTATTCAACATAGTACTAGAAGTCCTAGCCTCAGCAATCGGACAGCAAAAAGAAATACAAGGCATCTGAATTCAGCAAAGAAGAACTCAAACTCTCACTCTTTGCAGATGATATGAGACTTTATGTGGAAAACCCAAATGACTCCACTCCAAAACTGCTAGAAGTCATACAGGAATTCTGTAAAGTGTGAGGATATAAGATCAAGGCATAGAAATCAGTTGCATTTCTATACATCAACAACAAGGCAGAAGAAAGAGAAATTAAGGAGTCGATCCCATTTACAATTGCACCCAAAACCCTAAGATAATAGGAATAAACCTAACCAAAGAGGCAAAGAATCTGTACTCAGAAAACTATAAAGTACTCATGAAAGAAATTGAGGGAGACACAAAGAAATGGAAAAATGTTCCATTCTCATGGATTGGAAGAACAAATATTGGAAAATGTCTATGCTACCTAAAGCAATCTACACATTTAAAGCAATACCTATCCAAATATCATCCTTTTTTTTTTTTCAAAGAAATGGAACAAATAGTCCTAAAATTTATATGGAACCAGAAAAGACCCCGAATAGCCAGAGGAATGTTGAAAAAGAAAACCAAAGTTGGTGGCATCACAGTTCCAGACTTCAAGTGCTATTACAAAGCTGTAATCATCAAGACAGTATGGTACTGGCACAAAAACAGAACCATAGATCAATGGAACAGAATAGAGAGCCCAGAAATAGACCCTCAACTCTATGGTCAACTAATCTTCGACAAAGCAGGAAAGAATGTCCAATGGAAAAAAGACAGTCTCCTCAATAAATGGTGTTGGGAAAATTGGACAGCCACATGCAGAAAAATGAAACTGGACCACTTCCTTACACCACACACAAAAACAGACTCAAAATGGAAGAAGGACCTCAATGTGAGAAAGGAATCCATCTAAATCCTTGAGGAGAACACAGGCAGCAACCTCTTTGATCTCAGCCGCAGCAACTTCTTCCTAGAAACATCGCCAAAGGCAAGGGGAGCAAGGGCAAAAATGAACTATTGGGACTTCATCAAGCTCAAAAGCTTTTGCACAGCAAAGGAAACAGTCAACAAAACCAAATGACAACTGACAGAATGGGAGAAGATATTTGCAAACTATGTATCAGATAAAGGGCTAGTATCCAAAATCTATAAAGAACTTATCAATCTCAACACCCAAAAAACAAATAATCCAATCAAGAAATGGGCAGAAGACATGAACAGACATTTCTGCAAAGATGACATCCAGATGGCCAACAGACACATGAAAAAGTGCTCCACATCACTTGGCATCACGGAAATACAAAACAAAACCATAATGAGATAATGAGATACCACCTCACACCAGTCAGAATGGCTAAAATTAACAAGTCAGGAAGCAACATGTCGGCGAGGAGGCAAAAAAAGGCAAACCCTCCTACACTGTTGGTGGGAATGCAAGCTGGTGCAACCACTCTGGAAAACAGCATGGAGGTTCCTCAAAAAGTTGAAAACAGAGCAATCCTACGACACAGAAATCGCACTACTGGGTATTTACCCTAAAGATACAAATGTAGTGATCCAAAGGGCTACATGCACCAGAATGTTTATAGCAGCAATGTCCACAATAGCCAAACTATGGAAAGAACCTAGATGTCCATCAACAGATGAATGGATAAAGAAGATGTGGTATGTGTGTATTTGTATACACACACATACACACACACACACATATATATATGTGTGTATACACACACACACACACACACACACACACACAATGGAATACTATGCAGCCATCAAACAAAATGCAAATTTGGGACACCTGGATGGCTCAGTCAGTTCAGCGGCTGCCTTTGGCTCAGGTCATGATCCCAGGGTCCTAGAATCAAGTCCCCCATCAGTGTCCTTGCTCAGTGGGAAGCCTGCTTCTCTCTCTGCCTGCTGCTACCCTTGCTTCTTCTCTCTCTCTCTTTCTCTGACAAATAAGAATAAATAAAATCTTGAAAAAAAAGAAATGAAATCTTGCCATTTGCAGTGACATGGATAGAGCTAGAGGGCATTATGCTGAGCGAAAGAATTCAATCAGAGAAAGACAATTATCATATGGTCTCTCTGATATGAGGAATTTGAGAGGCAGGGCAAGAGGTTGTTGGGGGGTAAGGAAGGGAAAAATAAACAAGATGGGATCAGGAGGGAGACAAACCATAAAAGACTCTTAATCTCAGGAAACAAACAGAGTTGATGTGCGGGGAGGGAGTAGGGACAGGGTGGTTGGGTTATGGACATTGGGGAGGGTATGTGCTATGGTGAGTGCTGTGAAATGTGTAAATTGATCATTCACAGACCTGTACCCCTGCGGCAAATAATACATTATATGTTAATAAAAATAATTTTTTAAAAAGAATTAAAGGAAAATATGAGAACACTATCTCACCAAATAAATGATATCAATAAAGAGAGAGAGATTATTAAAAAGACCCAATGGACAGTCTGGAATTGAAAAGTATAATAACTGAAATGAAAGCAGTACTTAGAGGGAAATATGTAGCTGTAAAGTTCAATATTAACAAATAAGAACGATTTCAAATAAATAACGTAACTTTCCTGGTAAGATACTAGAAAAGAAAAAAAAAGATACTAGAAAAGAAGAGCAAGCTAAATGTAAAGCAGGTAAAAGGAAAGAAATTGAAGATTAGAGTGGAAATTAACAAAAGAATAGAGAAAATCAAAACCAAAAATTGTTTTTCTGAAAAAACTGACAGAATTGACAAACTTTTGGCTAGACTGACCAAGGGAATAAAGAAGACTCAAGTGCTTACTATCAAGAATGAGGAGTGACTGCTAACAGGCAAGACGTTTCTTTTTTTTTGGGTTAATGAAAATCTCTTAAAATTAGATATGGTGATAGTTGCACAAATCTGAGGATATATAAAAACCACTGAATTGTACACCCTAAAAGGGCAAGGTTTATGGTATGTGAATTATATTTCAATAAAGCTATTAAGTTTTATTTATTTTATAAAGATTTTATTTATTTGATGGAGAGAGCACAAGTACAAGAGAGGTATAGCAGAGGGAGAGGGAGAAGTAGACTCCATGCTAAGCAGGGAGCCTGACATGGGGCTCAATCCCAGGTCTCTAGAATCATGATCTGAGCGAAAGGCAGATGCTTAACCAACTGAGCTACCCAGATTACCCTAAGTTCCAGAAATCTGTAAAACATAAGGGCACTTGTGGCAGTCAACTGAGCATCCCACTCTTGGCTTTGGCTCCGGTCATGATCTCCAGGCCATGATCTCCAGGTAGTGAGATCGAGGCCCATGTCAGGTCCTACATTCAGTATGAGGTCTCCTTGAGACTCTCTCTCCCTCGCCCTCTGCCCTTCCCCCCATCTCTCTGTCTAAAATAAATAAATAAATCTTTTTTTAAAAGTCTTTAAAAAATAAAAATCAATGGAGATGCCCACCTGGATCAGCTGGTGAAACACATGACTCTTGATCTTGGGGTTGTGGGTTTGAGCTCCATGTTGGATGTAGAAATTAATTAAAAATAAAATTGTTTTTGGGCACCTGGGTGGCTCAGTCTTCAAGTGTCTGCTTTCCATTCAGGTCGTGATCCTAGAGTCCTGGGATTGAGTCCCACATTGGGCTCCCTGCTTCTCAGGAGGCCTGCTTCTCCCTCTCCCACTCCCCCTGCTGGTGTTCCCTCTCTAGCTGTGTCTCTCTCTGTCAAATAAAAAAATAAAATCTCTTTTAAAAAATTATATAAATTAAAAAATAAAAATTGTTTTAGGTTGGGACTCGAGATGGCAGAGGCATGGGGGACCCCGCTTCAACCAGTCCTCGGAATTTAGCTGGATAGCTACAAGCCTGTCTGAACACCCACAAAATCAGCCTGAGATGTAAGATCTCTATGGAGGCAGAGGTTCTTCAGTCAAGAGGTACAAAGGACAGAGTTGGTATTGTGCAGATAGATATTGGAGGATAAACAGAACGGGGAGGGAACCACAAGAAGCAAGCCACTGGAAAATAACACAAAACCCCAGGGCAAAAGCGTCCTACTCCTGAGGAAGAGCGACAACTTGTAGAGTGGTGGCTGCAGAAAGGGAAGGTCCTGATAACAGCACTCAAAGAGAATCCAGGGGCTTAAGGGGAAAATGTCAGGACCAGTGGCTGCTTGCTCAGACCTGTGCTTGTGGAGGGGGACGCCATCACTGCTGCCACCAGCCACACCTGCCCAGACCAGAATTGCTCAGCATTTTGGAGGGCCAGGGGGCAGAGACATGCAGGCATCTGGGTCAACCACTGAGAGGATCGCTGGGGGTGAGCACTGCCTATGGGAGGCTTCAGTTTTCAGTGGCGCTTACAGAGGGGGATACTGTGTGTTCTAGAGGGTTCAGAGAAGAGCAGAATGTGGCTTCTCTTCTGGGGCAGAGGTCCAGCTATGGACATTTTCCTTTGCTCCAACCCTTGGAAAAGGCACAAAAAGCCCCTGGAGAACAAAAGCCCAAAAAACTAGTTTCCATGGAGCCCAGCCCCTTGATAGGGGGCAGGGTAACTCCACCCAAGCAGGGTTACCTGAAAAGCAATGCAGCAGGGCCCTCCCCCAGAACACAAGCTGGAAGAACAAGAGGAGGACAACCCAAGGGGTCCCCATAAAATTGTAAAACCCCAACACCAGGGGGAAATAGTATCCTGAACTTTGGGTGTTGTCTCACGGCCCTGTGCATTTCTTAGATACAACTTTTTTATTCTTTCTCATGTTTCTTCTCTGTTTTTTCTTTTTACCCACTTAGCATTTCAACTAGATGCTTAATACAACATATTCCATAGTAACTTTCTAACTTCTACTGTTTCACATATACTTTTTTCTCTTTTCCATATATATATATATATATATATATATACACACACACACTTCAATGTAGTCCTTTTTTCCCTATTCAATACTACCTTTATACACACACACACACACACACACACACACATATATATATGTATATATATATATATATACATATATATATATACATATATATATATATGTATGTATATATATGTATACATACAGTTTTAATTTCCCTGTAACACTGGGAAGTAGTGCTCTCTAACAAAGAGAACAACATACATCCAGGAAGAACTGAAACACCCTACCTCACCCACATTAAGAGATTATAGCCCCCACATTCCCTCACCCCCCTTTTTTTTTGTTCTTAACATTATAAATCTTATTCTTGGGTTTCATTTTGGCTGGGTTTTCTTGGTGGTGGCTTCCAATCGGTATGAACTTTCCCAGGGTGCACCTTGCCTGGATTATGGTTGATATTTTTGACTCTATACATTCCCTCAACCATCCCTCAACAGAATGACTAGAAGGAAGAACTCCCAACAAAGAAAAGAACCAGAGACAATCTCCCTTAGACCTAATGGATATAGATATAAACAAGAAGTCAGAAATAAACTTCAGGGTAACAGTTATGAAGACAATAGCTAGGCTGCAGAAAACCATTACAGCAACATAGATTCTCTAAGGGCAGAAATGAGAGCTAATCAGGCCGAACATAAAAATGCTATGAATGAGATGCAATCTAAGCTAGATACTCTATGGCTAGGGTAAACAAGGCAGAAGAACAAATTAGTGATCTACAAGACAAACTGCTAGAAAGGAAGGAACAGAAGGAGGCCTGGAACACCTTAAAATCCACGAAAACAGAATTAGGGAAATAAATGAGGCCATGAAACGTTCTAATGTCAGAATTATTGGGATCCCTGAGGGCATGGAGAAAGAGAGAAAACTAGAAGATATATTTGAGCAAATCATAGCTGAGAACTTCCCTAATCTGGGAAAGAACACAAGCATTACTATGCAAGGGGCAGAGAGGACCCCTCCCAAGATTAATGAGAATAGACTGACACCACAACATATAATAGTACAATTTGCAAATCTTAGATATAAGGAAACAATCTTGAAAGTGTTGACGGGGAAGGGATTTCTTAACTACAGAGGGAGGAACATCAGAATAACATTAGGCCTGTCCAGAGAGACCTGGCAAAATAGAAAGGGATGGCAAGACATATTCAGGGTACTAAAGGAGAAGAACATGCAGCCAAGAATACTTTATCCAGCAAGACTGTCATTCAGAATGGATGAAGAGATAACATCCAGGACCAGCAGAAAATGAAAGAATATGTGACCACTATGCCAGTCCTGCAAGAACTATTGGGGGGGGTCTATAAAAGGAGAAAGACCCCAAGAGTGATACATAACAGAAATTTAGAGACAATATATAGAAACAAGGACTTCATAGGCAACATAATGACAACAAAATCTTATCTGTCAATAATCACTCTCAATGTGAATGGCATACATACTCCCATGAAACGGCAGAGGGTTGCAGACTGGATAAAAAGACAGGACCCATCCATACGCTGTCTACAAGAGGCTGATTTTGAACCCAAAGATACATCCAGACTGGAAGTATAGGGATAGAGAACCATCTTTCATGCTCACAGACTTCAAAAAATAGCTAAGGTAGCAATTCTCATATTAAAAAAATTAGATTTTAAGCTAAAGACTGTAGTTAGAGATACAGAAGGACATGATATCATTCTTTAAGGGTCTATCTAACAACAGGCTGTAACAACTATCAATATCTATGGCCCCAAAATGGGAGCAGCCAACTACATAAACCAGCTATTAGCCAAAATAAGAAAACATATTGATAATAATATATTAATAGTAGGAGACCTCAACACTCCCAACTCAGCAACAGACAGATCATCTAAGCAAAAAATCAACAAAAAAACAAGAGCTTTGAATTACACACTGGACCAGATGGACCTCATAGATATATACAGAACACTCCACCCTAAAACAACAGAATACTCATTCTTCGTGAGCGCACATGGAATAGACTGTATAATGGGTCACAAAAACGTCTCAAACAATACCAAAAGATTGAGATTATCCCCTGCATATTATTATTATATTATATATATAAATATATATCAATATACATTATATATTAATATATTATTATAGTAATCATATATTATATGTTATATATTATTATATTAATTATTAATATATATTAATATAGTGGATTGTTTATTATGTATTAATATTTAATATATATTAATATATTGTAATATTTATATAACATATTAATAATTTACTATATTTATATATTAATAAAGTAGTATAACATATAAATTATATTCCGTGTATATTATTATTATATTATTCCCTGTATATTCAAAGACCACCGCTTTGAAACTGGAACTCCATCACAAGAAAAAATTTGGAAGAAATTCAAACACTTGGAAGCTAAAGACCATCCTGCTGAAGAATGTTTCAGTCAACCAGGAAATCAAAGAAGAACTTAAACAATTCATGGAAACCAATGAGAATGAAAACACATCAGTCCAAAACCCATGGGATACTGCAAAAGTGGTCCTAAGGGGTAAATACATAGCTATCCAAGCCTCACTCAAAACAAAACAAAACAAAACAAGAAACAGAAAAATCCTGAATTCAACAACTAACTTTACACCTTAAAGAACTGGAGACAAAAAAACAAATGAAGCCTAAGCCATGCACAAGAAGAGAAATTATTAAGAGTAGAGCAAAGGTTAATGAAATAGATACCAGAAATACAGTAGAGCAGATCAATGAAACTAGAAGCTGGTTCTCTGAAAGAATTAATAACATCGATAAACCACTGGCCAGACTTATCCAAAAGAAAAAAGAAAGAACCAAAATTAATAAAATTATTAATGAAAGGGGAGAGATCATGACTAACACCAAGGAAATAGAAACAATTACATAAATTATCAATAACTCTGTATCAATAAATTAAGCAACCTGGAGGAAATGGATGCCTTCCTAAAAACCTTTAAACTACCAAGACTGAAACAGGAAAAAATTCACAACCTGAATAGACCAATGACCAATAAACAGCAGCAGCGTTCAAAAACTCAAAAAAACCAAGAGTCCAGGGCCTGATGGATTCCCTGGGGAATTCTACCACACATTCAAAGAAGAAATAATATTTACTCTCCTGAAGCTGTCTCAAAAAACAGAAACAGAAGGAAAACTTCCAGACTCATTCTATGAGGCCAGCAGTACCTTGATTCCCAAAACCAGGCAAAGACCGCATCAAAAAGGAGAATTACAGACCAATATCCCCAATGAATATGGAAATAAGATCCTAGCTAATAGGAGCCAACAGTACATTAACAGGATTATCCATCACAACCAGGTGGGTTTTATCCCTGGGATGCAAGGGTGGTTCAAAATTTTCAAATTAATCAGTGATATAACACATTAATAAGAGGAGAGAGAAGAACCATATTGTCCTCTCAATGGATACAGAAAAAGCATTTGACAAACTACAACATCCTTTCCTAATTAAAACTCTTCAGAGTGTAGGCATAGAGGGAACATTCCTCTTTCATAAAAAAAAAAATCTATGAAAAGCCCACAGTGATCATCATTCTCAATGGGGAAAAGCTGAGAGCCTTTCTCTTAAGATGAAGAACAAGACAAGGATGCCCACACTTGCCACTATTATTCAATATAGTACTAGAAGTCCTAGCAAAAGCAATCAGACAACAACAACAACAACAAAAATAAAAGGTATTCAAATTGTCAAAGAAGAAGTCAAACTCTCTCTTCGCAGATGAAATGATACTTTATGTGGAAAACCAAAAGACTCCACCCTTAAATTTCTAGAACTCATACAGCAATTCAGTAATGTGGCGGGATACAAAATCAAGGCACAGAAATCAGTTGCTCTCCTATACACTAACAATGTAACTCTAGAAAGAGAAATTAGGGAATCAATTCCATTTATGATAGCACCAAAAACCATAAGATACCTTGTAATAAACCTAACCAAACAGGTGTAGGATCTATACTCTGAAAACTACAGAACACTTATGAAAGGAATTGAAGAAGACACAAAAAGATGGAAAAACATTCCATGCTCATGGATCAAAAGAATAACCTTGTTAAAATATCTATACTGCCCAGAGCAATCTATACTTTCAATCTATACTTTCAACACCAATGGCATTTTTCAAAGTGCTGTAACAAACTATCCTAAAATTTGTATGGAACCAGAAAAGACCCTGAATCACCAAGGAAACAATGAAAAAGAAAAAACAAAGCTGGGGGCATCACACTGCCTGATTTCAAGCTATATTACAAAGCTGTGATCACCAAGACAGCATGGTATTGGCATAAAAACAGACACATAGACTAATGGGACAGAATAGAGAGCCCAGATATAGACCCTCAACTCTATGGTCAACTAATTTCTGACAAAGCAGGAAAAAATATCCACTGGATAAAAAGAGAGTCTCTTCAATAAATGGTGCTGGGAAAATTGGACTGCTATATACAGAAGAATGAAAGTTGACATATGCTTACTCCATATACAAAGATAAACTCTAAATGGATGAAAGACCTCAGTGTGAGACAGGAATCCATCAAAGTCCTAGAGAAGAACATAGGCAGTAACCTCTTTGACATTGGCCACAGCAACTTCTTTCAAGACAGGTTTCCAAAGGCAAGGGAAACAAAAGCAAAAATGAACTTTTGGGACTTCATCAAGATCAAAAGCTTCTGCACAGCAAAAGAAACAGTCAACAAAACAAAGAGGCAACCCACGGAATGCAAAAAGATATTTGCAAATGACACTACAGATAAAGGGCTGATATCCAAGATCTATAAAGAACTTCTCAAACTCAACACCCAAAAAAACAGATAATCATGTCAAAAAATGGGCAAAAGACATGAACAGACACTTTTCCAAAGAAGATATACAAGTGGCTAATGGACACATGAAAAAATGTTCATCATTAGCCTTTAGGGAAATTAAAATCAAAACCACATGGAAATATCACCTTACACCAGATAGAATGACAAAATTTTACAAGTCAAGAAACAACAAATATTGGAGAGGTTGTGGAGAAAGGGGAACCCTCTTACATTGTTGGTGGGAATGCAAGTTGGTGCAGCCACTTTGGAAAACAGTGTGGAGATTCCTCAAAAACTTTAGAGCTAACCATGACCCAGCAATTGCCCTACTGGCTATTTACCCCAAAGATAGAGATGTAGTTAAAAGAAGGGCCATATGCACCCCAATATTCATAGCATCAATTTCCACAATAGCCAAAATGTGGAAAGAGCCAAAACGCCCTTCAACAGATGAATGGATAAAGAGGATGTGGTCCATATACACAATGGAATTTTACTCAGCCATCAGAAAGGATGAATACCCACTGTTTACATCAGCTTGGTTGGGACTGGAGGGGATTATGCTGAGTGAAATAAGTCAAGCACAGAAAGTCAATTATTTTATGGTTTCACTTCTTTGTGGAACATAAGGAATAGCATGGAGGACGTTAGAAGGAATTGAAAAATGACAAGGGTGGAATCAGAGGGGGAGACAAACCATAAGAGACTGTGGACTCCAGGAAACAAACTGAGGGTTTTAGAGGGGAGGTGGTGGGGGGATGGGTTAGCCTGGTGGTAGGTATTAAGTAGGGTATGTATTGCATGGAGTACTGGGTGTTATACACAAATAATGAATCATGTAACACTACATCAAAAACTAATGATGCAATGTATAGTGAATAACATACCATAATAAAAAAAAATAAAAACAAGAAAATAAAAATAATTTTTTTTAAATTTTAATATAAAAAAATAAGTAATAATAAAACCCCACCCATTCTTTTAATAGCTGCTTAGTATCATATTATATGGATATACTGTAATTTATGTATCTAGCCCCCCGTATTAACATTTAGTTTTTTTCTTATTTTTTGCTATTATAAAAAATAGTATAATGAACATAGTATGTCATTTCATACATACGCATCTATGTCTGTTGGATAATTTCTGTGAGCGGAACTTTTAAAGCAAAGGGTATGTGCAATTTTACTTTTGTTAGACATTGCCAAATTCCCCTGTTGAGAACCTGTATCAATTGGTATTAACAAAATTGTTATTATCTTTACCAATCTAATATATGAAAAGTGGCATTTCAATGCAGTTTTATTTTGCTTTATTCTTATTACAAATGAGGGTGAACATCTTTTCATATGCTTAAAGTGGTAACATTCTGGATTTTCTGTGAATTGTCAGTTCATATCCTCTACTATCTCTCTTTTGGGTTATTAGTACTTTTTTATTGATTTATAATACCTCTTCATATATTAAGAAAATTAACCTTCATCTATGATAAGAAATAAATTCAATTTTTGTCTTTTGACTTTGTTTATGGTATTTTCCTTCCAAAAAGAAATTTTCATATATATGAATTTATCAATCTTTTCTTTATAGGTTTTATAGGATAGTTAGAAAGGCCATTGTCACTCTAATACTACTTTTTAAGTAATAGGTTAAATGTTATTAGTGGGAAAAGCTGGGTAGAAGCTTCATATAAATTCTCTACTCATTTTGCCACTTTGTGAGTCTAAAATTATTTACACAATGGATTAACAGACTTATGTATAGTAAAAGAGATACGCTAAAATGTTAATGGAGAATCTAGTGGTAGGTATAAGGGTTTCCACTGTATGATTCTTTTGACTTTCCTGATGTCTCAAGTTTTTATAATAAAGTACTGGGGGAAAGAGCTCTAAATATTTCTCCTAGTGATTTCATGTTTTTTGACATTTAAATTTTTTATTGAGCTGGAACTAATTTTGGTACAGTATTACATTTTTTGTTTTATTTGTTTAAGTTATATAAATAAAACTCAATTTGCTAGATTGGCAAAAATGACCATTTTAAAACCAACATGCCTTCACCTGGTTTTATAGCTTCATCTATAAAATTTAAGTCTTTGATGCATCTGGAATTTATTCTCTAGCTACTAGGTAGGAATCATACTATATTTTAAAAGTTGATTTCCATTTATTTATTCAAACCTAAATCTTCTTTTTTGTTTCTTAATAGAGAGATGATTATCTTACATTCCATGCTTAAGTTATATCTTATCCTTCTATTTTCCAGTTTCCTTAATTTTTCTTTTATGTCTTATTTTCCCAACCCTTAAATATCTTTGGAACTATTTTCTGAATCCTCCCTATGTTTTTTCTGTAAATTTTATTAATCACACAGAAATGATTACTTACAACAAGTTCCAAAACACCATCTCCTTCATCAGCATTTTCTATCATAGTGGCTCCAAATCCAAGCTCTCGGATGAATTCAGCTATCATTGGGGGTTGTATAACAGCAGGATTATACCTTACTTCTGCCTTGCCAGCCATCAGAGCCACAAGTACAGAATATATTCCTAGAAGCATTGATAAGAAAAGCAATTGAGATAATACCCTTATAAAAAGAGTGATGTTATTAGTATTTTTTCATGTATAAAGGGATTAAAGTGAACCTAGAGAAATTTGCTAGTTATTTATTAGTTATTAGTTAGCTTTTATACAGTCTTGAACCCAAACCAAATAAAACTATTTGAAATGGGGCCTTAGTTTCTTAAACTTTTTATTATGGAAATTTTTGATTTATATATACTCAAAAGAGAAAACAACATAATAAACTTGATACAACCATTGCCCAGTTTCAACAATTATCAATAATACTGGGGCTGGGGGTGCCTGGGGAGCTCAGTAGGTTAGATGATCAACTCTTGATTTGGCTCAGGTCACGATCTTGGGGGTCCTGGGATCAAGCCCCACATTGAGCTCTGTGCTAAGCGAGGAGTCTACTTAAGGATTCTCTCTCACCCTCTCCCTCTCCCTTTGCCCCTCCCCCTGTTCTCTCTCTCTCTCTAAAATAAATAAATCTTTTTTAAAAATTAATACTGGGGCTGTTCTTGTTTCATCTATATTCCTATCCTCTTATTTCCTGTACACTACCCTGATTATTTTGAAGCTAAACCCAGATAACATTTCGTATGTAAATATTTAAATACATATCACTTAAAGATAGACTCTTCTCTTTAAAAAGTACATATAATACCTTATCATACCTAAAATAATTCATTATCACCAAATATCCAGGCAGAATTCACATTTCCATAGTTGTCTTACAATTGTTTACTAGTTTGCCTAACACAGTTTCTTTTTTTTTGAATCGGGATCCAAGTAAGGCCTATGAATTACAATAGGCTGAGACCTTATCATGTAAATATAAAGCATTTGTAGAAACCAATAAGACAGAGACCTAGAGAGAAAGGAACTTAAGCACTTAAGGAAATCACTGCAGTTACAGCAAAGAATCCAAGACGTACCAACATGTACATTATAACATAATCAAATAATAGTGATTTCTTAAAATTATCAAATTTTACTGTCTGGTACACACTAATATAAAGTGCTCTTATTCATGGGGGGGGAGTGCCATACAACTTGTTAATTAAACAAAGGAGTTCATTTTATCACAGTCATCATGTTCTCTAGCACAAGCCTTTTATTAATAACCATCCTACTTCTCTAAGCCAGCTATTGCTAACATTGCCAGGAAGAAAATTAATTCTGCATAGCATAAGTGTCAGCTCTTTCTGGTTATCTATGGCTCTTGGCGGCTACCTGACAGGCAATGGGGATCAACAGGTCAACTCTACGGTTGGATAAAAAGAAAAGAAAATAGTATTAACTTAATAATAGTTTTTAATAAGAAAACAAAGTACCTATATAATCTAAGTTTTCTATATAAAATGCTTACATTCTGTGCTTTGTGGATACCAAATAATTCAGAGGACCAGTTCATAGGAAAGCATCAGTAATAAGAGTAGGGTACAGAGAAAGTAGAAAAAATCTTTTTGCTTCATTTGGATGTAATCTATAGCCAAACAGAAATAGAAGGGAAAATTGGACTCTCAAACATAGGTTTCATACTTACATAAATTATGGCTAACTTTTTAAACTCTTACTTCAAACTATAATTAAAACTCTATTCATTTTTATAAATATAATGCAAACTAAACTAAGAGACAGCGAGTGTTACATAATTTTTTAAAAAGTGAATATAGTAACCCCAGCTAGGCCAATGGTATTCTTGATTGGGTAAAGAGGTAGTAAAGGGGATAGATAGTAGGAAGCACAGGAAGGATCAATCAGCAGAATGGATTTAAAAAAAAAAAAAAAAAGATTCATGATTGGCATAGGCATTGCTTATCTTACGAAAAAGGCTACTTCTGAATTGCAAAAAAATTATTGGTTCTAAAATTAAACAAGAACTTTACAAACTTCTTTTGTTTTCATTTGTTTGTAACCTCCCTCCTTTCCCCTTTTAATCATTCAAATTGTAATATAAGCTTCAGCCTCAACTGCATTCTAATTAGATATAATGGAGATTGAAATGACATGCAAAAATGACACAATGCAGATAAGGGAATAACTGAAGATGGCTCTGTATAACATACACTTTGTTATAACTTTCTGGCCTGTATATATAAGGTAAGGCGTGTGTGTGTGTGTGTGTGTGTGTTATAAGGCCTTTATATATAAGGCCTATGGACCCCAGCCCTATATTATTATTATATACTTTGAGTTATTGCCCCACAATAGAGGGGATAAGCTGATACTAATCTTACCTATTTGGCCCTTGTGACCAAGGGCATGTATTATTTAAGACATTGGGGCTAGTACCAAACCTATGATTTCAGTCTCATTAAACATAACTGCATAACTACATGGTTAACAAATCTATTATACCACAGTGTGAAGTCTATTAACATGAACGCAAATTTGTAAAGTAAAACATTTGAGTATAACTAAATAAAAAAAGTATGCTGTAAATTTTCTAAGATTTTGTAACCTAGAGTTAAAATTTATAGGCGATACTGAGTAACTTTTTAACATTTTTGCTATAAGCAAATATCAGTGAACACTATAATTTTAAACAAACTTGGTTTTGGTCTGGTTCTTGGTCCAGGTACAGTAATACTGAAACTTACGGACTGTGGTTATTAGTTTTAAGCATAGCTTTATCAGAAAATTTGTATGTTTCTTAACATTGATTGCAACCAAGGTCTATAGAGAATAGTAACCTTATACATTTCCTTCTGTTATTTTCCTATAAATTTCATTGATATTAAATGTATTGATCGCGAGATAAACAAGATTGGAACTTGGGAACAAAACCCAAAAACTGGCTGTCAGAAAGTCAAGGTTGTCCTGCACATCACTCATATGCAGGACTTCATAAAGCCCTAGCAAGAACCACAAAAATGGTTATAAAACAACTAAGAGGTCAAACAGGAGAGAGTCCTCAAATCAATACACAAAATAACCGGCTCCAAGACTGTCTTACCTTCTTCTCGTCTTAAATTCCGTTCAATGTTTGCTACACAGGAAGCACAAGTCATACCAGTGACCTGTATGTAACACTTAGATGTAGTCTTTGCTTCCACGTCATTAATTGGTGTCATCATTTTGGTATAAAATTCATTTGTTGAGGTCAAAAGCGGCATTTCCGATGAGGTCTGAGCTATTATTACAAATGGCTCATTTGTATCTGGTGGAGAGGGAAAGATTTGTTTCATTTGAGGTATTCTTCAGCTGCATCCTGGTCATTTATCACAATCCATACCTCCAGGCACTGTCAAACCATTCCTTTAAAACCAGCGTGTACCTAGAACTCTCAACACTGCTTTTTACACTTTCCAGAAAGTGACTTCAAATTTCAATACTGCCCGTGCCAGTACTCTGGAAAATCTGAACTAACTGAATAAACAAAACTTTGGTTATACCAAGTTCTTCTAGCTATTTTCTCTATTGCAAACCCCAGCTAGAGAGTAGGTTGTTGATGGAAAGCTCTTATTTTTATAATGAATAGTTATCATCATGTTAATGACTTGCATACTGGCATTAAACTAATTCATGATATAGTAAGGAGAGCAAAAATGAATTTGTAAAACAGCACTGCAGTATGATGTCATTTGAAAATTTTTTGTGTAGTGGCACCTGGGAGGCTCAGTCAGTTAAGTACCTGCCTTCCACTCAAGTCATGATCCCGGGGTCTTGGGATTGAGTCCCATGTGACCTCACTGCTCAGTGGGGAGTCCGTTTCTTCCTCTCCCTCTGCCCCTCCCCCCTACATGTGCTGTCTCTCTCTCTCACTTTTTTTTTGCATGCATGCTCTCTCTCAAATAAAATCTATCTATCTATCTATCTATCTATATACACACATATATATATATACTAATTTTAAAAATTGCGTATATGTATATACGAGACCATGTACAGGGAAGTCAAATATTAATGGTGGCTATTTCTGACGATTGGGGTTAAGGCAAGAATAGAATGACAGATGAACACATTTTCTCTATAGACACTTCTATATTCTCTAAATTTTAAAAACAATATATTTTTACATTAAAATGTCTTTGAGGACAATTGAAGAAAAGGCAAGGAGTAAGTCAGCAGTAATCTTTGTTATGTGCAAAGGAATATTTGGGGGGTGGTGCCTGAGTGGCTCAGTCGGTTAAGGATCCAACTCTTGATTTTGGCTCAGGTCATGATCTCAGGGTTGTGAGACTGAGCCCCATGTTAGCTCCATGCTGGGTGTGGAGGCTGCTTAAGATTCTCTTTCCAACTCTCCCTCTGCCTCTCCCCACTGCTGCAGGTGCATGGGCACATGCTCCAAAAACCTAAATAAAATGTTAAAAATAGAGCTACCCTGTGACCCAGCAATTGCACTACTAGGTATTTGCCCCCAAATTATAGATGTGGTGAAAAGAAGGGACATGTGCACCCCAGTGTTTATAGCAGCAATGTCCACAATAGCCAAACTGTGGAAGGAGCGGAGATGTCATTCAACAGATGAATGGATAAAGAAGATAGGGTTCATATATACCACAGAATATTACTCGGCCATCAGAAAGGATGAATATCTACCATTTTCATCGACATGGATGGAATTGGAGGGGATTATGCTAAGTGAAGTAAGTCAAGCAGAGAAAGACAATTATCATATGGTTTCACTCATATGTGGAACATAAGCAATAGCACAGAGGACCATAGGGGAAGGGAGGGAAATTTGAAGGGGGAGAAATCAGAGAGGGAGACAGATTATAAGAGACTCTGGACTCCGGGAAACAAACTGAGGGTTTCAGAAGGGAGGCGGTTGGGGGAGGGAGTAACAGGGTGATGGAGGGCACGTGGTGTGATGAGCACCGGGTGTTATACATAACTAATGGATCACTGAACACTACATCAAAAACTAATGATGTACTACACAATGGCTAACTGAACATAACAAAAATAAATAAGTAAATAAAGTCATCTAGATTGTTTCCAGTTTTTGGCAATTACAAATAAAACTGCTAGAAGCATTTGTGTATAGGCAAAAAGATTAAAATAAAATAAAATAAAATAAAAGGAATATTTGGAAAATCTCTCCAGAGAATGTTTATGGACTGTGGAACAATGGGAAATTCCTATCAACCAGAAGTTCCCCTGCAGTCTCAGAAAATCTGCCGTTCTGTTTTAGTTTATCCACTGCAGTATGAATCATCTCCAAGAAGGGAGAAGTTATCCTCTCTAGCACATCCATGCACTTGCAAAGCTATTGATTTTATACTCTCCTGCAGAGATAAGGAGGAAAAGAGGTGATGTGGTAATTTTCAGGCACCTAACTCGTTCTTTCTTCCCCTTGGGCAAAAAGAAACTGGTTCAGGTCTACTTGGCTAACCCACAGAGGAACCCCTGCATCAGAGCTGGTTTTTAGGATGCTAAAGAGGGCATCTCTTGCAGAAACTTTAATAGAAGCCTGACCATTTAACTCATAAATAATGATATAGACTTCACAGATCAGTATAATAACTCTTACTGTTACTTACTCTTAATGCACATACGACAACCTGGGGGATTTTGTTAAAATGCAGATTATAGTTCAGGACTTTTACGATGGGGCCTGAGATTCTGCATTTCCACCATTCTTCCAGGCGATGGCACTACAGCCAATCTGGGTTACAGCAAAAGACACTTTGATCACAATTGACTAGATACTCCGAATTACAAAATTAGTCGTCTCTGATCATAAGAAAATCAATTTAGAAAACTATATTTATTCATTCAGATTGTGGGAGCATTATTTAGAAAACGGATGGTAAAATTTACCAAATACTACTGTGATCTTAAAGAATTCAAAAAGGAAGCTCATTTGCCCAAAGGAAATAGCTGTGGCTTTGAAAAAATATATAAATCCATCCAGGAGCTTACTTCATTCTCTCACAATTACTATCAAGACTTCATTCTGCAATCAGACACTGAAAAAAAAAGTTTATACTGCTAATTACTTTAGGCTCAGTATTCAGTTATTTCAGGTACCAGAGCTAACCTATAATACAATCTGTAATTTTCACACTCTGGAAGTAGAGTACACTAAATTAAAATAAGTCATAAAAATAGTCCCTTTTAGCTACCTTGGCATGACCTCTCAACAAAGATCCATAAAATTGTGCCATTTACCCCAGTGAGTGGGGTAACCAGAAGAGCAAAAGCTTCCATCTTCCACAGACGCAAGGCAGGTGTTAAAAAGCCACACTGGATTAAATGACCACTTTTCTTCAATTAGATTTTCTATAGGCTGTAGTAACACTACCTATGCTTAAGTGAATTCAAAAGGAAGGCAGGCTGACTTTCCTGCACTTGAGACAACAAGCAGAAAAGATTCCAAAAATTTCAAGAAAGGGTTTCCAATATCATCCTCAAAATTGGAGGGTTCAGTGTCTGAAGTAATATGAAGAAGAAATACCTAACCAGAAAATGGATTTAAAAAGAATTAAAAACATCGTTCCTGAAATGTACTCTCAAATGATTCAGAAAAAGGTAGTATGTGTGCATCTGTGTGTGTGTGTGTGTGTGTGTGTGTATGTCAACAGAGAGAATGATAAAACAGATGTGGTAAAATATTAAAAATGAGGAAATCTGAGAGAAATTGGCAAACAGGAATTCTTTATATTACTCTTGCAGCTTCTCTATAAGTTTGAAATTAAAACTAAAAAAGTTACAAAAATGAGAAGAATTTGAGTATTTTTTTCTTTAATTGGTTACTGACTATTTAACTTCATATATTATATATCTTTTTAAGATAATGATGAGATTGATGGTCACAATAAAATTGGATTATGCAAGGGTGGTTCAGTATTTGTACAACCAATGTGATACATCACATCAACAAAAAAAAAGGAAAAAATGTGATTATTTCAATAGGTTCAGAAAAAGCATGACAAATTACAACATCCATTCATTGTAAAAACCCTCCAAAAAAGTTAGCCTAGTGAGAACATACCTCAACATAATAAATGCTTTATACGAAAAACCCACAGCCAACATCATAGTCTATGGTGAAAAACAGAGTTTTTACCCTAAGATCAGGAACAAGACAAGGATATCTGTTCTCACCACTTTTATTCAACACAGTACTGGAAGTCCTAGCCACAGCAATCAGACAACAAAAAGAAATAACAGGCATCCAAATTGCAAAGAAAAAATAAAACTTTCACTGTTTGCAGATGACAGGATACTATATAGAAAACCCGAGTCCACCAAAAAACTACTAGAACTGATGAATGAATTCAGTAAGGTCAAAGGATACAAAATCAATGTACAGAAACCTGTTGCATTTCTACATACCAATAATGAAGCAGCAGAAAAAGAAAAAGCAATTCCATTTATAATTGCATCAAAAATAATAAAATAGGGGCACCTGGGTGGCTCAGTGGGTTAAAGCCTCTGCCTTCGGCTCTGGTCGTGATCCCAGGGTCCTGGGATCGAGCCCCGCATCAGGCTCTCTGCTCAGCAGGGAGCCTGCTTCCCTTCCTCTCTCTTTGCCTCCCTCTCTGCCTACTTGTGATCTCTGTCTGTCAAATAAACAAATAAAATCTTTAAAAATAATAATAATAATAAAATAGCTAGGAATAAACTTAACCAAATAAGTAAAAAACCCGTGCTCTGAAAACTATAAAACGCTGATGAAAGAAACTGAAGACAACACAAAGAAATGGAAAGACATTGCATGTTCATGGATTGGAAGAACAAATAATATTAAAATGTCTATATTATACATTTAATCTAAGCAATCTATACATTTAATGCAATCCCTACCAAAATGCCAATAGCATTTTTCACGGAACTAGAACAAACAATCTTAAAATTTATGTAGAACCACAAAAAACCCTGAATATCAAAACAATCTTGAAAAAGAAAAACTGGAGGTATCACAATACCAGACATCAAATTATATTACAAAGCTGTAGTAATCAAAATAGTATGGTTCTAGAACAAAAACAGACACATAGATCAATAGAACAAAATAGAAAGCCCAGAAATAAACCCACAATTATATGGGTCAATTAATCTTTGGCAGAGGCAGCAAGAATATGCAATGGAAAAAATCGTCTCTTCAACACATGCTGCTGGGAGAAGTGGACAACGACATGCAAAAGAATGAACCCAGACCACTTTCTTACACCATACACAAAAATAAATTCAAAATGAATTAAACACCTAAATGTGAGACAAGAACCACAATAGTCCTAGAAAAGAACCCAGGCAGTAACTTCTTTGACACTGGTCATAGCAATTTTTCTCTAGATATGCCTCCTGAAGCAAGGGAAACAAAAGAACAATAAACTATTGGGACTACATCAAAATAAAAAGCTTCTGCACAGCAAAGGAAACAACAAAACTAAAAGGCGACCTACTGAATAGGAGGAGATAACTGCATATGACATATCCAATAAAGGGTTAGGATCCAAAATATATAAAGAACTTACCAAATTAGACAACCAAAAAACAAATAATCCAATCTAAAAATGGGCAGAAGACCTGAACAGACATTTCTCCAAAGACTTACAGATGGCCAACAGACACATGAAAAGATGCTCAACACCAGTGATCATCAGGAAAATACAAACGAAAACTACAATGACATATCAACTTACATCTGTCAGGATGGCTAATCTAAAATAAAAACTCAAACACTAAGTTTTGGCAAGAAGGTGATGCAAAAAGAACCCTCTTGAACTGCTGGTGGGAATGCAAACTGGTGCAGCCACTATGGAAAATATTACAGAGGTTCTTCAAAAAGTTAAAAATAGAACTGCCCTCTGATCCAGCAATCACACTACTGGGTATTTACCCAAAAATACAAAACACTAATTCAAAGAGATAAACACACTCCAATGTTTACAGAAGCATTACTTACAATAGCCAAATTATGAAAGCAGTTCAATTGTCCATCAATTGATAAATGGATAGAAAGTGTAGTGCATATACATATGTATACATGAACACATATACACAATGGAATATTTAGCCATAAAAAATGAAATCTTGCCATTTACAATGATAAGAATGGAGATAGAATGTATTATTCTAAGTGAAATAAGTCAGTCAGAGAAAGAGAAATACTCAGTTCACTCATATGTGGAATTTAAGAAACAAAACAAATGAGCAAAGGGACAAAAAAGAAATTAACAAAGAGATTCTTAATTATAGAGGATAAACAGATGGTTACCAGAGGAACTGTTTGGAGGATGGGTTAAATAGGTGATGGAGATTAAGAAGTGCACATGTGGGGACGCCTGGGTGGCTCAGTCGGTTAAGCAGCTGCCTTCAACTCAGGTCATGATCCTAGGGTCCTAGGATCCAGTCAGTCCCTCATCGGGCTCCTCGCTCTGCAGGGAGCTTGCTTCTCCCTCTGCCTGCTCTGCCTGCTGTTCCCACTGCTTGTGCTCGCTCTCGCTCTCTCTCTCTCTTAAATAAATAAATAAAATCTTTAACAACAAAAAAAAAGAAGAAGTGCACTTGTAATGAGCACTGGGTGAAGTATGGAAGTGATGAATCATTATATTGTACACCTGAAACTAATGTATCACTGTAAGTTAACTACACCTGCATTAAAATGTTAAAAAATAAAATTAAAAAAAGATTCAACAATGAAGAAAAAAAGCACCTGATATTTCTCTATCTCCTTTAACTTTTACAGCCCACCCAAAATTAGTATGTCATAAAGACAAATCATGCCAGCCCCTCTCTTTCTGGGAAGGGGTTATAGTGATAGGCTGTGAGGCCAGAATCGGCATTGACATGGATATTCAGAAAATGGGTAGCCACCATTCTGATAGCATCTTAAACTCTAAATGATCTCTACCAGAAATACAAAATGCAATCATTTGATATCAACCTTTTATCCAAATAATATGGGCCACTGTAGTCACAACTCTATCAATTTTTTTATGGTGATGTTCACTGTGCCAAGGTTTTTTACCTATTCATCATGGTCATTAATGTGTTTGTTTTAACCCCTCACAGATGTAGGACACACAACAGGCTCCTGGTAATTATTTGTCAAACAGTCTATTCCTGGGGCCCTTGACAACAGTTGGTGGAGGTAAAATCCATTGTTAAAAGTTACTGAACATGTTGCATTCATGGATCCTGAAAACGAGGTAGATGATAGACATGGAGAGAGACTATCAAGTGCTCTTACTAGTCTGACCAGAATTTCTCCTACTGGAACCCTCCTACACTGTTGGTGGGAATGCAAGCTGGTGCAACCACTCTGGGAAACAGTGTGGAGGTTCCTCAAAAAACTGAAAATAGAGCTACCCTATGACCCCGCGATTGCACTACTGGGTATATATCCTAAAGATACAAACATGGTGCTCCGAAGGGGCACGTGCACCCGAATGTTTTATAGCAGCAATGTCCACAATAGCCAAACTATGGAAAGAACCTAGATGTCCATCAACAGATGAATGGATAAAGAAGATGTGGTATATATACACATGGAATACTATGCAGCCATCAAAAGAAATGAAATCTTGCCATTTGCAACGACGTGGATAGAACTAGAGGGTATCATGCTTAGCGAAATAAGCCAATCGGAGAAAGACAACTATCATATGATCTCCCTGATATGAGGAAGTGGAGATGCAGTGTGGGGGAGTTGGGGGGTAGGAAAAGAAAAAATGAAAGAAGGTGGGATTGGGAGGGAGATAAACCATAAAAGACTCAATCTCAAAAAACAGACTGAGGGTTGCTGGGGGGAGGGAGGACGGGAGAGGGTGGTAGGGATATGGACATTGGGGAGGGTATGTGCTATGATAAGTGCTGTGAAATGTGTAAACCTGGTGATTCACAGACGTGTACCTCTGGGGATAAAAATACATTATATGTTTATTTTTAAAAATAAATTAATTTAAAAAAAAAAGAATTTCTCCTACTGCTCAAGTCCATCTTTGAAGCCATGTGAGGTAGTTGGAAAGTTACTTTTACTCTGCTCACATCTGTATATAAAAACTCTTAAATGCCATTTTAAATTATATTATTTATGACTATATTATCATTATAGCAAATAAACAATGTTAATACAGATTTAATTCAGAGACTTTATTTATAGAGGTCACCATGGCAAATTATTTTATACCAGGGATTCTCAAACTATAATGTGCATATGAATTACCTGGAGAGCTTATTAAAATTAAAATGTAGATTTTTATTTAATGGATATGCAGTGGGTCAGAGAGTCTAGTTCTAACAAGCTCCCAGTGATGGTGCTTCTACCGCTGATCTGTGAACCATACTTGAAGCTGCAAAAATACAGACCCAAATGAATAGGATAAATTCCAATGTAGAGGTACAATCTGAAAGTCTGTGAGGTTCTTGCTTACAATGTCAGATACCAGATCTGATTTTTAAAAAATATTTCACTTTCATATAATATGTGATATAAACTGATATGATTTTAGTTCCTATATTTAAGTTCCTGTATTTAAGAAGCATAGGAATATCACAGTGTAAGTAACTTGTCTGGCTGATATTAATGTAAACTAAACTTATGTGGTGTTCATAATGCATTATGTATGCCAAAGTATTTTAATTTAATAGAAACTCTGAAGATTAATTCAACATTATATGAGCAAAAATGTGAATCAGTTTCAAATACTGTCTTTTTTTTAAAAAGATTTTTTATTTATTTATTTGACAGAGAGAGACACAGCGAGAGAGGAAACACAAGCAGGGGGAGTGGGAGAGGGAGAAGCATAGGGAGGCCAATGCAGGGCTCAATCCCAGGACCCTAGGATCATGACCTAAGCTGAAGGCAGACGCTTAACAACTGAGCCACCCAGGCACCCCTCAAATACTGTCATTTTGAAAATTTTAAAAAATTATAAGCAATGGGGGCACCTGGGTGGCTGAGTTGGTTAAGTGTCTGACTCTTGATTTTGGCTCAGGGTTGTGAGATTGAGCTCCACATCAGGCTCCATGCTGGGCATGGAGCCTGCTTAAGATTCTCTCCTGCTCCCTCTGCCCCTCCCCACTGCTTGTGCTCTCTAAATAAATAATTAAAAATTTTAAGGAATGATAGATACAACAAAATTTTGCTGAAACCAATTTTATTCATTTTTATGGCTACCTGATACAGTTTCACTTCAATATTTCAATTAAAATTTTTCTTCTTGTTTCTTTTTTTAAAGATTTTATTTATTTATTTGACAGACAGAGATCACAAGTAGGCAGAGAGGCAGGCAGAGAGAGAGGAGGAAGCAGGCTCCCTGCTGAGCAGAGAGCCCGATGTGGGGCTTGATCCCAGGACCCTGAGATCAGGACCTGAGCCGAAGGCAGAGGCTTAACCCACTGAGCCACCCAGGCACCCCTCTTCTTGTTTCATAATCATTTCCTTTTGTAATTATGGATCTCCCATACTTTGTTCAGACATTTAGTACTAGAGGCCCTTTAATATTTTGGTATCCTATGTGAATTTTCTAATAAGGAATTATATGTCTCTTTTCTTGAGTACAAGAATTTTGGTCTTTTGAGATTGTCTTTATTAAAGTGAGAATTCTAGGTGGCAATGTAAAGTGGTTCAGCCACTTTGGAAACATAGGGCAGCTCCTGAAAAAGTTAAACGTATTCACCCTATGACCCAGAAATTACACTCCTAGGTATATACCCAGAAGAAACAAAAACATTATTCATGTAAAAACTCATACACAAATGTTCATAGCAGCATTATTCATAAAAGCCAAGAAGTGGAAACAACCTAAATTTCCATGAACTGACAGGTGGAGAAACAAAATGAGGTGTATATGTATATACACAATGGAATACTATTTATGTACCTTGAAAACAATATACTAAATGAAAGAAGTTAGACACAAAAGGACAAATATTCTATGATTCCACTTATATGGTACCTAGAGTTGTCAAATTCATAAAGACAAAAAACAGAACAGTAAATAACAGGAGCTGAGGGAAAGGGAAGGGAAATGAGGAGTGACTACTAATGGGCACGGGGTTTCTTTTGGGGGTGATGAAAATCTTGTAAAATTAGATAGTGGTAATAGCTCCAAAACTCTGAATATACTAAGAACCACTGGACTATATACATTAAAAGGGTGAATTTTCAAAGCAGCAATATCCATGATAGCCAAAATGTGGAAGGAGATGAGATGTCCTTTAACAGATGAATGGATAAAGAAGATATGGTTCATAGATACAATGGAATATTACTCAGCCATCAGAAAGGATGAATATCTACCATTTGCAGTGACATGGATGAAACTGGAGGGGATTATGCTGAGTGAAATAAGTCAAGCAGAGAAAAACAATTATCATACAGTTTCACTTATATGTGGAACATAAGGAATAGCGTGGTGGACCATAGGGGAAGGGAGAGAAAACTGAATGGGAAGAAATCAGACATGAAGATAAACCATGAGAGATTCTGGACTCCAGGAAACAAACTGAGGCTTGCAGAAGGGAGAGGGTTGGAGGGATGGGGTAGCCAGGTAATGGGTATTAACTGTATTAACATGTAGTGCCTATTATTAAGGAGAGGGTACATGTGATAAACACTGGGTATTATATGCAACTAATGAACTGTTGATCACTACAGCAAAAACTAATGATACTAATGATGTACTATATGTAGGCTAACTAAACATAAAAAAAAGAGCTACAAGTGATGTGGGAGATGGCGCCACAGATGTCTTACATTTGCCATCCTTGGGATAGCATATAATAAAATAAAATTAGATTAAATAAATAAATAAATAAAATCCTTAAAAATAAAAAAATAAAAACTCCAAAAGTTAAAAACTTTAAGAAATTAAAAAATAAATAAAAGGGTGAATTTTATGGTATGCAAACTACATCTTTACATTAAAAAATTGAAAATTCTATAATTTCTGGGGCACCTGGGTGGCTCAGTGGGTTAAGCCTCTACCTTTGGCGCAGGTCATGATCTCAGGGTCCTGGGATTGAGCCCCGCATCGGGCTCTGTGCTCTGCAGGGAGCCTGCTTCCTCCTCCCTCTTCGCCTGCCTCTCTGCCTACTTGTGATCTCTCTCTCTCTCTCTGCCAAATAAATAAATAGAATCTTAAAAAAATTTAAAAAAAGAAAATTCTATAATATCTGCCACTTGTCATGAGTGTAAAAATTAAGAATATTTAGTATGTCTCTGGGTCTTCTTCCACTGACATTTGTCTACCATAATAATTTGAGCATGTGTTTAATTTTTTATGCTTCTCAGTTTTAGTGTGCTTGAGAAAAGAATATAGCTATTTGATATCCTTCATTCTGATCAGAATAGCAAAAGTTAACACTGTCTGGAAATTAGTTATATAATTTTTCTATTTTATTTACAGCAAGAATTTCATTAGGGCATTTCCAGTTTAATTCAATGCTAGGTTCAACTCTAGTTCAAAAAAACAAGTTGCCATAAGCGAATTCATTGAACATTCATTTTTGGTTTCAGTTCACAGTAAGAGCTGTCAGGAAATAGACTTTGGGGCAGTTCTAGAGTCAGTTTCATTTGAATGTCCAAATTTAAAGCTACAGTTAAAATTCTATTATTTATTCCTACCTTTTTTTTCTTTTCAAAATAGCATTTGCTTCTCCCATTATACATGAACACATACATCCTTGTCACAAAAAACAAAGTACATAGGCAAGCACAATGGAAATAAATATCACCTTTACCCTACCACTCATATAATAACCACTGTTAAAATTTTAGTTTATGTCCTGCCAGGAACTTTATTCACTTATATACATAAATAACATTTACATGGTATAAATACTTACACATGTGTTTATAAAATTTTGATCATACTGAATATACAAGTTTTTAAGCTTTTATTTTTTCCATTTAACAAGATATCTCAGACACTTTCCTGTGGCATTAAGTATCTTTAGTACTATAATTTATTATGCCTCTATAGCATTTCATCATATGGATGCATCATGATTTAATATTTCTAGTTATTTATTATTACAGATAATTATGCAAATAGCCTTATGCATCTTTGTATACATCACTGACTACTTCTATAGGTCTTACTTCCAAAAACTGGAATTGCAGTGCTTATTAGTCATTTATTATTGATGAAAGCCAAAGAATCCAAAACAGGAAATAAAAAACATTAGCAGAATCTGAGAAAAGGATGATAATTACCTGACAATGCAGCATCAAATCCCATGTCTTCTATTGCTTCTCTCAAGGTTTCTGGAGTGGTTAGTAGAGGATCATATTCAACAGTCCCATTGCCATTTGCAAGAGATACTTGTATGGATTTTACACCTGCCTTTTTTAATATGACACTCTCAATAGACTGAACACAAGAATTACAAGTCATGCCATCAATGTTTATCACAGTTTGTTGAGTCAGAGGATGGCTAGCTATGTTCAAAGGGATCTTTTGAAGGGATGAGCTAGAGGGAGAGTTTGAGGTACTCTCAACTTCACTTGTAATACTAACTCTATATTGCCCTGGTAACACGGCTTCTATTGCTTTTCTGAGGGTTTCTGGAGTGACTGAGCTTGCATTGTACTTTACAATGGCAGATCTCTTCTCTAAAGAAACTGTGACGCTGCTTACATATTGGAGTGTAGATAAAGTACTTTCTATATTTAATACACATGATTTACAATGCATGCCATCTATAAGGAAAGTGACTGTTGAATCACTGGTATATGATGGACTCCTTTGCTGTGATCCTTCTGAGGATTTGACTGGTGTGTTCTTTAGGCGTTCTATATCAATAGCCCCCAATTTGAGGTACTTGGGCTGTTTTTTGATGAATGCTGGAAAGCCCACAGCTTCAATCTGCTTTTTTATTTCCTCTACTGTGATAAGATGAGGCTGATAAACAATAGTAGCTTCTTGGTTGTCCAGGGAAACTAGTTAATAAAAAGAGAAATATTTTATCAGTTATTCCTAGGCCACTTTGGAAAACATTCTATAGACCAAATTAATACCACACATAATTGTTTCTCTATCTTTGTTGTCAGTATCCTCTCTTAAGCTAATTTAGTTCTTTTCAGAAAATGTTACTGACACAGACTGGAAAAAACTAAAAAAATATGACCACTGTATCTATGGTCTCCAAGTTTCCACATGCCTGAATAAAAATATCTTAGAGGTAGAGAGGACTCCAGGTATGTTGCATTAAAAACCCTAAACTCCATGAACTGCCACTCCTGCTACCTTTTCTGCTTGTTTAAGATTCATGTAATTTTTAATTATAATCATTAATTTTACCTATATTAACCCTGGGTATACCACACTGATCCCCAGACTTCAACAAAACAATAAGTATTCTAGTCCAGTGTTTTCAAAACCCATGCTTAAGAAGAAAGCAAACAACTCAAAGACCAAAACAGAAAACTAAGCTCACAAAACGATCATGCAAATAACACAAAATGCATTACCTTTAATTCGCTGAACACCTTGCAGCTTCCCAATTTTCCCTTCAATGGTGCTGGTGCATGAATGGCAAGTCATCCCTTCTACTTTCATCTTCAGCATGACTTCACCTGCTTGAGCCAGACTGTAATCTTCACAAGTTCCTGACTTTTTCTCCAGAGTTCCAGTATCTAAACTTAGATCTGGAAGCAGCTCTATTATCTGATTGGCATTCACTATAGAAGGGATTACCGTCACCACTACAGTTCTTTGCTGAGGGGAAATTTTAATGTCTGTCACACCCTTGGTCTTGAGCAATGTGTTTTGGATATGGTCACATGGCATAGCCAGTGAAGCAGCAACAGTCAGAAACACAGTCTCAGTTAAAACAGGGAGAGGATTAGGATTGTGGAGAATAGCATCAAAGCCCATGTCATCAATAGCTTCCAGTAGGGTCTTTGGAGTGTGTAGTCTAGGGTCATAAATAATAGTTGCATTTTTTTCCTCCAGTGAAACCTTTTGGAAGAAAATTTCAAAAGTCAGTTCAATTAAATTTCATGACTTAGACCTTAAAAGTTAGCAATCATCATACCACATTCAAGAAGAATGGAACAAATAATCCAATCAAATGAAGTTTCTCTATTAGTTCTCATCTCATTCTCTTAGGAAAGAAACAGAAAATATCTTCTGTACTTACAGGAATGATAAAGTTATATGTAGGTGTATGTGACTCAAGTACTGATTAGGCATTTGAAATATACACATGGACAAACACACCCTAGAATTTCACAACCAAGTACAAACAACTCTTCTTCACTATCTCCTTTCACAAATTATTCCAATACTTCACACTCTACCAATTCAAAAGATAATAAAGGAAACAGGATCAGCTGCAGAAAATAAAAGATGACATGAAGTTTAAATTTTAAGATGGTAAGATAACTTTGTTTGGAAGAAAAGACATAAGCATGCTAGTTCATGATTAAAGGTAGTATAATGGGGCACCTGGGTGGCTCAGTGGGTTAAAGCTTCTGCCTTTGGCTCAGGTCATGGCCCAGGGTCCTGGGATCGAGCCCCACTTTGGGCTCTCTGCTCCGCAGGGAGCATGCTTCCTCCTCACTCTCTGCCTGCCTCTCTGCCTACTTGTGATCTCTGTCTGTCAAATAATTAAATAAAATCTTTTTAAAAATCTTTAAAGGTAGTATTGTAGGATTTTGTAGCATATATTCCCATAACCTTCTAAGTTACTACAGCCTAGTATTACTTTTATTCAAAATAAGAACATCTTTATTGTCTCACCTGATTCAATGATAAAAACAATGACTGGATTCCTAAAGCTCAGCTACTGTATATGATTTAACTACTACCATGATTACATGCATATCTTTGGCTGGCACCTTACAAAAATTAATGATGTAGTCATACACACAAACACATATGCACAAACACACAATTACCGGGCTGGGAGTCAGAAGATTTGCATTCCATTGAAAATTCTCCACTTATTAAGCAATCACACTCATTAATTTTACCATCTACCATGCCCTATAATCTTCTAGGGTTATTATAAGGATCATATATGTAAATAGATGAGAAAGTAGTTCTTTACAGCAGTGAGTTAAAGGTAAATGCAGAACAACTAATACTTTTTGAGCACCTACTATATGGGCTAGGAACCAGGATTCTCAAGACACAAAGCTGAGCATGATACAGTCAAAGGCAGCAATACTAGAACAGAAAACAAACATGTATTCATCTCTGGGAATATGAGTTAGAAAAGCCTTCTTAGAGGAGATAACACCATAATATAAACGGACAAACAGAAATCAGCAAGGACACATGAGGCAGGAATTCCAGACAAATGATAAAGTAGATAAAAGATCATAAGCAAGAGAATTAGGCAACCGATGTATCATGGGGCCCTTCCATGCCAATAATGCAATTTATCCTATTGGTAATAGGGGGCTATGGAAAAGTTAAGCAGGGGAATGGTTGTATTAGCATTTTAGAGAAGAATGATTGTATTAGCATTTTAGAGAGGAATCATTTTGGAGACATTTGGGGGTGGAATGGAGTGACACAGGATGGAAGATCAGTTAGGAGACTACTGCAATTGCAATAGTGGTACACAGAAGATCTTAATTAAGGCATGGACACTGGGGATAAAGAAAAAGGGGCAGTTTTAACATATATTTGGGAGGACAGGAACTAGTAAGGAGATTATAGAGAAAAAAGGAGATGATTACAATGACTTATATGTTTATGGTTTGGACCAATGTACAGATGGTGTTGCTATTAAACATTATCAGAGATAGAGGAGGAAAACTGGAGGAAGTTAAGAGGTTGGAGTGGAAGGAAAAGAAAGATGATAAACTTAGGGTTTTTTTAATCATTTTTTTATTTATTTTCAGCATAACAGTATTCATTGATTTTGTACCACACCCAGTGCTCCATGCAATCCGTGCCCTCTCTAATACCCACCACCTGGTTCCCCCAACCTCCCACCCCCCTACCCCTTCAAACCCTTCAGATTGTTTTTCAGATTCCATAGTCTCTCATTGTTCACCTCCCCTTCCAATTTCCCCCAACTCCCTTCTACTAACTCCCCATGTCCTCCATGCTATTTGTTATGCTCCACAAATAAGTGAAACCATATGATAATTGACTCTCTCTGCTTGACTTATTTCACTCGGCATAATCTCTTCCAGTCCCGTCCATGTTGCTACAAAAGTTGGGTATTCATCCTTTCTGAGGGAGGCATCATACTCCATAGTGTATATGGACCACATCTTCCTTATCCATTCATCCCTTGAAGGGCATCTTGGTTCTTTCCACAGTTTGGCAACCGTGGCCATTGCTGCTATAAACATTGGGGTACAGATGGCCCTTCTTTTCACTACATCTGTATCTTTGGGGTAAATACCCAGTAGTTCAATGGCAGGGTCATAGGGAAGCTCTATTTTTAATTTCTTGAGGAATCTCCACACTGTTCTCCAAAGAGGATGCACCAACTTGCATTCCCACCAACAGTGTAAGAGGGTTCCCCTTTCTACACATCCCCTCCAACACATGTTGTTTCCTGTCTTGCTAATTTTGGCCATTCTAACTGGTGTAAGGTGATATCTCAATGTGGTTTTAATTTGAATCTCCCTGATGGCTAGTGATGATGAACATTTTTTCATGTGTCTGATAGCCATTTGTATGTCTTCATTGGAGAAGTGTCTGTTCATATCTTCTGCCCATTTTTTTATATGATTATCTGTTTTGTGTGTGTTGAATTTGAGGAGTTCTTTATAGATCCTGGATATGACCTGATGGATTCCCTGGGGAATTCTACCAAACTTTCAAAGAAGAAATAACACCTATTCTCCTGAAGCTGTTTCAAAAATTTGAAGCAGAAGGAAAACTTCCAGACTCTTTCTATGAAGCCAGCATTACCCTGATCCCCAAACCAGGCAAAGACCCTACCAAAAAGGAGAATTTCAGACCAATATCACTGATGAATATGGATGCTAAGATTCTCAACAAGATCCTAGCAAACAGGATCCAACAGCACATTAAAAAGATTATCCACCATGACCAAGTGGGATTCATTCCTGGGCTACAAGGATGGTTCAACATTCGCAAATCAATCAATGTGATAGAACAAATTAATAAGAAAAGAGAGAAGAACCACATGGTCTTCTCAATTGATGCAGAAAAAGCATTTGACAAAATCCAGCATCTGTTCCTGATTAAAAAGCTTCAAAGTATAGGGATAGAGGGAACATTCCTGAACTTCATCAAATCTATCTATGAAAAACCCACAGCAAATATCATCCTCAATGGGAAAAAGCTTGCAGCCTTCCCGTTGAGATCAGGAACACGACAAGGATGCCCACTCTCACCATTCTTGTTCAACATAGTATTAGAAGTCCTAGCGACAGCAATCAGGCAACAAAGAGAAATAAAAGGTATCCAAATTGGCAATGAAGAAGTCAAACTCTCTCTCTTCGCAGATGACATGATTCTTTATATGGAAAACCCAAAAGACTCCACCCCCAAACTACTAGAACTCATACAGCAATTCAGTAACGTGGCAGGATACAGAGTCAATGTACAGAAATCAGTGGCTTTCTTATACACTAACAATGAAAATACAGAAAGGGAAATTAGAGAATCGATTCCATTTACTATAGCACCAAGAACCATAAGATACCTGGGAATAAACCTAACCAAAGAAGTAAAGGATGTGTACTCGAGGAACTACAGAACACTCATGATAAATTTAGTTTTACACCCATTGATTTTGAGAGGCGGTAGGGTATTAATGTTCTAAAGGCCATTAAAATATGGGCACTATTGGGATGCCTGTGTGGCTCAGTCAAGTGTCTGCCTTCAGCTCAGGTCATGATCCTAAGGTCCTGGAGTCAAGTCCCACATCCCACTCCCCCGCTCGGCAGGGGAGCCTGCTTCTTCCTGTCCCTCTGCTGCTCCCTCTACTTGTGTTCTCTCTCTCTCTCTCTCTCTCTTATTCTCTCTCTCTCTCTTCCTCTCTCTAAATAAAATCTTCTTAAAAATATGGGTATTATTGGGGCGCCTGGGTGGCTCAGTGGGTTAAGCCTCTGCCTTCCGCTCGGTTCGCGATCTCAGGGTCCTGGGATTGAGCCCCACATTGGGCTCTCTGCTCCGCAGGGAGCCTGCTTCCACCCCCCTGCCACGCCTGCCTTTCTGCCTACCTGTGATCTCTCTCTGTGTCAAATCAATAAATAAAATCTTTTTTTTAAATATGGGTATTATTATTATTATTATTAGTTGTAGAAGTAGTAGCAGCAGCAGTAGTAGTAGTATGGATTCCTGTTGAAAATATTTGTTCCATAAATAAAAGCAACCTCAAAATATAATTAAAAGTAATTAAGAATCAGAGCACCTGGGTGGCTCAGTCAGTTAAGTGTCTGACCCTTGATCTCGGCTCAGGTCTTAATCTTAGGGTCGTGAGTTGAGGCCCTGCATTAGGCTCCATACTGGGTGTGGAGTCTACTTAAAAAAGTAATTAAGAGGGGCACTTGGGTGGCTCAGTGGGTTAAAGCCTCTGCCTACGGATCAGGTCATGATTCCAGGGTCCTGGGATCGAGCCCCACATTGGGCTCTCTGCTCAGCAGGAGCCTGCTTCCCCCTCTCTCTCTCTCTGCCTGCCTCTCTGCCTCCTTGTGATCTCTGTCTGTCAAATAAATAAATAAAATCTTTTTTAAAAAAGTAACTAAGAGTAGGAAATCTCACTCTAAAGTGTCTGTAAGTTATATAGTAAAATCTTTCACTTATTTTAATGAACTTAATATTTTTAGTTCTTCCTTTAGCTTGGTAATCAATAGCCAGGTATTTGGTGGAATCTTAAAATCCACCCATGGAAAAAAAAGAGATTCTAAGACTGATAATTCTAGTTGGTCAGCTTGTTCTTAGTTATGGAAGAGATCACTAGCATAAGTGATCCAAAACAAAAGTGGGAAAATAATTTAAATTTTGTCTTGGAATACACCACATAACATTTCTCATGAATAAGCTGCAGTATACCCAAACCACATGTAGTTCAGACATATACTTTTCAAAGAGATGCAATATAAATATAGTCACTATAAAATGAAGGCTTTCTGTTTTTGTATCTCTAAAGAGATTTTCTTTTAAACTCTAATCTGAGTCCAATGAAGTCAATGATTTTCTGATTAAGAAAATTACTTTAAAAATTTTAAATATTCAGGGGCACCTGGTTGGCTCAGTCAGTTAAGTGTCTGCTTCAGCTCAGGTCATAATCTTGGGGTCCTAGGATTGAGCCCAGAGCTGGGCTCCCTGCTCAGCAGGGAGTCCACTTCTTTCTATCCCTCTACCTTTCCCCCCAACTCATGTGCACTTTCTCTCTCTCTCTCAAATAAATAAATCTTTTAAAAAATTTAAACAGGGGCACCTAGGTGGCTCAGTTGGTTAAGCATCTGCCTTTGGCTCAGGTCATGATCCCAGGGTCCTCAGATCAAGCCTTGCATCAGGCTCCCTGCTCAATGAGGAGTCTTTCTCCCTCTCCTTCTGGCCCTTCTCCTCTTGTGCGCTCTCTCTTTCTCAAATAAATAAATAAATAAATATCTTTTAAAAAATAAAAAAATTTAAAATTCAAACCAAAGAAGAAGCTGGAGAACAGACGAGGTGTGGAAAAGGAGTGACTATGAAGGGACAGCATAGGAGCAATTTTGGCATGACAAGACTATAGTACCCTGGCTGTGGTGGGGGTTATATGAATCTATACATGTGTTAAACTTCACCAAACTAAAAAAAAGAATCATATGCCAAAAAGAAGTCAATTTTACTGTATAATTATTTTAAACAAAAAATTAAGATAAAAAAATTCAGTTAGTTGTATTGGCTACATTTCAAGTGTTCAACAGCCACTGTGGCTAAGTGGCTGCTGTATGGTTCTGGGTATATAAAGCACATTTCCATCATTGCAGTACATTGCAGGACAGTACTGCTCCAGGTACTATTACACTTTTTTATAAGAAAGTACCAAGCTTTTTTGAAAGGGTGGACACTTCCTTTCTCTTTATGTTTAAATACACTGTATATGGTATCTTTTTAAAAAGATTTGGTTTTGAGCTAATTTCCACCTCCCAAAAAAAACGTTAATTAACCAACATACCCAATGAGAAACTGTTCTTAAAACTGACTTGATAAGCAAAAATCATTTTCTCACTAGACGGTTTGCTGTAATTTCTACTGCACTAGCCTATCTTCTAATTATAAAAGACATAAGGAAATAAGAAAACTATGTATATAAAATACAACACAGAAAAGTTATATTACCCTATGCTGTTTTCATGCTGAAGATTAAAAACACTTCCTCATTTAGTAACTTCTTTTTGTGTGCTTTAAAGCTTGCCAACCACACTTAGCACAAATAAAATGTTCCCCTTTGAGGTAACATCATTCAACTTTTCCTCTGAATGTTAGATATCTAAGGATATCTAAGAGTTAGATATCAAAGAGACCTTTCAAGCCTAAAGTCTCAAAGGAAACAAAAACAAGTGGTACCTTTGTTTCTTTTATGAGGAAATTCACACAGTGATTATCACAATACCATTCTGGATATCAAATCCTTCAGCAGGAAGCTAAAATAACGTTTATTTATTCAACAAATATTTATTGAGTGTCTCTTGTGTGCCTGGCACTGTGCTAGCTGTTAGGAGGGATAGAATGGTAAGCAAAAACAAGCACTGACTCTGGAAACCCGGAAATTGCTGGTAGCAGTATGACTCTGGGTCGACTTAACTCTTTCACATTATCCCCACCAAT
Source organism: Lontra canadensis (assembly GCF_010015895.1). Classification (NCBI taxonomy): domain Eukaryota; kingdom Metazoa; phylum Chordata; class Mammalia; order Carnivora; family Mustelidae; genus Lontra; species Lontra canadensis. The sequence continues at coordinate 653,442 of NW_022631108.1, read as the reverse complement.
GAAAACCAGCTCCACCTATTCACCACACTGTTCCAAAGTTTCAACAGCTTATCTTTTTCTCTCAATCTTTCATTAAGAACCAATGCTATTAATTGCACTACTAGGTATCTATCCCAAAGATACAAATGTAGTGATCTGAAGGGGCACCTGCACCCAGTGTTTATAGCAGCAATGTCTACAACAGCCAAACTGCAGAAAGAGCTGAGATGTCCACCACAGATGAATGGATAAAGAAGATGTGATACACACACACACACACACACACACACACACACACACACACAATGGAATATTACTCAGCCATCAGAAAGGATGAAATCTTACCATTTACATTGGCATGGATGGAACTGGAAGCTATTATGCTGAGTAAAAGAAGTTAGAGAAAGAGAGTTATCACATGGTTTCACTCATATGAAGACTATAAGAAACATGGGCACCTGGGTGGCTCAGTTGGTTAGGCGTCTGCCTTCAGCTCAGGTCATGATCTCAGGGTCCTGGGATCAAACCCTGTGTCGGGTTCCCTACCCAGCGGGAAGTCTACTCCTCCCTCTGCCCCTCCACTTGACTCATGCTCACTCTCCTCCCCTCAAATAAATAAAATCCTAAATAAAGAAATATAAGAAACAATGCAGAGGATCGTAGTGGAAGGGAGGGAAAAAAGGGATGGGAAGAAATCAGAGAGGGAAAAACTATATGAGACTCTTAACTATGGAAAAGAAACCATGGGAAAGTAACTGAGGGTTGCTAGAGGGGAGGCAGGTGGGAGGATGGGGTAACTGGGTGATGGGCATTAAGGAGGACACCTGATAATAATGAGCACTGGATGTTACATGTAACTGATGAATTACTGAACTCTACATCTAAAACTAATGATGTTCTCTATGTTAGCTAACTGAATTTAAATAATAACATTTTAAAAAGAACCAATGTTGTTACTTCTATTTTCCATAAGAACTGTTCTTCCATTAAATCAATAGTTCCTCTAAAAATAAACATATACCAGTCTACAAATTATGAATGTGACTCATAGGAAGGACTTAAGGTGGAAGACTATTCACTGTATTTAGATAAAGGCAGGAGTGGAAGAGAAGAAAAAGAAAATAAGTCAAAATACTCTGTGGTCTCAATAGCATTAATGGAGTAGAGCGTGCTAAATGTCCATAGGAATTATAAAGATCCACTATTTTAATGGGTATGGTATTCTTTATCTACTGAAATGCCTAAAATATGAAATTCAAGCACAGTATACTTTATCTGCATATGATTTCTATATAATTTGCTCTTAAGTAGGATGAAAGCTAGAACCTTGGACAAATACCCTAACTCAAAGAGTTTCATTTTCTTAAGAGACTGGTTTAAAGCTCATTTTCTTACATTTTCATAACAACTCAACATAAAGGTAATCAGAGGTTTTTCAGAGCTTGAAAGGATTCTATCATTTTATATAGACTTTAGTCAGAAAAGTGAAATGATGCATCAGTTATCTTGAATTTCTAACATGTTTCATTCACCAACCACAAATAGTTTTAACTCAACTAAAAACTATTTAAAATACATATGAGGAACCCAATATAGATTACATATTTTACAATACAAATTGTATTACTCTTTGTTGAAAAAAATAACATGTATATAATAATCAAGTAACACTCTACTCTGATGCTTCAATATAGGATATTGAAAATTAAAAGCCATTAATATAAACTGTAAGGTACTGGCACAAAAACAAACACATAGATCAATGGAACAGGATAGAGAACCCAGAAATAGCATGTGCTGTGATGAGCACTGGGTATTATACACAACTAATGAATTACTGAACACTACATCAAAAACTATTGATGTACTATACAGTGGTTAATTGTAATTTATAGAGCAATTTATAAATTACAGTAAATTTATTAGTAGTAGTAATTTATAAATTATGGTAAAACTGTAATTTATAACTATAATTTAAAAAGAAAAAGAAAACCCAGAAATAAACTTACACATATATGGTCAAGTCTATGGCAAAGGAGGCAAGAATATACGATGAGAAAGAAAGAGCGTCTTCAATAAATGGTGCTAGGAAAACTGGACAACATGTAAAAGAATGAAACTGGACCACTTTATAACACCATACACAAAAATAAACTCAAAATGGATTAAAGACCTAAACATGTGACCTGAAACCATAAAAATCCTAGAAAAGAACATAGGCAGTCATTTCTCTGACATCAGCCATCGCAACATTTTTCTAGATATGTCTCCTAAGGCAAGGGAAACAAAAACAAAAATAAACTATTGGAACTACACCAGAATGAAAAGTTTTTACACAGCAAAGGAAACAAACCATCAATAAAACAGAAGGACAAACTAATGGATGGGAGAAGATATTTGCAAATAACATATCTGATAAAGCATTAGAATCCAAAATATATAAATAACTTACCAAACTCAACACATACACACACACAAAAAAAACACACAAAAAATGGGCAGAAGACATGAATAGGTATTTTTCCAAAGAAGACATACAGATGGCCAACAGACACATGAAAAGATGATCAACATCATTTATCATCAGGGAAATGCAAATCAAAACTACAATAAGGTACCACCTTATTGTATTACCTGTCAGAATGGCTAAAATCAACAACACTAGAAATAATGGTTGTTGGCGAGGATGTGGAGAGAGGGAAAACCTCTTGCATTATTGGTGGGAATGCAAACTGGTGCCGCCACTCTGGAAAACAGTATGGAGGTTCCTCAAAAAGTTAAAAATAGAACTACCCTATGACCCAGCAATTGTACTACTAAGTATTTACCCCAACAATACAAAAATACTAATTCAAAGGGATACATGTACCCCGATGCTTACAGCAGCATTATCTGCACTAGCTAAATTATGGAGCCCAAGTGTCCACTGACTGATGAATGGATAAACATGTGAAACAATGGAATATCACTCAGCCATAAAAAAAGAATGAAATCTTGCCATTTACAATATGGATGGAGCTAGAGAACATTATGCTAAGCGAAATAAGTCAGAAAAAGACAAATACCATATGACTTCACTCATATGTGGAATATAAGAAACAAAACAAATGAGCAAAGGGGGAAAAGGAAATGAGCAAAGGGGAAAAAAGAGACAGAGGCAAACCAAGAACTATGGAGAACAAAGAGATGGTTACCAGAGGGTAGGTGGGTAGGGGGATGGGTTAAAAAGATGATGGATTAAGGAGTGCACTTGTTTGGATTAGCACTAAGTGTTGTATGGAAGTGCTGAATCACCTGAAACTAATAACACACTGTTAACTAACCAGAATTTCTTTTTTAAAGATTTTATTTATTTATTTATTTATTTTTCAGAGAGATAGAGAGCACAAGTAGGCAGAGCGACAGGCAGAGGGAGAGGCAGAAGCAGGCTCTCCACTGAGCAGGGAGCCTGATGTGGGGCTCAATCCCAAGACCCTGGGATTATGACCTGAGCTGAAGGCAGCTGCTTAACCAGCTGAGCCACCCAGATGCCCCAACTAACCAGAATTTGAAGAAACACTGGGAAAAAAAAGAATACCAAACAGATAGTACAGATTTCCCTTAAAACTCTTTTACTTTATAGTATTCCCTATTATTGCTTAATGTATTGCATTCAATGTGATACATATGTTAAAATGGATAAAAGTTTCTATTTTACAAAAAAAATTCAAAAACTAAATATCTTAAAATGAAAAAGATGCAGAGATTTTATTGTTGTTGCAGTATTGTTTTTCATACACTAAACTATCTGTAAACTTGAGTGCATCAGCAGAATTTTTACTATTATCACTCATTTGTTCAAAAATTATTCAACTAATGCATGGTTATTAATTATGAAATATTTAAATACAAAGTTATACAAAGGAAATAATGAAACTCCCTATCCATACCATTCCTTTACTGCTAGATTTTTTTTTATTATTTTTTTTAAAGATTTTATTTATTTATTTGTCAGAGAGAGAGGAGCTAGAGCGAGCACAGGCAGACAGAGTGGCAGGCAGAGGCAGAGGGAGAAGCAGGCTCCCTGCCAAGCAAGGAGCCCGATGTGGGACTCGATCCCAGGACACCGGGATCATGACCTGAGCTAAAGGCAGCTGCTCAACCAACTGAGCCACCCAGGCGTCCCAGCTGCTAGATTTTTATATTGAGTTTGATCTTATTTTGAAATTTGGAGTAAAGTTCAACTAAATCAGAAACCAAACTCTTCTTGAATAAGAAGACTCCACATCTTCATGGATGGATAACTATTACCCAGGAATTAGGCAAAATGCCTGTTTTACTCTAATACAACGTTTGAAAAACAGAATGTTCAAATGCTCTATCATTTGCCATAGGAAAAGTTACGAAGAAAGTTCCAAATAGAAATTTAAAAAATCATCTCTATTGTTGATATGGAACAATCTCTAAGATATATTTGCTAAGTGAGAAAAGCAAGGCATAGATAATATATATAGTGTATGTGAAAGGTGAAAGAAAATGGAGTCACTTATGTCAAGGGGTTTTAAAATGGAGCCAGAAGGCCATTAAGGAGATGGGCCTTATACATGTCCTCACCTGGTGGAACCATAAACTTCTGAACTGGGCCAAACCACAAATATTCCAAGGACTATGCACAAACATCTGCAACCTACTACATTAATAGATTTTTGCTTAGTAATAGCCTTAATAATAAATAATATTTAGCCAAAATTAGTTTTCTGCCACCAATACCAATTAAAATTCTTTACAAACAGTATATACAAGCATTCCTCTTGGTCATTAAAAACCACTGACTTTTGGGGGGTTTTTTTGTTTTGTTTCTTGTTTTTTTATTGTGCTATGTTAGTCCCCATAAAATACATCATTAGTTTCTGATGCAGTGTTCCAAGATTCATTGTTTATGTACCACAAGCAGTGCTCCATGCAATACGTGCCCTCCTTAATACCCACCACCAGGCTCACCCATCCCCCCAAACCCCTCCCCTCTTAAACCCTCAGTTTGTTTCTCAGAGCCCAAAGTCTCTCATTGTTCGTCTTTCCCTCTGATTTGCCCCAATTCACTTTTCCATTCCTTCTCCTGATGTCCTCCACATTATTCCTTATGTTCCACAAATAAGTGAATCACATGATAATTGACTTTCTCTGCTTGACTTATTTCACTCAGCATAATCTCCTCCAGTCCCATCCATATCGATGCAAAAGTTGGGTATTCATCCTTTGGGATGGCTGAGTAATATTCCATTGTATATATGGACCACATCTTCTTTACCCATTCGTCTGTTGAAGGGCATCTTGGCTCATTCAACCACTGACTTTTGTTCCCAAGGGGAACACAATTTGTGTTGCTACTTAAATCTGTGCTTCCCTAATTGTAATTCTGAGACCCCAAATAAATGCTTTTGTTTTCTTTCAGCTCTTCTTTCTCAGTGGACATACGCTTCCATTGATAGACAGATAGATGTCTAGATAGATACACATATATACATATAAACCATTTTACATTCGCAGTCTATTTCTGGAAGGATACATATATTAGCAAATTGATAACTGGTTTCTGTTGGGAGGGGGATTTTACTCTGTTTTACTTTTTCAATAATAATAAAAAAGTTATGTATATCAACTATACTTCAACTTAAAAAAAAATAGTTAAGGGGAGCAAGCAATGTATTGGTCCACAGGATGAATTTGGTAACTGCTAGCATCTAAGTGGCCATTTTTTTAAAAAAGCATAGTCTAAATTAGTCAAAAGGACTGCAGCCTTTTTCTGAGTAAAGGGAAAAAGCACTCAAAATGTTAGCAGTATATCGGAGGGGGAGATAAACCATGAGAGACTGCATACTCTGAGAAACAAACAGGGTTTTGGAGGAGAAGGGGATGGGGGGTTGGGTGATCCTGGTGGTGGGTATTGTGGAGGGCACGTATTGCATGGAGCACTGGGTGTGGTACATAAACAATGAATTTTGGAACACTGAAAAAAAATTAAACTAAATTAAATTTTTTAAAATGTTAGCAGTGGGCACCTGGGTGGCTCAGTGGGTTATTTCCCACTCGTTATTTCCTTCGGCTCAGGTCATGATCTTAGGGTCCTGGGATTGAGTCCCATATCAGGCTCTCTGCTCAGCAGGGAGCCTGCTCCCCCAACCCCTCTGCCTGCCTCTCTGCCTACTTGTGATCTGTCTGTCAAATAAGTAAAAAAAATCTTAAAAAAAAGATTTAAAAAAATAAAATAAAATAAAATAAATAAAAAATGATAGCAGTATAAATTTCAAGGACAAAAGCAATTTAGTAATAAGGCATTAATCTTTGGAGTCATTTAGTACTTATATCTAATTAAATTTGTTTTTACATTTCCCTTTTCAAAAAGGCCAAATGATTCCAGAGAAAGACCTTCACATTATCTGCCCATTTTACTTTTCCCCTGAACAAACCACTGAGTGATTAAATTAAACCTTGGGTTAATCTCTTTAAAGTCTACAGTCTTCACAAAGAGAAGACAAACAAGAGTATTATACTCAATTACAAACTTTATGAGGTAAGACACAATTCCCAAAATGTATTTAAATGCTGATGGAGCAAAGAGAAATAATCACATTAATTCTACTTACTACAAAATTAGAGACATCTTAACTATTCAACTCTCCTTCAATTCTGTTAATTAAAGCTCAAATCTGTTCTACTGCAGCATGTTTTCAATAAAACAACCCTACTCGACATCACAATTACATTACTTCATTTCAGAGTTTTACTTCAAACACAAGAGCTCCTTGACTTAGTTGAAAAAATGTCCTCTCCAAATCTGTTTTCTTTTTTTTAAGATTTTATTTTTTAAATTTAATTTTATTTTTTCAGTGTTCCAAGATTCATTGTTTAAGTAACACAACCAGTGTTCCATGCAATACAGTCCTTCTTTAATACCCACCACCAGGCTCACCCATTCCTCCAACCACCTCCCCTCTAAAACCCTCAGTTTGTTTCTCAGAGCCCACAGTCTCTTACGGTTTGTCTTCCCCTCCGATTTGCCGCAATTCACTTTTCCCTTCCTTCTCCTAATGTCCTCCATGGTATTCCTTATGTTCCACAAGTAAGTGAAACCACATGATAATTGACTTTCTCTGCTTGATTTATTTCACTTAGCATAACCTCCTCCAGTCCCATCCATGTTGATACAGAAGTTGGGTATTCATCCTTTCTGAAGGTGGCACAATACTCCATTGTATATATGGATCATATCTTCTTTATCCACTCATCTGTTGAAGGGCATCTTGGTTCTTTCCACCATTTAGCAACTGTGGCCATTGCTGCAATGAACACTGGGGGACAGATGGCCCTTCTTTTCACTACATCTGTATCTTTGGCTAAATACCCAGTAGTGCAATTGCTGGGTCATAGGGTAGCTCTGTTTTTAATTTTTTGAGGCATCTCTACACTGTTTTCCCAAGTGACTACACCAACTTGCATTCTCACTAACAGTGTAAGAGTGTTCCCCTTTCTCCACATCCTCTCCAGCACTTGTTGTTTCCTGTCTTGTTGATTTTAGCCATTCTAACTGGTGTAATGTGGTATCTCAATGTGGTTTTGATTTGAATTGGCTAATGATGATGAACATTTTTTCATGTGTCTGCTAGCCATTTGTATCTCTTCTTTGGAAAAGTGTCTATTCATGTCTTCTGCCCATTTTTTTACATAATTATCTGTTTTTGGGGTGTTGAGTTTGAGGAGTTCTTTATAGAGCTTGGATATCAGCCCTTTGTCTGTAGTGTCATTTGCAAATATCTTCTCCCATTCTGTGGATTGCCTCTTTGTTTTGTTGACTCTTTCCTTTGCTGTGCAGAAGCTTTTTGTCCTGAAGAAATCCCAAAAGTTCATTTTCACTTTTGTTTCCTTTGCATTTGGAGATGTTGTCTTGAAAGAAGTTGCTGTGACCGATGTCAAAGAGGTTACTGCCTATGTTCTTCTCTAGGATTTTGATGGATTCCTGTGTCACACTGAGGTCAGCTATGTATAGAAGAATGAAACTCGACCATTCTCTTACACAAAGATATTTATTTGTTTTAGAGAGAGAGAGCACAAGTGCCAACAAGCCAGGGAAGGAGCCGAGAGGGAGCGAGAGTGAGGAGGGGAAGGAATCTCAAGCTGACTCCGCCCGAGGTAAGGCTGTATCTCATGACCCTGAGATCACCACCTGAGCCAAAAGCAAGAGTTGGACACTTAACCAACTGAGCCACCCAATTGCCCCTCCAAATCTGTTTTCTAAATTGACTGCATATTAGTCTTAACTATAATCTCAACTGTAACTATGATCCAGAAATTTGAAACCGTAACAGTCTTTAAAAAGTGACCAATAGGGGCACTCAGTGGGTTAAGTCTCTGCCTTCGGCTCAGGTCATGATCTCAGGGTCCTGGGATCGAGCCCCGCATCGGGCTCTCTGCTCAGTGGGGAGCCTGCTTCTCCCCTCTCTCTGCCTGCCTCCTCTCTGCCTACTTGTGATTTCTCTCTCTGTCAAATAAATAAATAAAATCTTTATAAAAAAGTGACCAATAAAAAAAGCGACCAATGTTTATGTATTATTAACATATTTAGCTGCGTTCTGACTATAAATTACGTTTTCACAGGACAATTTTCTATGTGATGCCTAGAAAGAAGTGAATCTACCTTTTGTGGCCTCTGAAATACAAACATTTTAAGGGCTTTCTTTAAGAAAAATAATATAAAACTAGGGGAGCCTGGGTGGCTCAGTCGGTTAAGTGTCTTCCTTTGGCTCAGGTCATGATCTCAGAGTCCTGGGATTAAGTCCTGCACTGGGATCCCTGCTTAGCACGGAATCTGCTTCTCCTTCTGCCCTGCTCTCATGCTCTCTGCTCTCTCGCTCTCAAATAAGTAAAATCTTAAAAAAAAAAAGAAAAATAATATAAAACTATATATAACAAAATTCTGTACAAAAGTAAATATTCTGAACGAGTAACAAAACACAATAAAATCGTGATACACCTCTATATTTTCTTTTCCTATATTTTCACTGTACACTCTCCTGCTTCATTTGATAATAACTTTGTAAAGGCATTTTCTACATAGAAAAAATAAAGATAATTTAAGTATTCCTGTATGTCAAAATATGTTTTTATTAGTGATAGCTTAGGAAAGTTCCTTTTAATGTCACAACTAGATAATAAATTTTTAGAGCTGTTGTCAAATTTGGGGAAACTATTTTCTTTCATATATGTACTATAAAATTTCAGAGAATTTCAGAGTTTACTTGTATAGAAATTAGTATTAAATGCTGTTTAGGGTTTTTTTAAAATAAAGATTTTAATTTATCTATTTGAGAGAGATGAAGAGCACAAGCAGGGGGAGCAGCAGGCAGAGAGGAAGAAGCAGGCTCTCTGCCGAGTGGGGAGCCCAATGCAGGGCTTGATCCCAGAACTCTGGGATCATGACTGGAGCAGAAGGCAGATGCTTAAATGACTAAGCCACCAAGGTGCCCCAACTCTTTTAATTGATAGCAATCATTTACCATTTATACATAGGGCCCTACACCTTTGTGTCATAACACTGATTGAGTTGGCAATATGGTTGGTAGGGTTATTACTGGAAGACATTCCTAAACCAGAATTCCTAGCAAAAACTTCACTATACACAGAAGTAACTAAGAACCATATTTGGCCAAATACCCTACTAAACCCAAATCAAACATTCCCAACTCAACCTTCCCTTAAGTCGGATCCCCCAAAATGCTCATGGCAAATCCAGTAACACTCAACACAAAGAAAAAGTCTACCAGAGGGCTAAGTATAAATAAACAATGGACTTAATAAATGCTTGTGGATAAGATATTTTACTTTTACAAAAACACATAACCATGTGAACAAACTTTTAAGTATCCTTCCAGAGTCTCAGAAGGGGTCAATGCAAACAAGAGGCTATGAAACATAAGCTTCACAATAAATCTGTCTCTGGGCCTGAAGACTAAACACTTAGTAAAATATTTTTTAAAGGAAAGAAAAAAGAAGAAAGGTTACTAATATACACTAATATCATAAGGGCCTTGGACTGAAGAAGGAGAGGCAGAGCTGGGAAAGGCAGAAAAGGTAAGTGTCTTTTTATTTTTAGCAGTCAAATTATGAATGTGCCCTGGAAAGTAGAGCCTTAAGTATCTGTCACTGGGATCCACATAAATCACTGTTGATAATACAAAGTGCTTTCCAATTATATCACTGCTACTTTTCCTTTATAAGTTAATCCAATTCAATTGCACTTTTCTGATCTTAAACAGTCCTTATGAAGCACAGGGGAATTCTAGGAAGACACAGTGTAGCAGCCTTACATATGAATGGGGTGAAAGACTTTTTTGGAAAATCTATACAGGAATATACTTGCAAATGTTAAAGCAGAAAGCAGAATCCTTTCCTTTAGTTATACATGAATACGTTGGGGAAAACAAATATTAATCTAAGATAGTTTGCCATACAAGGAGTTGGGGGTTCTGGAAAATCCACTAACTTGTCAGTGGACAGTAAGTACCTAAGTCATTTAGAGAAAAAGTATACAAACTAGTTTTTGGATGGTTAAAATAGCTTTACTGAAGATAGCACAATTAGTAAGATTCAGCTTCTATTCTGGCCCCCCAGCATCAGCCATCTTAGATCAAGTGGAGGAGTTTTAACTGCTTTCATTTGAAGGTAAATCAAATGCAGGTATCATACTTATTACTCAATGAAATTAAACAACTAATTTTTAAAGATGCGGGACTGAAGGGTGCAGAAATACTTTTGCCATCCTTTTTTTCTAATCAACAAACTGGAAAATATCCATCTAATTGTTGGATAGTATGATTAGTGAAAAAAATACAAAATATAATTGGGTGAAATCAATGTGAATAGGTAAAAATTAACGTTTAGATTAATTAAAGGTAGAGCTCTCATAAGTATCTATCTGATCTAGATATGCCAGATATTCTAGTCCAAATTTAATGACTCAAGCATGTAAAAATATAATGCACTTCTGATTATTAGAAAGAAACCATTGATCCCTGAGTTTAAATGCTGTGCTAAATCTGATGTCCAGCTGGACAAAACTCCCTTTACAATATTAACATCTATTCTGGATAGTGTATCCAAAAATGTACCTTTTGCATGTGGATCTGAACTACTCATAGGAAAACCATTTTAAGATTGATGCAGCTGATCAAATTCCAAAGTTGTATTAACTTCCACCATCATTGTATCAAATATTGTATAAAAGCAAAATTACAGAAAACCTTCAATAAATAGAACTATCACCAATACAATGTTGTTTTAATGATGCCAAAAACTTAAATAATACATTAAAATAATCAGTAAAGGTCAAAATCAGGCAACGTGATGCCCCCAGTTTTGTTTTTCTTTTTCAACATTTCCTTAGCAATTTGGGGTCTCTTCTGATTCCATACAAATTTTAGGATTGTTTGCTCCAGCTCTTTGAAAAATGAAGACATATAAATGGCTAACAGACACATGAAAAAATGTTCATCATCATTAGCCATCAGGGAGATTCAAATCAAAGCCACATGGAGATACCACCTTACACCAGTCAGAATGGCCAAAATTACCAAGACAGTAAACAACATGTGTTGGAGAGGATGTGTAGAAAGGGGAACCCTCTTACACTGTTGGTGGGAATGCAAGTTGGTGCAGCCACTTTGGAAAACAGTGTAGAGATCCCTTAAGAAATTAAAAATAGAGCTTCCCTATGACCCTGCAATTGTACTACTGGATATTTACCCCAAAGATTCAGATGTAGTGAAAAGAAGGGCCATCTGTACCCCAATGTTCATAGCAGCAATGGCCACAGTCGCTAAACTGTGGAAAGAACCAAGATGCCCTTCAATGGACGAATGGATAAGGAAGATGTGGTCCATATATACCATGGAGTATTATGCTTCCATCAGAAAGGATAAATACACAACTTTTGTATCAACATGGATGGGTCTGGAAGAGATTATGCTGAGTGAAATAAGTCAAGCAGAGAGAATCAGTTATAGTATGTTTTCGCTTATTTGTGGAACATAACGAATAATATGGAGGACATAGGAAGATGGAGAGGAGGAGGGAGTTGGGGGAAATTGGAGGGGGAGATGAACCATGAGAGACTGTGGACTCTGAGGAACTAACTGAGGGTTTTGGAGGGGCGGAGGGTGGGAGGTTGGGTGAGCCCAGTGGTGGGTATTGTGGAGGGCACGTATTGCATGGAACAGTGGGTGTGATGCATACACAATGAACTCTTAACACTGAAAAGAAATTTTAAAAATAAGTAAAAATTAAAATAATCAGTACATTACACAAATGAGGAAACAACTCAGTTAAAAATGACACATCTGGGGATTGATGAAAATACTGAAAATAAACATTCTCAAGAGTCAGCAATTCATAGTATAATATTTAAGAAAAGCATCCATATATTACTTTCATTATAGTAGGAATTCCTAAACTTTTGGCAAGAAGGCAATACTGTTAATTCCTTTGGACCCTTAGATACAAACTGGAAAGAAATAGGGGAGAACAGGAGGAGAGCCAAACTGAATGAAGCATGAAAGTGTGGACATTAGCTACACTCCAAACAACGCTGACAATCCTGAAGAGTAACAAGGAAAAAAGGGTGGGCAGCAGAAAGGCTTGGAAATGGTATTGAGATATACTAGGAAAATCCATGAGCTAGTCAGAGACTTCTACTTTAACAAAGTACAATAGGCAAAAAGGCCTCGATCAACTCTTAAAAGCATCAGCAAAATACATTATCAAATTCAAATGATGAGAATGTCATGAAAATAAACAGCAAGGACTCTCCTGGGTGATAGGTACAGGGAGATTCTTTGTAGTAGGCACCAGGCTCTCTACTTTTCTCTCTGTTTGAAATTTCTCACTACAAGTACTCAGAAAAAAAAAAAAAGTACTCAGGGTGCTTGTGTGCTTCAGTTGGTTGAACATCTGACTTTTTTTTAAGGTTTATTTATTTATTTGACACAGAGAGTACAAGTAGGCAGAGCAGCCAGCTGAGAGAGAGGGAGAAGCAGGCTCTTCGCTGAGCAGGGAGACCAGTGTGGGGTTTGATCCCAGGATCCTGGAATCATGACCTGAACTGAAGGCAGCGGCTTAACTGACTTAGCCCTACAGGCATCCCCTCTTGATTAGGGCTCAGATCATGATCTCAGGATAATGCAATCAAGCCCGTATCAGGCCACCCACTGGGTGCAAAGTCTGCTTCTCTCTTTCTCTTTCTCTCTCTCTCTCTCTCTCTCCCCCTCTGCTCCTCCCCCCACTTGAGTGCACAGGCTCTCTCTAAAATAAATAAATAGGACCACCTGGGTGGCTCAGTCATTAAGTGTCTGCCTTCTGCTCGGGTCATGATCCCAGGGTCCTGGGAGCGACCCGGGTGTCAGGTTCCCTGCTCGGCAGGAAGCCTGCTTCTCCCTCTCCCACTCCCCCTGCTTGTGTTCCCTCCCTCACTGTGTCTCTCTCTGTTAAATAAATAAATAAAATCTTTTTAAAATAATAAATAAATAAATTAAATAAAACTTAAGTGCTCAGTCAACGGACATTTGGGTTGTTTCTATAATTCAGCTATTATAGATAAAGCTGCTATGAACACTGGGCTGCATGTATCCCTCTGAATTAGTATTTTTGTACTCTTTGAGTAAATACCTAATAGTGCAATCAACTAATGAATGGATAAAGAAGATGTGGTATATACATATGTTTATGTGTATGTGTATGTATATGTATATATGTATATGCACACATGATGGAATATTACTGAGCCATCAAAAAGAATGAAATCTTGCCATTTGCAATGACATGGATGGAGCTAAAAAGTATTATGCTAAGTGAAATAAGTCAGAGAAAGACAAATACCATATGATTTCACTCATATGTGGAATTTAAGAAACAAAACAAATGAGCAAAGTGTCAAGGAAAAAAGAGCAATAAAGGCAAACCAAGAAACAAACTCTTTTTTTTAAAAAGATTTTATTTATTTATCAGACAGAGATCACAAGTAGGCAGAGAGGCAGGCAGAGAGAGAGAGGGGGAAGCAGGCTCCCTGCGGAGCAGAGAGCCCAATGTGGAGCTCGATCCCAGGACCCTGGGATCATGACCTGAGCCGAAGGCAGAGGCTTTAACCCACTGAGCCACCCAGGCGTCCCAAGAAACAAACTCTTAAATATAGAGAACAAACAGATAGTTACCAGAAGGGAGGTGGGTGGGGAATGAGTTAAATACTTGATGGGGACTAAGGGATGCACTTGCTATGATGAGCACTGGGTGTTGTATGGAAGGGCTCAATCACTATATTGTACACCTGAAACTACTATTACACTGTATGTTGACTAACTGGAATTTAAATAAAAACTTTTAAAAATGTATGTACTCTTTGACCAAGTAGGCTTTATCCTATGACTATATGGCTGGTGCAACATTTGAAAATGAATCAATATAATTCACCACATTAACAGCCTAAAGAAGAAAAATAATACGATCATCCCTATATGCAAAAAAAGCAGTTGAAAAACTTCAATATCTATTCATAATTAAAAACAAAAAATCTCAGAAAACTAGGAATGGAAAGAAACTTCCTTAATTTGATATAGGCTATCTGCAAAAACCCAACACAATACTTAATGATGAATCACTGAACGTTTCCCACCCCCATTATCAGAAAAAAGACAAAGATGTCCATTTTTAACACTTCTATTCAAAATTGTAATGGAGGTTCTACCCAGTTCAATAAAGCAAGAAAAAGAAATAAAAAGTCATACATACTAGAGAGAAATAAAATTATCTTTATGCACTGATGACATAATTGCGTATGCAGAAAATCCCAAGGAGTCTACAAAAAACCCAATAGATTTAATAAGATAGTTTAGTGAACTTCAGGATACAAAGTCAACATACAAAAATGAGCTGCATTTCTGTAAGTTTAAAATGAACAAATGAAACTAAAATTTAAGAAACAGTATCATTTAAATATTATTTAAAAACATGAATTACTTAAATATAAATCTAAAAAATATATATTCAAGATCTGCATGCTGAAAACTATAGATCCCTGGTAAAAGAAACCAAGGAATACCTAAATATATGAAAATATATATCATATGCAGATTAGAAAACTCAATATTGTTAAAATGTTAATCCTGGGGCACCTAGGTGGCTCAGCTGGTTAAGCACCTCCTTTAGCTCTGGTCATGATCCTAGGGTCCTGAGATCAAGCCCTGCATCAGGCTCCCTGTTCAACGAGGGGTCTGTTTCTCCCTCTCCCACTTCCCCTCTCCCCTGTTCATGTGCTCTTCTCTCTCTCTCTCTCACAAATAAATACATAAAATCTTTTTTAAAAAAATTTAGGGGCACCTGGGTGGCTCAGTGGGTTAAAGCCTCTGGCTTTGGCTCAGATTATCAGGTCCTAGGATCAAGCCCCACATCGGGTTTTCTGCTCAGTCAGGAGCCTGCTTCCTCCTCTCTCTCTCTGCCTGTGTCTCTGTCTACTTGTGATCTCTGTCTGTCAAATAAATAAATAAATAAATAATCTTAAAAAAATAAAGATCTTAATCCTATCCAAAGCGATCTACAGAATCAACACAATCCAAATCAAAATCCCAGCAGAAATTTTGATAGAAATTTATATGGAAATGGAAAGGAACTAGAATAGTTAAAACAATCTTCAAAAAAAAAAAGTTGAGGAAACAGACTGATTTTAAGATTTTTTCTATAATGCTACAATAACCAAAACTATATGGTATTTATTGGCAAATGCATAGAAACACAGATCAATGGAACAGAGCATACAAAAATATACCCATAAATATGTGGTCAACTGATATTCAACAAAGGTACAAAGGCAATTCAATGCGTAAAGAATAGACTTCCAAGAAGCACAAACAGTACTTCTTGGAAAAACTAGATATGCATATAAAAAAGTAATTTCAATCCACATCTTAAATGTGTACACATTCATTTAAAATGAGGAGCACCTGGGTGGCTCACTCGCTTAAGCATATGACTCTTGATTTCAGCACGGGTCATGATCTCAGTGTCGGGAGATCAAGCTCCATGTCGGGCTCCACAGTGGAGAAGGAACCTGTTTAAGAGTCTCTCTCCCTTTCCCTCTGAACCCCCTTCCGCATTTGTGATCTCTTTCTCTCCTTCTCCCTCTCTCTCTCAAACAAAACTGAATCATAGACTTAAATATAAAACATAAAATGATAAAATTTAGATGACATAGAAGAAAAATCTTTGTGACCTTGTGTAAGACCTTGGGTAAGATTTCTTAAATATGACACCAGAAACAAGACCTATAAAGAAAAAGAGTAGATAAACTGGAATTCATCAAAAGTAAAAACATCTGCTCTGGGAAAGACACTTTTAAAAGAATGAAAAGACAGGGGGAGCTAAGATGGTGGTATAGTAGGAGGACTCTAGGCTCATCTAGTTCCTAAAACACAACTAGATAGTTATCAAATCATTCTGAATACCCAAGAAATCAATCTGAGGACTGAAAGAACAAATTCCACAAATAGAGAGAGAGAAGAGGCTACATGAAGGAAGGTAGGAAGTATGGAGATGTGGTTTGGGGGAGAAATGGATTGCGGGTGCTGCAGAGATGAGGGAGCCCTCATCATGCAGAAAGGCAAAAGAAAGAAGAACACACAGGGGAATGCACAGGAACACTTCCTCAAAGCCGTTGGCTAGGAAAATGAGAGTGGCTGATCTTCATGAGTTTCTGCAACCAGCAAGGCTGAAAAGACTGGAATTTTAAAGGTCACTGGCTTGGCTGGGATAGAGCTCTGAGGGTACTGCCCTACTCCTGGAGAGAAGGCAAGCAGAGAACAACCCAGAAGCAAACACCACAATCTGAGGAACACCTGGGGCACACATGGGAAAGTTATTCAGTCTCCTTGGAGCACGTCTGTGAGAGGGAGCCTTCACAGAGATACCTCTTCAGAGACAAAAGAGCTGATAGATGCCTCTTTTCTCCTCTGCCCCTCACCATAAACACAGAGCCACCCAACCAGGGATGCTTGGTCCCAACACTGGCTGCCTAGCATACTTGATCCAAGCCCCATGCCCCTGTGCTCTGGCACAACTGCCCCTCTCAGTCAAACCTCCTTCATGCCCAGCATGGTGAGACCCTCCCCCAGAAGAACACTGTAGGCCCCAGACCACAACATGTCCCTAAAGCTTGAAGTTTTAAAAGTTGGCAAGCATGGCTGGCATAGAGCCCAGAGGCCACTGCATTGCTCCTGGAAAGAAGGCAGGCAAACACACCAGAAGCAGTGTGAAAACATTGACTGAAAATGCCTAGGCAACACAAGAGGGAGATTATTTGTTCTTCTGGGAATGATTCCCTCAAACAATAAGCACAGAGACCCCTCTTGAGGGGAAAAAGGACCTGTCTGGCACCATTTCCCTCCCCAGCAGCATAAACACACAGCCAGACAGCAAACAACACAGCACTGACACTGGTTGTCACACCTGCTTGCACTAGGTCTCATACTGCTGTGCTGTGCCAGTACTGCCCTTCCCAGTCAAGTCTGCCTCAGTCCCTGCACAGGAAACCCCTTCCCTAGAAGACCAGTGGAAGCCCCTGCCCACCGTAGGTCTCCTGACCAGAGAGTTCTGTAAGGCTTCTGGGCCAGCATAAGTAGTTATCAGGTCTCATGTCATAAGAAGACCAGAGCACACCAAGTTAAAAGTCTCCACACTCTGGCCAAGGACCAAATGCTGCCCACTGCAGGCAAGGAGAACCTCTGCAGACAACTGGCCAGAAGGATAGAGCAGCCAAAACACAGCAGCAGAGTGCACACAGCACACACCAGAGACACTCCCTGAAGTGCCAGGCCCTGACAGTAAATGACCTCATCGTCATAAAGCCATTATGTCCAGAGCACAAAATATAAAAAGGTTTTTAAGTTTTTATGTTTTAGCACACAGAAGACAGAGACCCAGACAAAATGCCAAGACAGAGGAATTTATCCTAAATGAAACAATAAGATAAGGTGATAGCCAGAAATCTAAGCAAAAAAGATATAAGTAATATGCCTGGTGGAGAATTTAAAGCAATAATCATAAGGATATTCCCTGGGCCTGAGGAAAAAAAAATAGAAGAATGCAACAAGCCCCTCACAGCCAGATAAAAGAGTTAAAAAAGAATAACTCAGAAATGAAAAATGTAGGATGCCTGTGTTGCGCAGTCAGTTGAGCATCTGACTCTTGGTTTCGGCTCAGGTCATGATCTTAAGCCGCATATCAGGCTCCACATTCAGTGTGGAGTCTGCTTCAGTTTCTATCTCCCCCTCCCTCCCTCCCTCTCCTTCTCTCTAAAGTAAATAAATAAATCTTTTTAAACAAGAAATGAAAAATGCAGTAACTGCTATTTGAAAGAGACTACATAAAATGAACAGGAGGAGTAAAGAAGCAGAGGAATGAGTAAGTGATGTAGAAGAGAAAACAATGGAATATAATGAAGTTCAACCAAAGAGAGAAAGAAGAATTATAGATATGAGAACAGACTTAGGGAACTCAGTAACTCCATCAAACATAATAACATTCACATTATAGGAGTACCAGAAAAAGAAGAGAGAGTAAAGGAGGCAAAAAATTTATCTAAGGAAATAACAGCTGAAAATTTCCTTTAAACAAAAGAGAAAGGACCCAAATAAATAAAACCACAAACAAAGGACAAGAAATCACAACTAACACCAGAGAAATACTAACTGTAAGAGAATATTATGAAAAATTATATGCCAACAAATTGGGCAATCTGAAAGAAATGGATAAATTCCTAGAAGTACATAAACTACCAAAATTGAAACAGGAAAAAACAAAATTTGAACCGACCAATAACCAAAAAAGAAACTGAGTCAGTAATCGAAATCTCCCAACAAACAGGGCAAAACCAGACAAAGACTCCACTAAAAAAGAGAATTACACATAGGACAATATCTCTGATGAACATGGATATAAAAATTCTCAACAAACTACTATCAAATCTAATCCAACAGTATATTAAAAGACTCACTGTACACAATTGAGTAGAATTCATTCCTGGTCTGCAGGAGTGGTTCAATATTCATAAATCAATCAACGTGATATACCACATTCATAAAAAGAAGGGTAAGAACCATCTGATCCTCTCAATAGATGCAGAAAAAGCACTTAACAAAGTACGACAACCATTCATGATTTAAAAAAAAAAAACCCTCAACAAAGTAGGGTTATATGGAACATACCTCAACATAATAAAGTTCATTTATGAAAAGCCCATAGCTAATACAATTCTCAATGGGGAAAAAACTGAGAGCTTTTCCTCATGGTCAGGAACAAGACAGGGATGTCCACTCTCACCACTGTTATTTAACATAGTACTGGAAGTCGTAGCATCAGCAATCAGACAGTGAAAAGAAATAAAAGGTATCCAAATTGGCAAGGAAGAAATAAAACCTTCACTATTTGCAGATGACATGATGCACTATATAGAAAACCTGAAAGATACACCAAAAAAAAAAACCCCACCAGAATTGATACATGAATTCAGTGAAGCTGCAGGATACAAAATCAACATACAGAAATCTGTTGCATTTCTATTCACCAATAATAAAGCAGCAGAAAGAGAAATCAAGAAATCAATCCCATCTTCAATTGCACCCAAAACCATAAGATACCTAGGAATAAGCCTAACCAATGGGGTAAAGGGTCTGTACTCTGAAAACTACAGAACACTTATGAAAAAAATTGAAGAGGACACAAAGAAATGGAAAAATATTTCAAGTTCATGGATTGGAAGAACCAGTACTATTAAAATGTCTATATTACTCAAAGCAATCTACACATTTAATACAATCCCTATTAAAATACCACAAGCATTTTTCACAAAGCTAGAACAAACAATCCTAAAATGTATATGGTACCACAAAAGACCCCAAATAGCCAAAACAATTTTGAAAAAGAAAAGCTAAGCCAGACTTCAAGTTATATTACAACCATTCTGAACACCTGTGAATTCAACAGGTGATCTAATAAAAGAATAGCTATAACTCTACGAAGAGAAAAAGAATCACTTTCTGCAAGATGGGAGAATGACAAGACAGAAAAACTCACCTCAAAAAAGAGAACAAGAGGCAGTACTTCCAGGGACCCAATCAGTATGGACATAAGTAAGATATCAGCACTAGAGTTCAGAATAATTATTATAAAGATACTAGCAGGGCTTGACAAAAGCATAGAAGACAGTAGATAATCCCTTTCTGGAGAAATAAAAGAACAAAAATCTAATCAAGTTGAAATAAAAAAAGGCTATTAATGAGACGCAAACAAAAATGGAGGCTCCGACTGCTAGGATAAATAAGGCAGAAAGGAGAATTAGTGATACAGAAGATAAAATGATAGAAGAATAAAGAAACTGAGAAAAAGAGATAAACAACTACTGAATCACGAGGGGAGAATTTGATAGATAAGTGATACTATAAAGCAAAGCGATATTAGAATACTTGGGATCTGAGAGGAAGAGGCTAGGGAGTAGGGCAGAAAATATATTTGAGCAAATTATAGCAGAGAACTTCCCTGATATGGGGAAGGAAATAGGCATCCAAGTCCAGGAAGCACAGAGAACCCCCCTCAAAATCAATAAAAATAGGACAACACTCTGACATATATTAGTGAAACTTGCAAATCTCAGAGACAAAGAGAAAATCTTGAAAGCATCCTGGGGATAAGAGGTCCATAACCTACTCGGGCAGAAACATTAGACTGGAAGCAGAAGTATGCACAGAGGCATGGCAAGTCAGAAAGGACTGGCATGATATATTTAGGGTGCTAAATGAGAAAAATATGCAGCCAAGAATACTTTTTCCAGCTAGAATGTTATTAAAAATAGAGAGATAAAAAGCCTCCAGGACAAACATAAACTAAAAGAATTTGTGATCATTAACCCAGCCTTGCAAGGGATACCTTTAGATCCTTTAAGCAAAGACAGAGCCCAAAAGGAACAAAGATCAGAAAGGAATAGAGACAATATACAGAAACAGTGACTTTACAGGTAATACAATGGCACCAAATTCATATCTTTCAATAATTACTCTGAATGTAAATAGATGAAATATCCAATTCAAAAGACATAGGGTATGAGATTAGATAAAAAAGCAAAATCCATCAATATGCAGTCTGCTAGATTCGCTTTAGACCCAAGGACACCACCAGATTGGAAGTGAGGGAGTGGAAAACCATTTATCATGCTAAGGGACATCAAAAGAAAGCTGGGATGGCAACCTTTATATCAGACAAATTATATTTTAAACTAAAGATTGTAATAAGACATGAGGAAGGACACTATGCCATACTTACACCATCTATCCAACAAGAAGATTGAACAATTGTAAATATTTATGCCCCTAACATGGGGGCAGCCAATTATGTAAACCAATTACCAAAAAATTAAAGAAACACATCCGAATCAACAAAGAAGAAGTCAAACTTTCACTCTTCACACATGACATGATATTCTATATTAAAAACCCAAAGACTCCACCCCAAAATTGCAAGAACTCATACAGGTTTTCAGCAAAGAGGCAGGATATAAAACAAAGGCACAGCAATCCGTTGCATTTCCATGCAGTAACAATGAAAACAAAAGAAAGAGAAATAAGGAGTTGATCCCATTTACAATTACACCAAAACCCATAAGATACCTACAAATAAATCCAACCCAAGAGGCAAAAGATCTATACTCAGAAACTATAGAAGACTCATGAAAGAAATTGAGGAAGACACAAAGAAATGGAAAAACATTCCATGCTCATGGATTGGAAGAACAAATACTGTGAAAATATCTATGCTACCTAGAGCAATCTACACATTCAATACAATCCCTATCAAAATACCATTAACTTGGGGCACCTGGGTGGCTCAGTTGGTTAAGCATCTGCCATCGGCTCAGGTCATGATCTCACGGTCCTGGGATCAAGCCCCACATTGGGCTCCTTGCTCAGCGGGGAGTCTGCTTCTCCCTCTCCCTCTGCAACCAACCCCCCTCGCCACTCTTGCGTTCTCTCTCTCATTCTAAAAAAAAAAAATACCATTAACGTTTTTCACAGAGCCGGAATAAACAATCCTAATATTTGTATGGAACTAGAAAAGGCCCCAAATTGCCAGGGGATTGTTGAAAAAGAAAATCAAAGCTGGGGGCATCACAATTCCAGACTTCAAGCTCTATACAAAGCTGTAATCATCAAGATAGTATGATACTGGCACAAAAACAAACACACAGATCAGTGGAACAGAATGGAGAACCCAGAAATGGACCCTCAACTCTGGTCGACTAATCTTTGACAAAGCAGGAAAGAATATCCAATGGAAAAAAGACGGTCTCTTCAACAAATGGTATTAGGAAGATTAGACAGCCAAATGCAGAAGACTGAAACTGGACCTTTCCTTACACCACACACAAAAATAGACTCAAAATGGATGAAAGGCCTAAATGTGAGACAGGAATCCATCAAAATCCTAGAGGAGAATACAGGCAGAAACCTCTGTGACCTTGGCTGTACCAACTTCTTGCTAGATACATCTCAAAGGCCAAGGAAACAAAGGCAAAAATGAACTATTGGTACTTCATCAAGATAAAAGGCTTTTGCACTGCAAAGGAAAACAGTCAACAAAACCAAAAGATAAATGGCAGAAAGGGAGATGGTATCTGCAAATGTCTTATCAGATAAAGGGCTAGTATGCAAAATCGATAAAGAATTTATCAAATTTAACCCCCAAAGAACAAATAATCCAATGAAGAAATGGGCAGAAGACATGAACAGACATTTCTGCAAAGAAGACATCCAGATGGCCAACAGACACATGATAAATTGCTCAACATCACTAAGTATCAGGGAAATACAAATTAAAACCACAATGAGATACCACCTCACACCAGTCAGAATGGCTAAAATTAACAAATCAGGAAACGACAGATGTTGGCGAGGACATGGAGAAAGGGGAACCCTCTTATACTTTTGGTGGGAATGCAAGCTGGTGAAGCCACTCTGGAAAATAGTATGGAGGTTCCTCAAAATTTGACAATAGAGCTACCCTATGACCCAGCAATTGCATTACTGGGTATTTACCCCAAACATACAAATGTAGTGATCCAAAGGGGCCCCTCACCACAATGTTTATAGCAGCAATGTCCACAATAGCCAAACTATGGAAAGACCCCAGACATCCATCAACAGATGAATGGACAAAGGATATGTGGTGTATATATATACAATGGTATACTACTCAGCCATCCAAAAAATGAAATCTTGCCATTTGCAATGACACGGATGGAACCAGAGGGTATCAATGTTAAGCAAAGTCAGTCAGTCAGAGAAAGACAATTATCATATGGTTTCACTCATGTGGAATTTAAGAAACAAAGCAGAGGATCATCAGGGAAGAGAGGAAAACAAATAAAACAAGACAAAATCAGAGAGAAAGAGACAAACCATAAGAGACTCTTAACTATAGGAAACAAACTGTGGGTTGTTGGAGGTGAGGGGAGTGGGGTGATGGGGTAACTGAGTGATGGACATTAAGGAGGGCATGTAATATAATGAGCACTGGGTATTATATAAGACTGATGTATCACTGGCATCTTACCTCTGAAATTAATAATACATTGTATTTTAGTTAATTGAATTTAAATAATTTTTTTTAAATAATTAAAAAAAGCAAAGCTGCAGTGATCAAGACAATACCGTAGTGGCATAAAAGCAGATACATAGATGAATGGAACAGAATAGAAAACCCAAAAATGAACCCACAACTATATGGTCATTTAATCTTTGACAAAGCAGGAAAGAATATCCAATGGGAAAAAGAGTCTCTTCAACAAATTATGTTGGGAAAACTGGACAGCAACATGCAAAAGAATGAAACTGGAGCACTTTCTTACAGCATACATAAAAATAAATTCAAAATGGATTAAAGACCGAAATGTGAGACAGGAAATCATTAAAATCCCAGAGAACACAGGTATAATCTCTTTGACACCAGCTGTAGTGACTTCTTACTAGGTATGTCTCCTGAGGCAAGGGAAACAAAAGCAAATAATGAACTAATAGGACGTCATCAAGATAAAAAGCTTCTGCACAGCAAACTAACAAGGCAAACAACAACAAAACAAAAAGGCAACCTATGGAATGGGAGAAGATATTTGCAAGTGATATATCTGCCAAAAGATTAGTATCCAAAATACATAAAGAAGTTAAAACTCAACAAAGAAAAAACAATAATCCAGTTAAGAAATGGGCAAAAGACCTGAACAGACATTTTTCCAAAGACTTACAGATGGCTAACAGATACATGAAAACATGCTCAATATCACTCATCATCAGGGAAATACAAATCAAAACTACAATGAGCTATGACCTCACACCTGCCAGAATGGCTAAAATTAACAACACAGGAAAGAACATGTGTTAGTGAGGATACAGGGGAAGGGGAACCCTCTTACACTGTTGGTAGAAATGGAAAGTTGGTGCAGCCACTCTGGAAAACAGTGTGAAGGTTCCTCAAACACGTAAAAATAGAACTACCCTGGGGTGCCTGATTGGCTTAGGTCATGATCCCAGGGTCCAGGGATTGAGCCTGCTTCCCCCTCTCCCGCTGTCCCCTGACCCTGCTTGTGTGCCTTCTCTCTCCTTAAATAAATAAAATCTTTAAAAAAAAAAAAAAACAAAACTACCCTATGATCCAGCAATTGCACTATTATGTATTTACCCAAAGGATACAAAAATACTAATTCCAAGGAATGCATGCTCCCTGGTGTTTACAGCAGCATTATCAACAAGAGCCAGTTTGGAAAGAGACAAACATCCATCCACTGATAAATGGATAAGGAAGATGTAGTGTGTGTGTATGTGCGTGTGTGTGTGTGTGTGTGTTTGCGTGTCTATTTGTGTATATACATTTTGTGTATACGGAATGTACAAAAGGAATGTTAATCAGCCAAAGAAGAATGAAATCTTCCATTTGCAATGAGGTGGATGGAGCTAGAGAGTATCATGCTAAACGAAATAAGTCAGAGAAAGACAAACACTGTATGATTTCATTCATATGCAGAATTTAAGAAACGAAAGAAATGTGGGAAAAAAGAGAGGAAAACCAAGAAACAGACTCTTAACCATATAGAACAAACTGATGGTTACCAGAGGTGGATGGGTTAAATGCATGACAGGGATTAATGAGGACACTTGTGATGAGCACCGGGTGTTGCATGTAAATGCTGAATCATTATATTGTGCACATGAAATAATATTATAAAGTAGGTTAACTAACTGGAATTTATTTATTTTTATTTTTTTTTAAAGATTTTATCTATTTATTTGACAAAGAGACAGACAGCCAGAGAGAGAACACAAGCAAGGGAAGTGGAAGAGGGAGAAGCAGGCTTCCCACCAAGCAGGGAGCCCAATGCGGGGCTCGATCCCAGCCTGGGATCATGACCTGAGCCAAACGCAGACACTTAACAACTGAGCCACCCAGGCACCCCACTAACTGGAGTTTAAATAAAAACTTGGGCACCTGGGTGGCTCAGTTGGTTAAGCAACTGCCTTCGGCTCAGGTCATGGTCCCAGAGTCCTGGGATCGAGTCCCACATCGGGCTCCCAGCTCCATGGGGAGTCTGCTTCTCCCTCTGACATCCCCTCTCATGCTCTCTCTCACTCTGTCTCTCTCTCTCTCTCAAAATAAATAAATAAAAATCTTTCATAAATAAATAAATAAAAACTTAGTTTTAAAAAACAGAATGAGAGGTGCCTGGGTGGCTCAGTCTATTAAGCATCCGACTCTTGGTTTTCGGATCAGGTCATGGTCTCACGTGCCATGGGATCAATCCCTGTGTTGGGCTCCACACTCAGCTGGGAGTGTACTTGAAGAGGCTTTCCCTCTGCCCCTACCACCCACTTATGCATGCTCTCTCTCTCCCCAAAATGAATAAATAAGGGGCTCCTGGTTGGCTCAGTCAGTTAAGCATCTGCTTTAGTTTGGGTCATGATCCCAGGGTTCTGGGATCAAGTCCGGAGTCAGGCTCCCTGATCAGTGGGGAGTCTGCTGCTCCTTCTATCCAGACCCAGCTTGTGATCTCTCTCTCTCCCAAATAAATGAAATTTTAAATAAATAAATAAATAAAATATTTTTTAAATGAATGAAAACAAGCTGCAGACTGAATAAAATATTTGCAAAACACATATCTAAAAGAGATTTATATTTGGAATACATAAAGGATAATCAAAATTGAATAAGGAAACAAAAAAAGATAATGGCTAAAAATTTGAGAAAAGTTTTTACAGCCATTTGACCAAAGAAGTTATACAAATACCTAACAACCACATAAAATGCTTAACATCATTAGCCATTAAGGAAATGGCAATTAGTGTGATACCACTACATACCCAGTAGAATGTCTATAGCTAAAAAGACTGATATACCAAGTGTTAAGAGAGAATCTAAAAAAAGCAGAGCCCACAAACATTGCTGGTGAAGAAAATATAGTACAGTCACTATGATAAATCACTTGCGGACACCTCAACAAATGATACATACACTTAGCATATGATAGAACAAATTCAATCCTAGGAATCTTCCCAAGAGAAAACCTATGTCTAAACAAATACTCCCATGTGAACACTCAGAGCACTGTATTACATAATTACAAAAAAGTGGCAACAATCCAAATGTTTCCCAATAAGTGAATGGGCAAACAAATTGTTGGACATCCACACAACGGAATACCCCTCAGCAATAAAAAGGAAAAAACTAGTGATACAAAAA
This sequence comes from Lontra canadensis, assembly GCF_010015895.1. Taxonomy (NCBI): domain Eukaryota; kingdom Metazoa; phylum Chordata; class Mammalia; order Carnivora; family Mustelidae; genus Lontra; species Lontra canadensis. Next base: position 626,619 of record NW_022631108.1, on the reverse strand, counting down.
ACAACATAAATAGATCTCAAATGCATAATGCTAAGTGAAGGAAGCTAGACTCAAAAGGCTGAGTTGAGAAAGCTGGATTACAGAGTAAAGATTAACCAAAACATTTTTTTACTCCAAAGGCTTTAAAATCAAAGACATTTTTAAAATCAAAGACATTTTTTAAAGATTTTATTTACTTATTTGATGATCACAAGTAGGCAGAGAGACAGGCGGAGGTGGGGGGGAAGCAGGCTCCCTGCTGAGCAGAGAGCCCGATGTGGGCCTCGATCCCAGGACCCTGAGACCATGAACTGAGCCAAAGGCAGAGGCTTAACCCACTGAGCCACCCAGGCACCCCTAATCAAAGACATTTTTAACAACACGAAAATAAAAAGTTTTAAAAAGTAATGACCAAACATAATTCAAGGTTTTTCATACTGAAAATACTAGAATTACTCTGATAAGAATTTATATAACTAGGTACACAAAGCTAATCCCAATTTCATGGTAAAAGGCACCTTTATGATGATTAATTTTTTCAGAATTTACATGAGAGAATAATTCGGACATGACAAGTTTGAGAACCATATGCAAATTAAATTGTATCTGTAGACACTATATGACCAGAAAATACACTGGCCCAGGAATCATGCAACTTCAGTTCTAGTTTTGCTTTGGTAATAGGTAGCTGTGTCACAAGTCACTTCATTAATCTAAGCTTCCATTTGGTAATCTGTAAAATGAGGAGATTAGACTATTGAAGTCATATGTAAGACCCTCTGTAGCTTTAACACATGTCTATGTCAAAAAATGAACATGGGAAACATTCAAAAATTTTTTATTAGACAGTAGGGGAGGTGGCATCACTATATTCCCTGTAGGGTAGTCTTGTATTGACTTTGGGACTTTTGGTTCTTATGGTTAGAAGGTGTGAAACAAAGCCATTTAATTTATTTAGTTATAATAGTTATATTTATTATTTATTTATTTATTATATATTTATTTATAATAGTTATATTACTAACTCAGGTTCATTACAGACAAATTAGAATATATTTATAAACCACTCTTCTCATCAACATTCTGAGATGAATTATAGCAGGAATGTGTTAAGGTGGTCTGAAAAAAGTTAATTTTATTTTTGCAATTGATAAGTGAAATGAAGGGGCACCTGGGTGGCACAGTAGGTTAAGCATCCAACTCTTGGTTTCGGCTCAGGTCATGACCTCATGATCATGAAATTGAGCCCTGCATGGGGCTCTGTGTTCAGTGTGGAGTGTGCCTACGTTTCTCTCTCTGACTCCCAGTCCCACCACCTCATCACCCCCACTCTCTCTCTAAAGTAAATAAATAAACCTTTTTTAAAAAATTGAAGTGAAAGGGGTGCTTGACTGGCTCAGTTGGTAGAGCATGTGACTCTTGATCTCAGGGTTGTGAGTTCAAGTCCCATACTGAATGTACACACTACTTAAATATATATGTATTATATATATTTAACTAGAAACATTTTAAAAATTGAAGTGAAAAAGCTTAGAAAATTACTGTTACACCTTGTATGCATGTGCTTAAGGAAGATTACATTATTATTTCACATAATAACTGTCATGCTATATAAGAGAAGAAAGCCCAGCACCCTTTCTCTGAAAACATATATTTTAGTTTAGTATGAAATTAAGAGTAATATATATTTATTTATGCTTATAAAACATAAATCTATAAATATACAACCATGGTAATGTCAAGACATCTTCAGATGTCTTTAAGTTAAAACTACAATTTCTTATTTTTTATAAAAAGAAAAGTTAAAGGGGCAAAGAAAATATATTAATCTTCTCAGTCTTTATTGCCAAATGTGTCAGTATATCTGCTTCTATCTCAGTGTTTAAAGTAATTTTCTAGAATTCCAATCAACATTTGACTTTACTTATTTCCAAAGACTAACTTACTTTAATATGATGTACACCATTCAGTTTTCCAATCCGCTGCTCAATGGTCCAAACACAGGAACTACATGTCATCCCCTCAACAGAGATGGTGACCGAATCCACACCCATACTTTGATCCATCTTGATTTCTTCTTTACATTCCTATTAGAAACAATGAACTCACTAATTTCAGCCATGGAAATAATCCTTCCTCAACTTTCCCCCCAATTTCTCAACTGAAATTATTCTACAAATAAAATATGGTCAGCATTCTTTTCTCTCATCTCATTTCACTCTCATCTCATGACCACTGCTTTAGCTATTCCCTTGGAATAGACTTTCTTCTTCCAGATACCTGCTTAGCTAACTTCATCTCTTTCAAGCCTTTACCCAAATCTAATCCCCATAATGAGTTTTACACTGACCACCCTGCTTAAAATTGTAATCCACATCCCTTCCATACATATCCACTCTGATTCCCCTTACATCTGCTCTATTTTGTCTTTTTTTCATAGAACTTATCTTCTAATATACTCCATAATTTACTTACTGTGTTCATTGCTCATTATCTGCTTTCCTGTGGTGGTTTCAAAATGTGCTCACAAATTCTTTGTTACTCCTTCTTTCAAAAGGCGGAATTTGGGGCGCCTGGGTGGCTCAGTTGGTTAAGCATCTGCCTTCGGCTCTCCTGGGATCGAGCCCTACATCAGGCTCTCTGCTCAGCAGGGAGTCTGCTTCTCCCTCTCCCTCTGCTTGTGTTCTCCCTCTCTCTCACTTGCTCACTTTCTCTCTAGCAAATAAATAAAATCTTCAAAAAAAGAAAAATGAGGTGGAATTTAACTACTTTCCCTTGAGTGTGACCTGTGCTCAATGACTTGGTTCTGAACAGAATATGGTGGAATAGGCAAGGTGTAACTCCCAAGACTGGATCATAAAAGGCAGGCACTATGGGAGAGGGGTAAAAGTCACTGTGGATTCCTCCTTGTCTTTTCTCTTGAATGGCCCGAGCTGGGGGAAGCCATCTGCCATATCATAAGGACACTCAAGCAGCCTTAGGGAGTGGTTCATGTGGCAAGAAATTGAGGCCTCCTGTCAATAGCCCTTGTGAGTGAACCATCTTAGAAGCTGGTATTTCAGACTTAATTAAGCCTTTAGATGCCTGAGGCTCCAGTCAACATACTGCCTACAATCTCGTGAAATACCCTGAACCAGAACCACCCAGCAAAACCACTCCCAAATTTATGACTCACAAATATTCCAAGACAATAGCTGCCTTTTGTTTCAAGCCACTGAATTTTTTTTAAGATTTTATTTATTTATTTGACAGAGAGAGATCACAAGTAGACGGAGAGGCAGGCAGAGAGAAAGAGAGAGAGGGTAGCAGGCTCCCTGCTGAGCAGAGAGCCTGATGCGGGACTCGATCCCAGGACCCTGAGATCATGACCTGAGCCAAAGGCAGCGGCTTAACCCACGGAGCCACCCAGGCACCCCTAGCCACTGAATTTTTAGGTAATTTCTTACACTGCAATAATCAACTAATACATGTACCACTGGAATGAAAATTGTATGAAGGCAAGAATCTTTTGTCCCCACTGATAACTAATTTGAATCACGTGAAACTGCCATTGTTGCATATCAAAATAGTCAAATACTGCCATTTTCATATAAATCAACCTAATATATCCCATGGAAACAGTGTTTTCCTCTGGTGAGAGGAAATAAATGGTTAGCGGATAAGGGTGGAAAAAAGAATGTTTAGTATATAACCTTTTATACCTCTTTTTAAAGTTGAGATATAATCGACATAACATGGTATAAGTTTAAGGTGTACAATGTGTTGGTTTGATACGTGCGTGTGTGTGTGTGTGTGTGTGTGTGCGCGCGCATGTGTGTGTAGTGATAGGATTACCACCGTTAGCTAACACCTCTACCACATCACTTGTCATTTTTTTTTTGTGGTGATAACATTAAGATCTACTCTCTTCTATATCTTTTAAATTTTGTAACACAGGATATATTTTTTCAAACACACACAGTAGACCTGAAATAATAGAAAACAATAATAGGGAAGGGAGTTTATAGCTGAGGCATTCTGAGAATCCTGCTCTTATTTGGAATGTTCAAAAAGAGATAAACCTTAGATTTTGAGTGAAATAACTCAAGCAGAGAGAGTCAATTATGGTTTCACTTACTTGTGGAGCATAAGGAATAACACGGAGGACACTGGGAGATGGAGAGGAGAAGTGAGTTGGGGGAAATCAGAGGGGGAGACAAACCATGAGAGACTGTGGACTTTGAGAAACAAACTGAAACTGAGGGTTTTGGAGGGGAGAGGGGTGGGGGGTGGAGTGAGCCTGGTGGTGGGCATTAAGGAGGGCATGTATTGCATGATGGAACACTGAGTTTGGTGCATAAACAATGAATTTTGGAACACACACACACACACAAAAATTTAATTTAAAAAAAAGAATACATGTTAAACATTTAAAGGTAACCAGTAGAAGACTAGAAATAGAATATAAAGCTTCCAAAACAGTAGAAGAAGAAAGAGAATAAAGAAAATTAAACCAAACTACTAGACAGGAAGGAAGATTAATGAAAATTACAAGAAAAGAAATAAGAACATATTTTTATAAAACTCTTTTGTTTAAAGGGTAAAGTGAAATGATTATGATAAAAGCAGCACTAGATTCAGGCTTAAGAAATTATTCAGGGCTCCTGGGTGGCTCAGTAGGTTAAAGCCTCTGCCTTCAGCTCAGGTCATGATCCCAGGGTCTTGGGATCGAACCCCACATGGGGCTCTCTGCTCAGCAGGGAGCCTGCTTCCCTTCCTCTCTCTCTGCCTGCCTCTCTGCCTACTTGTGATCTCTGTCTGTCAAATAAATAAATAAAATCTTTAAAAAAAAAGAAATTATTAAGGAAAAAAGAAAGACTGCCCAGTGCAGATCTGAGGGCCTCTTTTAGAGCACTACAGATTACTCATGTTTAGGTAAATTAGGGGGTGTTAATTAGAAGATGTTTAATTATGTGGACATTTGGAAAAATTTTATTTGGAAGAATATTAGCTCAATGTAAAGAATTTGCAAATTGTATAGATTTGCAAAAAAAATCTTTTTGAAAAGATCACAAATTATGTAGAAAATACCGTTTTGTATAAGAGGGAGAAGAGAAATACTGAAGTAAAGTAAAACTGTTACCAAACCAATAAGCAGGAAGTAACCAGTTATTATGAAGCTGCTATTACCTAAAATTGAAGTACAAATAAAAATACAAGTCTTGGGTCGAATAAAATTAATCCAGTATTCATTAGGGGGTCTCCATGCCCTTGGATAAAGATCCTGTAGTGTGGCCATAATCAAAAATTAGAGACACCAAAGTGTTTCTCTTAGACTTATTTGTCAAAATTAACAATGGCCAACTACAGAACTCAAAAGGGGGTTTACAAATACCAAGATTTACATTGACTCTATTTTGCCCTAAAAGTCATTTCTTTGAAAAATGCTAAACTACAGGAGGGAAATTTTTTTAAAAAATCAAAACACTGTGTAAAAATATTTCTAGAAGGACTCACAAATAATCAGTAACATTAGTTACCTCCCAGAGGTAACTAATGCTTCTGCATTTTGAATTATGTAAATACAAAACCAATTCAAAATAAATTAAATTTATAAAAAACAATTATTAAAACATTTCTTTGCAATAAATTTATTCCACGTGGAATAAAAATAATTACTACATCATCTCGGCTTTGCTAAGCTCAGAGAAACAAAGAGAAATTGCTGCTGAATCTCATCCTCCGCTCCTAACAAAGCAAATAAGTAGATTCTTCTTACTTTGACTGATTTCGCTGGAGCTTTGAACAGGTGGACCACCAATATAATTTCCAAATATCTAAAACCACAGAATTTCCTTGGGGATAAATTGTTTTCAAGTGTTAATTGGTTTTTAGCACGTATTTTTCATTATATATATATTCTTCTTTGAGATATAATTCACACACTATAAAATTCACCCTAAGACAAACAATTCAGTGTTTTTTAGTAATATTCACAAGGATATGCAACGATCATGACTATGTAACTGCAGAACATTTTCATTTCCCCCAAAAGAAACTCCATACCCATCATCAGCAGTCACTCCTCAGTCCTCTTACATCTACTGGCAAAAATGAATCTACTTCCTATCTCTATGGATTTGTCCATCCTGGTAATTTCATAAAAATGGATTCATTCACTATGTGTGGCCTTTGTGTCTGAAATTCTTTCACTTAGCATAATATTTTTAAGGTTTAACAATCTGTACTTCGTTTTTTTCACTTTCTTGATGGCATCCTTTGAAACAAAAAAAAACTTAATTTTTATGAAACCAAATTTATCAATTTTTCTTTTGTTGTTTGTGCTTTTGATGTCCCATATATAAGAAACCACTGCCACACTGAAAGCCATGAATATTTACTTCTATGTTCTAAGAGTTTGGTAGTTTCACTCTTACATTTAGGTCTTTAAATCCATTTGAGTTAATTGTTGTACATGGTGTGCAGCAGGGATCCAAGTTACATTCTTTTACATTGGATGTCAGCTTCTCCCAGAACCATTTTTTAAACAGCTTTACTGAAATACAGTTCGCATATAATTCACACATTTAAGGTGTAAAATTCAATAGGCGTTACATTCACAGGTATGTGCCACCATTACCACAGTCAATTTTAGAACCTTTCTGTCACCTCAAAAAGAAGCCTGATACCCTTTAGCTATCACCCTCCCACCTCCTAAGGCCCCCACCCCCACTGCCAGGCAACCATTAATCTCTGTGTCTGTATAGATTTTTCGCTTTTGGACATTTCATATGAATGAAATCACATATAATATGTGGTCTTTTGTCACTGGATTCTTTCACTTAGCATAATGTTTTCAAGGTTCATCCATGTTGTAGAATGTGTCAGTGCTTCATTCCTTTTTATGGCTGAATTATATTCCATGGTATGGATATACTATTTTTGTTTATCTATTCATCAGTCGACATTTAGGTTGCCCCTGTCTTTTGGCTACTAAGAATAAGGCTCCTATAAATATTTATGTACAAATTTCTGTGTTTTCATTTTTCTTGGGTAATACTTGAGTGGAACTACTAGGTCCGAGAACTCTGTTTTAACTGAGGAAATGCCATAGTTTTCCAAAGCAACTGTGCCATTTTACATTCCTACTAGCAGCATATGAGGGTTCCAATATCTCCACCTCCTCACCAACACTTGTTATTATCTGATTTTTTTTTATTTTAACCATTCTAGTAAATGTTAAGTGGTATCTCACTGTGGTTTTGATTTGCAGGTCCCTGATTACTAGTGATTTTGAGCATCTTTTCATGTGCTTACTGGCCATTTGTATATCTTTTTTGGAGAAATGGCTGTGTGAGCCCTTTATCCATTTTTTAAAAGATTTTATTTATTTATTTGAGAGACAGAGAGAGAGAGCATAAGCAGAGGGAGCAGCAGAGGGAGGGGGAGCAGCAGAGGGAGGGGGAGCAGCAGAGAGGGAGAAGTGGGCTCCCTGCTCAGCAGGGAGCCCCACATGGGGCTCGATCCCAGGACCCCAGGATCATGACGAGATGAAGGCAGACACTTAACCAACTGAGCCACCCAGGCACTCCTTTTTTTTCCTTTACCCATTTTTTAATTGGGCTTTTGAGTTTTTTGTTGAGTTACAGGATTTATTTATATATTCTGGATATTAATCTCTAATCACATATATGATTTCCAAATATTTTCCCTATTCTGTGGGTTATCTTTCCACCATCTTGATAGAGTCCTTTGGTGCCCAAAAGTGTTTAATTTTGATGAAGTCCAATGTATTTCATTTTTGTTGCTTCTAGTCATTTTTTAATTGAGATATAACTTATATATAGCATTATATTAGTTTTAGGTGTACAATAAAATGATTTGATACATGTATACATTGTGAAATGATTACCACAATAAGTTTAACATCAATTACCATGAAGTTAAATTTTTTTTTCTTATGGCAGAAACCTTTACAATCTACTCTCTTAGCAGCTTTCAAATATACAATGCAGTACTGTTAACAATAGTCACCATACTATATATTATATCCCCAGAACTTAAAGTTTCTATCTTTTGACCACCTTCACCCATTTCATCCAGCTCCAACACCCACATCTGGCAACCCACCAATCTGTTCTCTTTATCTATGAGTTTGTTTTTTTTCAGAAGATTCCACATATAAGTGTGCTCATATAGTATTTGCTTTCCTCTGACTTCGCATAATGCCTTCAATCCATATTGCTGCAAATCACAGAATTTCCTTTTTTATAAAAAGATTTTATTTATTTATTTGACAGAGAGAGATCACAAGTAGGCAGAGAGGCAGGCAGAGAGAGAGGAGGAAGCAGGCTCCCGGCCGAGCAGAGAGCCTGATGTGGGGCTCAATCCCAGGACCCTGGGATCATGTCCTGAGCCGAAGGCAGAGGCTTTAACCCACTGAGCCACCCAGGCGCCACCAAAATTTCCTTTTTTAATGGCTGAATAATATTATGTATATATACACCACATTTACTTTATCCATTCACCCATTGAGGGACCCTTAGGTATTTTCCATACCTTAGCTACTGTAAATAATGCAGCAATGAATATAGGGTGCAGATATCTTTGAAACTGTGATTTCATGTCTTTTGGATAAACACCCAGAAGTGGAAATGCTGAATATGGTAGTTCTATTTTTAATTTTTTGAGGCACCTTCATACTATTTTCTATATATTCATTTTTAAAATGTAAAAACATAGAAAATCTGAAAGAGTGGTACCTAGGTGGCTCAGTTGGCTAAGCATCTGACTCTTGGGGGGCCTGGGTGGCTCAGATGGTTAAGCATCTGCCTTTGGGTCAGGTCATGATCCCAGGGGCCTGCAATCGAGCCCCACGTCAGGCTCCCTGCTCAGTATGGAGCCTGCTTATCCCTCTCCCCCTGCCATTCCCTCTGCTTGTATTCTCTGGCTCTACCTCTCTGTCAAATAAATAAAAGAGATAAAATCTTTTTTAAAAAATCATCGAACTCTTGATTTCTGCTCAGGTCATGATCTCAGGGTCATGAGATAAAGCCCTGCTTCTGGGTCCATGCTCAGCGGGGAGTCTGAGATTCTCTTTCTTCCCCTCCGTCTCCATCTCCCCCTCCCCTCACTTGCAAGTACATGCTCTTTCTCTCTAAAAATAAATAAATAATTTTTTTAAAGAAAAGCTGAAAGAAAAATTCATCACTAAGCCCACATTCTGTCTTAATTTTATTCAACTTGCATTAATTATGAATAGTTATAATTTATAGTGTGACTTTATGTGAAATTGATTCATAATTATTAGCCTATTTGCATTATTTACTTTGTTTATCTTTTATATTTATTTTTATTGGAGTATAATCAACACACAATGTCACATTAGTTTCAGGTATACAACATAGTGATTTAACAGGTCTATACATTATGCTATGCTCACCACAAGTGCAGCTACAATTTGTCACCATACAATAATATTATAATACCACTGACTGTATTCCTTATACTATAACTTTTATCCACTAACACTTATTCATTCCATAACTGGAAGCCTTGTGTTATTTACTTTTATTTTTTGTAAGTTTATTTCTTTTATTTTTGTAATCTCTACACCCAACGTGGGGCTCAAACTCACAAACCTGAAGTCAAGAGTCACATGCTCTACTGACTGAGCCAGCCAGGCACCCCCATGTTATTTGCTTTTAAAGTTACAGCTAAAGCTATTACAAACACAACAGTTAACAATTCAGGTATGTCCATTACTACTTCTTAAACCAGTATTAAATTATTACCTATTTTTATAGAGACTTATAATAGTTATTCAATGTACAGAAATACATTTTGTCTGATTTTTGTTTTTAATGACATGAAGCAGGCTTTATTCAAGGTCAAAAAAAATCATGATCTCTAATGAAGCACACTGCCAAAAATGTTTACATTCTGATAATCTATGATTTACAATCTACATGTAAAAATAAGTTGTCACTGCCTTATGAAACTCTATCTTCCTTCCTCTAGTCAGAGCAGCTGCTGCCAATAGGACAAAATCTGAATCTTTGAATGAATGATAAGTGAAATAAGGGAAGAATAGGAGATCTCAATTAGTTTAGAGGAACTAGAACTAGCTACTGCAGATCAAAAAAAAAAATTCTCCATATGCCTGAATTCACTATCATGAATATTCAAGATTTAGAAATTATATTAATATATATATTCCCTTTTTCCCTGAACTTTTATTATGAAAAATTTCAACCACACATAAAAGCTGTAATAGTACAATGAACATCTATCTGTATATCCTCTGCATGAATTCAACAATGGTTAACATTTTGCTATATTTGCCTTGTTTTTTCTAAAACATTTGAATGTAAGTTTTAGAAATCAAAATACTCCAGCATTCACTTTCAAAGAATAAGAACTCCTACATAACCACACTATTACTATCAAAGCTAGGAGGGGGCGCCTGGGTGGCTCAGTGGGTTAATAAGACTCTGCCTTTGGCTCAGGTCATGATCTCAGGGTCCTGGGATCGAGCCCCGCATCGGGCTCTCTGCTGAGCAGGGAGCCTGCTTCCTCCTCTCTCTCTGCCTGCCTCTCTGCCTCCTTGTGATCTCTGTCTGTCAAATAAATAAATAAATCTTAAAAAAAAAAAAAGCTAAGAGAATTAATGATTGTATGTCATCTAATACAAATTCTCTATTTAAATTTTCCCAAGAGGCCGGATGGCTCAATTGGTTAGAGTGTGGTGCTAATAAATTTTCTCAAATGTCCCAAGAACATCTTTTACAGTTTTTATTTTTCCCAAATCAGGATCCAGACAAAGTTCACACACTGAATTTGGTTGTGTTTCTTTTAGTCTCATTTAATCTAAAACAGCCCCGCCCCTATCTGTTTTCCCCCCATGAAATGAGTTTTGAAGAATCCAGGTCAGTTGCCTTAAGAGACACTATATTCTCTTTTTAAAATACAAGTTCCACTTTGCTAGTTTAATGGACTCATAGCTAGAATTATACCTCCTAATACCTGTGAAGCCCAGATTATACAGGAAAGACAGGTAATTATGAACAAATTATACCTCAGATGAAGAGAACTCATGGGCCGGTGAAAAGTCCAAAGGTGAGGTACTGAAGGCCAACATAAAGGTATCAGGGACTAGGGAGAGGGTCACTCTTCTTAGCAGTAATGGGTATAAAATGGAAAGTAGAGTAACGTCTAAAACAAACATATCCTATCAAAATGCTGTCCACAGTCAGCCCTCGGTCTTAAAAAGGAGACGCTCTCTTTCCTCTTGTAGCACATGGATGCCTGACTCCAGGACAGAACACTCAGACTTAGTACTGTATAACTCAGATGTGTTATGGGTCAAACAGAGCTTTTGAAGGTTGATCAAGGCATACTACCAAAACTGAATTATTCTACTGGAAAATGTCAAGTTCAAACTACAGAACTGGTAACAAACTTTTTTTTTTAAAGATTTTTTTTTTTTATTTGACAGATCACAAGTAGGCAGAGAGGCAGGCAGAGAGAGGAGGAGGAGGCAGGCTCCCTGCTGAGCAGAGAGCCCGATGCAGAACTCGATCCCAGGACCCTGAGATCATGACCTGAGCCGAAGGCAGAGGCTTTAACCACTGAGCCACCCAGGCGCCCCTGGTAACAAACTTTTGGACTATAATACATTCAGCAGATGAAGGCCAGTTTGTGTGGTTATTTAGAAATGTAAAACCAAAATACAGTTTTCTTATGGGGTATGTCCCAGACCAAAGTACTGGAACAACTCTCAGGCTCACTGAGGAACTGAGAGAGACTAAGCAGAAAGGCACTTTTAAAGTAACTGGATAGGGATGCCTGGGTGGCTCAGTCGGTTAAGCATCTGCCTTCAGTTTAGGTCATGATCTCAGGGTCCTGGGATCAAGCCCCATATTGGGCTCCCTGCTCAGCAGGGAGCCTGCTTCTCTCTCCTGCTTCTCCCTTTGCCTGCTGCTCCCTCTGATTGTGCACACACACTCTCTCTCTCTCTGGCAAATGAATTAATAAAATCTTTTAAAAAATAATTCACCTGGAAGTATTTACTGGGGAAGAAGGAATTTCTGAGCACAAATAAAAATTACATTAATACAGCCACATTTATGGCTATATCCTAATTTAAGCATGTTAAATCATCTATGAATAATATATTTTTTCTCCTACCTTCATAATTCACCTGAATTTTTTCTTCAAAACTCTACTTAAACTGACATTTACACACAAAAGCTCAGAAGAATTCCATCTCCCTCATGCTACTCCTATATATACAACTCTAACTGATTTTGTAACAAATGCAATGTCCATCTTTTGAATTTTAAATGTCTCAAGGATAGGTACAAAGTCAGGAACATCTTTTGTAACCTCCCATTGTATTTAGCAAAATGACTCAGAAAACAGAGTAAGAGCATAAACAATTCATATGGTATAGTAAAGCGTATAGGCTTCTGGGAGATCACAATATCAAAGAACAAATCTGGCATGCAGCAATTAGGAATCCAGTAACTCTGAGAACAACAGCAACGAATAATAGTGCGGGAAATAAGGGTTATTAAAGTATTTGGAGCCACTCCCTAAACACACATGGTAATCACCATTAGTAATAACATTTCCTAAGAGGAAGAACAGCATTATGACTGGATCATCATGTCTGGTTTAGAAACAGAAACTCAATGAATTGAGTACAAACATGACACATATATATGAAGTCTGCTCAAAACCACTTCTTAAAGCTGATCACAGAAGCTCAAATATTATTTTTAATCCCCCTAAAATAATTGGTCTTCATAATTTTGGAAAGATTTCTGGATTAATAAACTATAATTAAGATAATGCAAATTAAAACCACAATGAATATCATTTACAGCCATCAGGTAGATAAAAATTTCAAAATCTAGCAATATCATGTGTCAGTAAGGATGTGGAGCAACAGGATCTTTCCTATTCAGCTGGTGAGAGTAAATTAGTACAACTATTAGGGAACCTGTTTGGCATTATCTGGTAGAGCTGAAGATATTCATATACTAGAATTTAACGTTTTCACTCCTAGGCATATCACCATACACAAAGTCTCACACATGTGCAGAGAAAACGTGAACAAGAATGCTCATTGCAACAGTGTTCCTAATTAGTTAAAACTCTGGCAATAACCTAAATGTCTATCAATCAGAAAATAGACAAATAGGTGGTGATGGTAGAGTGTGTGTGTGTGTGTGTGTGTGTGTGTAGTGAAGAATGATACAGTAGCTAAAATTAATGAACTAAAAATAACGGTTCTCACTAGGGGGAGGGGAGATTACCACCAAAAGGACACCTGGCAAAGTCTGGAGACATTTTTGGTTATAACTGGGTGGCGAGGGGGAGTTAGGGGGAGCTGCTACTGGCATCTAGTGGGTAGAGGCCAGGGATACCACTAAACATCCTTAATAGACAAGAATCCATTCACAGGGGCGCCTGGGTGGCTCAGTCAGGTGGGCATCCGACTTGATTTATGCTCAGGTAATGATCTCAGCATTGTGAAATAGAGCCCTGCATGGGGCTCCACACTCGGGGGAGGGGGGGGCGGGTCTGCTTGAGATTCTTTCTCCCTTCTTCTGCCCCTCCCCCTGCTCACACATGAACACTCTCTCTCTCTCACTCAAAAATAAGTAAATCTTTAAAAAAAGATTTTTTTTTAAACCCACTGACAACAAAGAATTATCTAGCCCCAAATGTCAATAGGACAGAAGTTGAGAAACTAGAACTATGAGCAACAACATAGATAAATCTAATTAACATAGCTGAGGCAATAAGAAAAGTTTCACAAGAGAGTACCTGGGTGGCTCAGTCAGTTTAACACCTGCCTTTGGCTCAGGTCATCATCCCAGGGACCTGCAAACAAGTCCCAAGTTGGGCTCCCCACTCAGTGGGGAGTCTTCTCCCTCTCCCTCTGCCCCTGCTCCCCACTCATGCTCTCTCTCGCTCTATCTCAAAAAAATTTTTTAAAATTTTGAAAAAAGATTTCACAAGAATACAAAAGTCTAGGAACTTAAAACAATACCATATATTGTTCCTGTATGCATGCATATATAGTAATGTTAGTCAAAATATAAAAATGTGCATGGGAATGACAAATGCCAAATTTAGGAGTTTGGGGAAGGAGGAAGGGATGAAACTGAGCACGAAGGGGAATTTCAACTATATATATACTGTTCAACTTCTTAGGCTGTGTAATAGATACATACTTATGTTATAGGGTTCTCTATACACTTTGTTGGACTAAATTATTTTATTATAAGAATTTTTAAAGGATGCCTGAATGGTGCAGTCGGTTAAGCATCTGCCCTCCGCTCAGGTCATGATCCCAGTGTCCTGGGATTAAGTCCCACGTTGGGCTCCCTGCTTAGTGGGGAGTCTGCTTCTCCCTCTCCCTCTGCCCCTCCCCCATGTACTTGTTCTCTCTCTCTTGCTCTGCTCTCCTTCTCGAATAAATAAAATCTTTTCTTAAAAATATTTTTCAAAGGAAAATAAGTGAACGAACCTGGTAGACATTATGCTAAGTGAAATAAGCCAGACACAGAAAGACAAAAACTGCATGATCTCTCCTATATGTGGAAACTAAAAATGTCTAACTCAGAAGTAGAGACTAGAAGGGTGATTCCCAGGGCCCAGGGGGTGAGGGAAATGAAGAAATGTTGGTCAAAGGGTACAATGTTTCTCATTCATCATCAGGGAAATTGAAATAAAACTACAATGAAATATCACCGCACACAAGTCAAAATGGCTAAAATTAACTCAAGAAACAATAGGTATTGGTGAGGACATGGAGAAACTGTTGATGGGAATGCAAACTGGTGAAGCCACTCTGGAAAACAGTATGGAGATTTCTCAAAAACTTAAAAACAGAACTACTCTATGATCCAACAATCGCACTACTGGGTATTTACCCAAAGAATATAAAAACACTAATTCAAAGGGATACATGCACCCCAATGTTGACAGCAGTATTCTCAACAATATCCAAATTATGGAATACGTCCAAATGCCCATCAACTGATGAATGGATAAAGAAGATATAGTGTACACACACACACACACACACACACACACACACACAGGAATATTACTCAGCCATTAAAAAAAAGAGTGAAATCTTGCCATTTGCAACAACATGGATGGAGCTAGAGTGTACTATGCCAAGCAAAATAAGTTAGTCAGAGAAAGATAAATACAAAATGATTTCACTCAGAGATGGAATTTAAGAAACAAATGATCAGAGTGGAAAAAAAAAAAACCAACAAACTCAACTGTAGAAAACGAACTAATGTTTACCAGAAGGAAAGTGGGTGGGGGAATAGGTGACAGGGATTAAGGAAGGCACTTTTTGTGATGAGCACCGGGTGTTATATGTGTTAAATCACTATATTGTACACCTGAAACTAATATTACACTATACGTTAACTAACTGGAATTTATTTTTTTAATGTTTATTTATTTATTTGACAGACCACAAGTAGGCAGAGAGGCAGGCAGAGAGAGAGAGGAGGAAGCAGGCTCCCCACTGAGCAGAGAGCCCGATGCGGGGCTCGATCCCAGGACCCTGGGATCATGACCTGAGCTGAAGACAGAGGCTTTAACCCACTGAGCCACCCAGGTGCCCCAACTAACTGGAATTTAAATAAAAACTTTAGGGAACACCTGGGTGGCTCAGCCAGTTAAACGTCTGCCTTGGACTTGGGTTGTGATCTCAGGGTCCTGGGATTGAGCCCTGCATTGGCTCCCTGCTCAGTGGGGAGTCTGCTTCTCCCTCTCCCTCTGTTTCTCCTCCCTGCTCATGCACTCTCTCTCTCTCTTTCAAATAAATAAAATCTTAAAAAAAAAACTTTTTAAAAAAGGTAAAAGTTTCAGTTATGTAGAATGACTATCTGGAGATTTACAGCATGGTGACTGTAGCTAAAAATACTGTATACTTGAAATCTACTAAGAGAAATCTTAATTTTTCTCAAAAACAAAAAGTGTTAACTATGTGGGGCGATGGATGTATTAATTAGCTTGACTGTGGTAATCACTTCACAATGTATATGTATATCAAAACATCATGTTATATACCTTAAATATATACAATTTTTATTTGTTAGTCATACCTTGACAAAGCTGAGGAAAAAAACAGCTCATTTTAGGGGGAAATAAAGAAAAACAATATAGGGAATGTGCAGAAATTAAGAGAAGGGTTACTAAAATTGAAATAATTCAGTAAGTGAGACCAATGATAAACTCAAACATATAAACATCCAAAATCCCCCTATTATTCCAGGGTCATAAAAACTTCCCTGTGTTGTTAAACAAATTGACAATTTCTAGCTATGCAAACATTAAACCAGTTGCCTTCAAGGTATCTACATAATATTTCCAAATCAATTTAATAGTTTCCTACCCATTGGCTTCTATATAAAATCACTACCACCTCTAGGGGTGCTTGGCTCCTCAGTCTGTAAGAGTATGTAACTCTTGATCATGGGGCCATGAGTTCAAGCCCCACATTGAGCCTACAGCTTGTGTTGAGAAAAAAAAATAGCAAAATAAAATCACTACCACCTCTAAATTGGAAACAAAAAGGGAAAACATTAACTTCTCTATTGTTTTATATAATGGCACCGCTTTCATTTAAATTGTGTAAGCATTTAAAATTAAAACTGATCTCACTCTTTAACCTATTTTCAAAATACTGAATGCCTAATCTCTTTCATCAGACAAATGTCATTATATAAACAGAGGATGAATATTCCAGATGAAACTGCTGGAGTAGACAAGCGTGTTTCAAAACATAATTTGACCACTCCCAAAAGATTAGAAGTCAATACTTAAGACATATTAATAAGGTCGAATAAAGAACAGAACATTCAAATTAAGAAAAGGCAATGTGTTTTGCTGGTCGTTTTTATGACTCCTGGACTAATCACTGCCTCACTACAAAAGAGCTGTCCTTATGATAACAATACCAATGTTTCAACTTCTTATAGCACTGAATAGCTGAGAAAAGTACCATATACATGAATTTCACAAGAATCCTGCAATAAAAATAGATAATAGCCTCCTTTTAAAATTAAGGGAGCGAACACTCAGACTTACTCACCCTTATACAGACAATTCAGGCTGGAGTCCAGAGCTAAGAATAGCCTCAAAGGGATTAACTTAATAGGGCAATATTTGCAAAACACATAAAATAAAACCAGCCAAAGGTCAGGGTAGAGTGGGAAAATCCTTGAAAAATACTGGTATCCTGCAATGCACCTAGGTAGGTGGAGACAGGTTCTAAAAAAACTGAGAAATAGTCTTCAAGGTACTAGGTGACTTTCCACCAGGGGCTGAGCATCTGCTGCCATGTCAATAATGGACTAGAGGAAAAAACATGTTTTTAGTATAGACAAAACTTCCATTGCCTCAGACAAGGAGGGATTGTTACCCCAGAAAACTAGAGGGTAGTAGGATTTAATGATTTGACACTGAAATGTGTCAGATACTTTTCAACCATATTATGGGATAATATGGTATTGGCAAAGCAGTCACTCAGATTCTAAGATTGTTTGGTGGTTGGAATGCCTTTTTCCCCTGTCAAAATAATCATCTGATTCAAGCTTGTGAGATAGTCTGTAGGTAAATAACAGACTGCTTGCAATGACGTCACTTTCTTCATAAGGAAAAATCCACTTTACGATTTTAGTTCTAAGACAAAATAGTGCCACAAACCATGATGAAAAACATAAATATATATGAAAACTAAAATCAATTGTCGGTATTTAACCATTATGAAAAAGCACTTATTTTATATTTGCTACAACTGATTAAGAACAAGAAAGCTATAAATACAAGTTTGGTAAGGCTGAATATGACAACTCAGTTTGACCAAATTTTTCAAGTAGGTCTTTAATTTTATAAAAACCATCACTAAAAGGATAAAGATGCTAGTTACCGTACCAGTCATTAAAATGTCTTTCAAAGTTTTAGTTATTAAAAAACTTGTAGACACAGAGAAAAAGGCCATGTGAGGACACAGCAAGAAGATATCTATCTACAAGCCAAAAAGAGGGATCTTACCAGAAACCAACCATGTTGGCACCTTGATCTTGAACTTCTAGGCTTCCCAACTGTGAGAAAACCTTTTTTTGTTGTTTAAGCCACCCAATCTGTCTATCATATTATGGTAGTCTAACAAGCCACTACAACTCTTGAATTAATCTAGCTAAATGTCCACTGCCTGAAGAAGCTCCTTCCGTCAATAATTAAGGAAAATGCTGCCTCTGCTTCCAGAACTGCCAAGGCAAAGTAGATAGAGCAGCTACTATTAACACAGTGGTATTTTATTGGTGGTAACTTTTAATAGATGTTCCTTCACTTCACCACAGAGAGGGGACTCTAGAAGTAAAAGAGTAAAAAGTAAAAATGTGACACATAAGAAATCAGTGGGAACCAATGTTTATGCATCTATTTGACCAAGAAAGATAAAGTACTCAAACATGTTCTCCAATGCAGTAATCTGAAATGTGGACAAGACGACTGGAGCTTCAGAAGACATATGGTAAATGAGACTACATTGAAGATAAAAATCATAATGATGAAAAGTAAAGATAGAAGTGGAGTGGGCCCTAATTATATGATGATTCCTCACCAGGACTGGATTGTCTAAGCAACCCTCTTCTTACAAGAGAAATAAATCTTATTTTAGTCACAGTTATTGGGGTTTTCAATTACAGGCAGGAATACAGTTTGGGGATACATTCAAATTAGCCATTAGATTTCTAGACCATGTATTTGTGTCTACTCTTTCTTCTTCCTTTTTTTTTAAGATTTTTTAAATTTATTTTAGAGAGAGAGAGTAAGCAAGCATGAGTGTAGAGAGGGGCAGAGGAAGAGAGAGGGAGACTCTCAAGCAGACTCCCTACTGAGGGAGCCCAGTGGGTGGGTCTGGATCCCACCACTCAGATCATGACCTGAGCCAAAATCAAGAGTCTGCAGCTTAACCAACTGAGCTACTCAGGTGCCCCTCCACTCTTTTTTTTTTTTTTAATCATAGTCAGTCAGGTATTCTGGTATCTAAGTACTCTATAGTGTCTTTCTTTCTTTTATTTTTTTAAAGATTTTATTTATTTGTCAGAGAGATAGAGTACAGGCAGGCAGAGTGGCAGGCAGAGGCAGAGGGAGAAGCAGGCTCCCTGCAGAGCAAGGAGCCCATCACGGGACCTGATTGATCCCAGGACGCTGGGACCATGACCCAAGCCGAGGGCAGCCGCTTAACCTAAGCCACCCAGGCATCCCGTGTCTTTCTTTTTCATTAAACTTTATATCATAGACATCTTTCTATGTCATTACATATTATTCCACATCACTGTTTACAGTTTCACATATTCATTGTAGTTTATTAAACAAGTCATCCATGTAGAATATTTCTCCCTTTTTGCGACTGTTGTTAACAACAGTACCTAAATATACCACATTTTCAAATTCCAGTCAGCACTGTGTACTATGAAAATATAACAATAACTAATTGATTTAAAGCAATTCAATCAAATGAAGGTGAATGCCAGGTAGCTTTTTCTATACAGAAATGCAATATTGTGAGTGGGTGCTCTAAAACCTGGCCAAACATAACTGGGACAGTAAGAGTAGTAAGCACGAATAACTGATGACCATGATTGTGTGATATGAAGGCTCAATCATAGTCTTGATGGTATAAAAGCTCATTTTGCACTTGTAGGATTCCACCAAATATTGGGGGGAAAAAAAGAAATGCATATTTAGGTGAGACTGTTCAGACACAAATTTATTATCTCCTGTGTTATTGCTTACCATATTACATATGTTTTGAAGCTAAAATAGCTTTACTTTGCACAGGATATATTAAATCTTTTATTTTGACAGTTTAAATGTAATATATAAATCACTTGACCAACTGTTAAAAAATTTAAAAATTAAAAAAAAAAAGCACCTTGTACTAGGGCACCTGGGTGGCTCAGTCAGTAGAGAATACAACTCTTGATCTTGGGGTCGTGAATTCAAGCCCCACACTGGGTTTAGATATTGTTTTTAAAAAAATGAAAATGGGGGCACCTGGATGGCTCAATGGGTTCAGCCTCTGCCTTCAGCCCAGGTCATGATAATAGAGTAAAAATCCCAGGGTCCTGGGATTGAGCCCCACGTTGGGCTCTCTGCTTGGAGGGGAGCCTGCTTCCTCCTCTCTCTGCCTGCCTCCTCCCTCTGCCTACTTGTGATCTCTGTCTGTCAAATAAATAAATAAAATCTTTTAAAAAAACGAAAAGAGAAAATGCCACAAAGATATAAAAATGAATTCTAATTAACAACAGCAACTATAAATCCTGGAGTAGGGAAGGCCTTTTAAAGAATAAGGCAAAATCAGAAACCATATAGGAAAAGATTTTTAAATTTAATTATATGAAATTTTAAAATTGTGGTGGTAAAAGATCACCATGTAAACAAACTACAGAAATATATATGCATGGAGCTTCTGGTGGGTGATGAAATGTTCTGAAAATAGCAGTAATGGCTGCACAAATCTATGAATATACTAAAAACCATTAAATTATATACTTCAATAGGGTGAATTTCATCATATGCAAGTATATATATCAAATATATATATATATATATAAAATACATATCAGACAATTGACAAAATAAGAAATCCATTGTACCAATAAACAGGAAATATATGTTTAAAAATTATAAATTAAGGGTGCCTGGGTGGCTCAGCCAGTTAAGCATCCACCTTCGGCTCAGGTCAATATCCCAGCCTCCTGGTGTGAGTCCCACGTCAGGCTCCCTGCTCAGTGGGAAGTTTGTTTCTCCCTCTCCCTTTGCCCTTCCCCCTTCTCCTTCCCTCTCTCTCTCTCAAATAAATAAATAAAAGTTTAAAAATACAAAAAAATAAAAATTATAAATTGAGGAGAGGTGCTAAACTGGCAGAATGGTAGGAGGACCCTAAGCTTGCTGCATCCCTGAAACACAGCTAGATAAATGTTAAATCATTCTGAATACTGAAGAAATCAATGAGGACTGACAGAACAAAATGTACAACTGGAGGGAGAGAAGAAGCCACACTGTGGAAGGCAGGAGGTATGGAGATGTGATTTCAGGGAATAAAGGGCTGCCAGTGGAAGGAACAGAAGGAAGGAAATGCCATTGGAAGGAAGCAAAGTGGAAGGAACCCTGGTCAGTGAGAGACGAGAGAGAGAGAGAGAGAGAGAGAGGAGCACACTGGAGATCGTACAAGGAAAACACTTCCTCAAAGCCATTCACTGGGAAAATGAGAGGGGCTGATTTTTGTGAATTTTTACAACCAGCAGGGCTCAAAGACTGGAGTTTTAGAGTCCATGGCAAGTGGGTATGCAGCCCTGAGGGTGTTGCAGTATTCCCATGGAGAAAGAGGGTGAAAGCCCAGAAGCAGACAAGGTAATTAGAGAACCCCTGGGACTTACTGGGAGAGACGGTTCCTCATTCTTAGAGCACATCTGGGAGAGATAGCATTCTCTCTCTGGGGACAAATAAACCTGTGGGCACCATCCCCTACCCCTCAGCAACAGTGCAGAGACACCTACTGAGGGTGCCTAACCTACATGCTGGCTCATTGCTGTGCTTTACCTAAACTCCGAATACCTGTGCCTTGGTGCAACTACCCTTCTGGGACAAATTTCCATCAGCCCCAGTGTAGCGACACCCTCCCTAGGAAACAAGTGCAGGTTGGGGCCAGGCCAGGTCTCTAAAGTTTGGGGTTTTAAAACTCAGCTGGCCTGCCTGGGATAGAACACAGGTGCACTGCACTGTCCAGTGGGCAGATGGCCCAGACACAGACAGGGTGAAGGCAGAGATCTGAGGGATGCCTGGGACACACAAGGGGTTATTACTCACTCTGCTGGAAGGGCTTCCCGGAGAGCAGAGGGGAACTCTCCTCTCCTGGACAAGGAGGAGGACTGGCAACATTTCTCTACCCTGCCCCTTAACATATACTAACTTTGGTAAGCAGCATAGCCCCAACAGTGGTGGACAAAATCATTTACAACAAGCCCCACACCCCTGCACTTTGGGAAGTGCTGCTTTTCCAGGAAAATATGCCTGAGAGGTAGAGCAACAGGGCCCTCCCTGCAAAGACCAGCACAAACCTCCCAACATACACCATGTCTACTGACCTTAGAGAGCTGCAAAGCTTCAGTTCAAGTTGAAATAGCATCAGGTCTCTTTGAACAAGCAGACCAGAGCACATCTAGATAAAACCAGCTACACACTAGCTAAGTTCCAAACACTCCCCACTGCAGGCTAGGAGAAACTGTAGAGGACTAACCTGAGGGAAAGAGCAGCCAAAACAAAACAGCAGAATGCACACAGCATATACCAGAAACACTTCCTGAAACGTCAGGATCTGGATAGTATGTGACTTCTTAATACAGCCACTACACTCAGGAGCAAGACACGGAATGGGATTTCCTAACACACTGGAAAAAGACAAATACCTAGACAAAATGCCAAGATGGAGGAATTCACTCCAAAAGAATGAACAAAAAAAGGTCATGGCCAAGGATCTAACCAAAACAGATATAAGTAATATGCCTGCTCCAGAATTCAAAGCAACAATCATATGGATACTAGCTGGGCTTGAGAAAAGTATAAGACACCAGGAGTTCCTTTACTGCAGAGATAAAAGACCTAAAAACTACTCAGGATGAAATTTAAAAATGCAATAACCAATATGCAAAACCAACTGGATATAATGACCTCAAAGATAGAAAAAGCAAGAAATTAATAAGTGATATAGATGATTAAAGTACAGAAAATAATGAAGATGAAGAGAGGAAGAAAAATACTGGATCAAGAATGTAGAATTAGGGCCTAACTCAGTGACTCCAGAAAGCATAATAACATTCATATCACAGCAGTCCCAGAAGAAGAGAGGGGGGAAAAGAGTGAGAAAATTTATTTGAGAAAATCATAGCTGAAAACCTCCTGAATCTGGGGAAGGAAACAAGACATCCAAATCCAGCACGCACAGAGGAGAACTCACAAAAAAAATCAACAAAAGCAGGCGAACACCACGACACACTGTAGTTAAATTTCTAAAATATACAGATAAAGAAAAAAATCCTAAAAGTAACAAGACAAAAGAAGTCCCGACTTATAAGGAAAGACAAATAAGATTAGCAACAGATCTCCCCACAAATTGTATTTTTAAAAAAATGGGGCGCCTTGGTGGCTCAGGGAGTTAAATTCTCTTCCTTTGGCTCAGGTCATGATCCCAGGATCCTGGGATCAAGCCCCACATCAGGCTCTCTGCTCAGCAGGGAGCCTGCTTCCCCTCCTCTCTCTCTGCCTACTTGTGATCTCTATCTGTCAAATAAATAAATAAAATCTTTAAAAAAAAAAGATCACTACATCTGTATCTTTGGGGTAAATACCTAGTAGTCCAATTGCTGGGTCATAAGGAAGCTCTATTTTTAATTTCTTAAGGAATTTCCACACTGTTTTCCAAAGTGGTTGCACCAACTTGCATTCCCACCAACAGTGTAAGAGGGTTCCCCTTTCTCCACATCCTCTCCAACACTTGTTCTTTCCTGTCTTGTTGATTTTGGCCATTCTAACTGGTGTAAGGTGGTATCTCAATGTGGTTTTGATTTGAATCTCCCTGATGACTAATGTAGTGAAAAGAAGGGCCATCTGTACCCCAGTGTTCATAGCAGCAATGGTCACAGTCGCCAGACTGTGGAAAGAGCCATGATGCCCTTCAACAGACGAATGAATAAAGAAGATATAATCCATATATACAATGGAGTATTATGACTCCATCAGAAAGGATGAATACCTAACTTCTGTATCAGCATGGACAGGATTGGAGGAGATTATGCTGAGTGAAATAAGTCAAGCAGAGAAAGTCAATTATCATATGGTTTCACTTACTTGTGGAACATAAGGAATAACATGGAGGACATTAGGAGAAGGAAAGGATAAGTGAATTAGGGGAAATTGGAGGGAGAGACGAATCATGAGAGACTGTGGACTCTGGGAAGCAAACTGAGGGTTTTGGAGGGGAGGGGGTGCGGGGTTAAGTGAGCCTGCTGGTGAGTATTAAGGAGGGCATGTAGTGCATGGAGCACTAGGTGTGGTGCATAAACAATGAATCTTGGAACACTGAAAAAATAAAATTAAATTAAAAACAAAACAAAAAAGATCATTTCAAAGAAGTGTGGCAAGCCAGAAGGGAATGGCATGATACGCTCAACATACTAAATGGGAAAAATATGCAGCCAGGAATACTTTATCCAGCAAGACCATCATTATAAACAGAAGGAGATATAAAGAGTTTCCCAAACAAAAACTAAAGGAGTTCATGACCATTAAACTAGCCCTGAAAGAAATATTAAAGGGGACTCACTGAGTAGGAAAGAAGGACCAAAAGTGATAAAGATGAGAAATGAACAGAAAAAATCTCCAGAAACATCAACTTTACAGGTAATACAATGGCAATAAATTCATACCTATCAATAATCACTCTGAATGTAAATGGACTAGATGTTCCTATCAGTAGACACAGGGCATCAGAATGGATAGAAATATAAGACCCATTTATATGCTCCCTATAAGAGACTCATTTTAGACCTAGACACCTGAAGATTAAAAGAGAGGGGATGAATGGTGATCCCTTTATCATGCTAATGGATGTCAAAAGAGAAAGCCCAAGTAGCCATACTTCTATCACACAAACTAGAATTTAAACCAAAGATACTGAAAAGAGATGAAAAAGGGCACTATATCATAATACAGGAGATTATCCAACAAGAAGATCTAACAATTATAAATATTTATGCCCCCAACTTGGGAGCACCCAAATACATAAAATAATAACAAACATAAACT
Organism: Lontra canadensis; assembly: GCF_010015895.1. Classification (NCBI taxonomy): domain Eukaryota; kingdom Metazoa; phylum Chordata; class Mammalia; order Carnivora; family Mustelidae; genus Lontra; species Lontra canadensis. The sequence goes on along the minus strand of NW_022631108.1, from coordinate 601,746 downwards.
CATTGATAATAATACAATAATAGCAGGGGACTTTTAACATCCCACCAACAGCAGTGGAGAGATCTTCTAAGCAGAAAATTAACAAAGAAACAATGGCTTTGAATAACACATTGGAACAGATGGACAAAACAGATATATGTTCTGAAGAACATTTCACCCTACTGCAGCAGAATACATATTCTCTTCAAGTGCACATGAAACATTCTTCAGAATAGATCATACGCTGGGTCACAAATCAGGCCTCCACAAAAACAAAAAGATGGAGATCATATCACGCAGATTTTCAGACCACAAGACTATGAAACTTGAAGTCAACCACAAGAAAAAATTTGGAAAGACCACAAACATATGGAGGTTAAATAACATCCTATTAAAGAAATAATGGATCAACCTGTAAATAAAAGAAGAGATTAAAAAAAATACATGGAAGCAAATGAGTATGAAAACATGACAGTCCAAAACCCCTGGGACGCAGCATAAGTGGTCATGGCAAAGGAGTAGGGGGGAACACAGGTGGCTCAGTTGGTTAAGCATGTGCCTTCTATACCCAGGTCATAATCCAAGGATCCTGGGATCAAGCCCCAAGTCAGGCTCCCTGCTCAGCAAGGAGTCTGCTTATTCCTCTCCCTCTACCCCTCTCCCCCACTTGTGCACTCTCTCTCTCTCTCTCTCTCTCTTAAATAAATAAAATCTTAATTTAAAAAAAAAACAGTCAGGGCGCCTGGGTGGCTCAGTAGGTTAAGCCTCTGCCTTCAGCTCAGGTCATGATCTCAGGGTCCTGGGATCAAGCCCCACATCAGGCTCTCTGCTCAGCGGGGAGCCTGCTTCCCCCCGCCCCCGCCTGCCTCTCTGCCTACTTGTGATCTTTGTCAAATAAATAAACAGTCATAAGACGTAAGTACATAACACTAGAGTCCTACCTCAAGAAGCAAGAAAAGCCTCAAATACACATCTAACTTTACACCTAAAGGAACTAGAAAAGGAAGAGCAAATCCTAAAGCCAGCAGAAAAAGAGAAATAATAAAGATAAGAGGAGAAATAAATGATACAGAAACAAGAAAAACAAGAATGGATCAATGAACTAGGAGTTGGTTCTTCGAAAAAATTAAGAACCTCTTAGTCAGAATTACCAAAAAGAAAGGAGAAAGGACTCAAATAAATAAAATCGCAAATGAGAGGAGCGATCACAACACCACAGAAATACTAACTGTAAGAGAATATTATGAAAAATTATATGCCAACAAATTGGGCAAGCTGAAAGAAATGGATAAATTTCTAGAAACATATAAACTACCAAAACTGAAACAGGAAGAAACAAAATTTGAACCAACTGATAACCAACAAAGAAGTTGAATCAGTAATCAAAAATCTCCCAACAAACAGGGTGCTTCGGTGGCTCAGTCGGTTGAGCATCTGACTCCTGATTTCCGTTCAGATCAGGATCATGCATTCATGAGACTGAGCCTCATGTCAGGCGCCCTGCGCACAGAATCCTCTTGAGATTTTATCTCCCTCTACTCCTGCGCTCTCTCTCTCTCTCTCTCAAATAAATAAATAAATAAAATCTTTTTTTAAAAATCTCCCAACAAACAAAAGTTCAGGGCTAGATGGCTTCACAGGAGAACTCTACCAAAGATTTAAAGAATTACCACCTATTCTTCTCAAAATGTTAAAAAAAAAAAAAAGGGAAAGAAAAAAATGGAGGGAAAACTTCTAAACTTCTATGAGGCCAGCATTACCTTGATTCCAAAACCAGACAAAGACCCCACTAAAAAGGAGATTTAGAGAACAATATCCCTGATGAACATGGATGCAAAAATTCTCAACAAACTACTATGTAGGTTCCTCAAAACGTTAAAAATAGAGGGGTGCCTGGGTGGCTCAGTTGGTTAAGTGTGTGCCTTGGTCTCAGGTCATGATCCCAGGCTCCCAGACTCAAGGGCTGCATTGGGCTCCCTGCTCAGCGGGGAGGCTGCTACTGACTCTCCCTCTGCCTACAGCTCCTCTTGCTTCTGCACTCGTTCATGCTGTCAAATCAATAATAAAAAATCTTTTTAAAAAAGTTAAAAACAGCAATTGCACTACTAGGTACAATGAATATCTTATATACTCGTTCCTCAAAATGTTAAAATAGAACTACCCTATGACCCAGCAATTGTACTACTCTGTATTTACCCAAAGAATATGAAAATACTAATTCAAAGGGACATGTGCACCCAGATGTTTAGAGCAGCATTATCAACAATAGCCAAATTTTAGAAATAGCCCAAATGTCCATCACCTGATAACAGATATAGAAGAGGTAGGAGATGTGTCTCTCTCACACACACACACACACACACACACACACACACACAGTGGAATATTATTCAGTCATCAAAAAGAATGAAATCTTGCCATTTGCAATGACATGGATGGAGCCAGAATGTATCATGTTAAGCAAAATAATTCAGTCAGAGAAAGACAAATACCATATGGTTTAAGAACTTAAGAACAAAACAGATGAACATAGGAAAAGGGGAAAAACAGAGAGGAAGGCAAACCATAAGAGACTCTTAACTATAGAAAACAAACTGAAGTTTGCTGGAGGGGAGGTGGTTGAAGCAAGGGCTAAATGGGTGATGGGTGTTAAGGAGGGCTCTTGTGATGAGCACTGGTTGTTATATATAAGTGATGAATCTCTAAATTCTATTCCTGAAACCAATATTACACTATATATTAACTAACCAGAATTTAACAAAAATTTTAAAAAGAGGGAAAGGTAAATGAAATCACTATGTCTAAGGGATATCAATACTCTAATGTTCATGAAAGCATTATTTACACACACACACACACACACACACACACAAGAATATTATTCAGCTATAAAAAAGGAAGGAACTCTTGCCATCTGCAACAACATAGAGGTACCTTGGAGGCATCCCTGACTGACATGCTAACTAAAGTAAGTCAGACAGAGAAAGACAAATACTTTATGAGGAATCTTGACCAAAAAAGATGAGAGTCATGGTTAGCAGTGGCAAGAGATGGAGAATTGGATAAAAGTGGTTAAAATTTACAAACCTCCAATTATTAGATAAATAAATGTTGGTTACACACACATTATGACTATAGTTAACACTGCTGCATAGTATATTTGAAAGTTACTAAGAGAGTAAATAAATTCTAAAAGTTCTTATCACAAGGAAAAAAATTTTTCTTTTTTTTGTATCTATGCACGGTGATAGATGTTAACTAAAATTATTGTGGTAGTCATTTCACAATGTATATAAGTGAAGTCATTATTCTGTACACCTTAATTTTACACGGTGCTATATGTCAATTATATCTCAATAAAACTGAAAGAAAAAAAGACTAACTCCAGTCCACCTCAGTATATTTGTAAATTTATTTTTAATCACACCTTTGATAGGAAAAGTCAGAATTAAGTCTATTATCTGTACTTCTGAAAAAATATAATTTGTAACCCTTAGAAATATAGAATATTATATGTCTTAATAAAGTTAGGAAATAAGATCTCTCATTTGAAGGCAGTATTGTAATATAATCACTGGAGAGAAAAGAATCTCCACAGTTTTTGAAATTTCATTGACGATAACATATCTTAGTCAGTCACAACTTATCATTTCAGTACTAACCTACTGAGATAGCTTGGCAAATTAGATCTCTGCTACTATTTAGCTCTGTGATTTTATTGTGTAATTCTGGACAATTTAGTGCATATGCCTACAGGGACTCTGACCTATAAAGCAGAATAAGTAAAGAGTTCTCATGACAGGTTGATGTTAAATAGTAGTAAGCTAAATGAGACATCTAAAATACAGATTTAAAAAGATTTATGAAGTAAAAACTAAGTAGCCAGCCATCTGGAATGACTTAATTGCCCACAAAGCTAAATCATTCTCACTGGCAGATTTGAGCAATGGCCTGTTCAGGCAGGTAACAGGTAAGAACAGCCTAGGAAAGAGATACTTAGTTTATCAGCCCAACACATGCTAAAGTCTACCAGGTGGGACTTCTTTATATGCATCTGAAAAGATAATCAATTTGTACATTATGCTATTTTATTTCAAGCATATGTATGAAAAGAGGGGAAAAAAAGATTACCCACTTTCTTTAAATGTGTGCATTTTTTTTCTTCCTGAAGGCTTGTGCAAGCTTACAAACCTTTTTATTTAACAACTAATTTAGTTGAGTGAAAAGATGCTTAAACTACTTAAAAATACAAATTTGAGAACTACAAATTAGATGTAAACTAAAACAATGATATGATTTTTGCTGGTCATGTTAACAAAAATTTAAAAGACCAATGTATCTAATCAATACGGTCAAGGGTACAGAAAAATATTCTACCATACTGTCCGTGAAGCATAAATCATTACAGCCTTTTTTGGAGGGCAATTTTGCAATACCTATCAAGATATGACATGTACATAATCCTTGACACAGTAATTTTACTTAAAAGAATCTAACCTACAAAAATATACAGATGTAGAAAGCTATAGGGTAAGCATACTTAGAATAATCAGAACTTGGAGACTCTCTAAATGTATGTCAATACACAAATAGATAAATTGTGATGCATTCATGTAGAAGACTATACAGCAGTTAAAGAGGATGAGCTAAATCTGTATACTGACACGAAAGCATAGACATGAATAGAAAAGGGTCAAAAGGTCTAGAAAGACACATACGATTAAAAACAATTGCCCTTTGAGGAGGTAACCTTTTACTTTATATACTTCTGTATTATAATTTCATGAAAATAAGCATGTATTACTTTAGATTTCAGAAAAAAATAATAAAGAAAAAAAAATGAAACCGGCCAAGCATATCTTTCTTGCTGGAAATGGATGCATAAATTTTTTTCCCAGAGCTTTAGACATTTGCAGATAGATTTTTTGGCAAGCACAAAAGAGGAAGGAAGTCACATACAGTTCCTGTTTTTAAAAATAACCAAAGGTTAAGGATGACCAAAAAAAGAGAGAGAGATTGTAAAAAATAAAGGAAGTGAAGAAAAGAGGAGTAAGAGAAGACTGACAGAAAACCTACGGGAAAAAGGAATTATCTTAGTGCTGGGCATGAAAAAAAAAAATGAGCAGAATATGATTCTGTAATCTTAAACTGCAAAGAAGCAGAAAAAAAAAACTGGGATATAGTTTCCTTAGTCACAGAAGGACAGTTTAAAATAAACAGCAGCAATAAAAAAAAAATCTCACTACAGTTAGTTTTAAAAGCCTAGGAAAATCCAGCTGTAATCAGAAAATTATGCAACGCCTCAAGAGAAAAAATGAACAAACCAGTTTCCAAAGTGTCCGGTTGAGAATCTTTGGAATAGCCAGGAAAACACACAGCATTAATCTAATAATCTGACTTTAGGGATGAATTTGGAACAAAGGAATTTCTAAAATTTCCATAACCAAAATTAATTAAATCTTCTCTAAAACTAGTAATATAGAAAGCCTATAAAATTAGGAATAAGACACACAAATTACATTAAAACCCTACAAATAAGCAATTACAGAGTGTTGCACATAAAATGAAGATTTTGACATTAGGAGATAATATGGTGGTTTGGAGTTGAGAGAATCTTTTTTTCAGACTCAACAACAACAAATAAGACCAATAAATAAATCTGCCTTGGGCAAAATAACTAAATATCTTGATTATCAAGACAGAGTCATACTGTCTTGATAATCAAGATATTACAGTCATTTCAACCTGCCTAAAAATGGTAAAACTGATAAATCACTTTTCTGACCATTCTTTCTACTCTAAAGGCTGAAAAGACCTGGCTTCCTACCTTTTCACATCACTTCCACTCTGAGGCTTATAAACTGACATGTTCCCACAGAAACAAATTCTCTTAATACAGTGTACTTAATTAATAAGCAGAGGAATATAGTAATTTATGCTCATAAGCTTTAAGGTGTCTAATATAAAGATATTTTAAATTTAGTTTATATAGCATGTGATGTTAGTTCTCATACCTACTCAACAGAACTTTTAAGGCAATCAGAAAAAAAAGTGAAAAGAATTAATTCCAGAATTATATTCTAAGGATATAAATGAAAGTCTTGTTATTATTTTAGGAATCATACAGAGAGAGACAGAGACAGACATGTAGTGAGCACTCGACCTGGAGTCAGGAAACCTGGGGTAAAGAATAAATTACCTATGTGAATTTTGGGTAAGTCACTTAATTGTTCCCAGAGCATCAGTTTTCACTCCAATGGTTCCCAAACTTCAGTGTACTTAAGAATTACTTAGTGGGGAGGGAACCCTCCTACACTGTTGGTGGGAATGCAAGCTGGTGCAACCACTCTGGAAAACAGCATGGAGGTTCCTCAAAATGTTGAAAATAGAACTACCCTATGACCCAGCAATTGCACTGCTGGGTATTTACCCTAAAGATACAAACGTAGTGATCCGAAGGGGCACGTGCACCCGAATGTTTATAGCAGCAATGTCTACAATAGCCAAACTATGGAAAGAACCTAGATGTCCATCAACAGACGAATGGATAAAGAAGAAGTGGTATATATATACAATGGAATACTATGCAGCCATCAAAAGAAATGAAATCTTGCCATTTGCGACAACGTGGATGGAACTAGAGGGTATCATGCTTAGCGAAATAAGTCAGTCAGAGAAAGACAACTATCATATGATCTCCCTGATATGAGGGAGAGGAGATGCAACATGGGGGGTTAATGGGGTAGGAGAAGAGTAAATGAAACAAGTTGGGATTGGGAGGGAGACAAACCATAAGTGACTCTTAATCTCACAAAACAAACTGAGGGTTGCTGGGGGGAGGGGGGTTGGGAGAGGGGGGGTGGGGTTATGGACGTTGGGTAGGGTATGTGCTATGGTGAGTGCTGTGAAGTGTGTAAACCTGGAAATTCACAGACCTGTACCCCTGGGGAAAAAAATATATATATATGTTTATAAAAAATAAAAATAAAATTTAAAAAAAAAAGAATTACTTAGGGGGGATTCTTAAAACTCCAGGTCCCCAAGCTCTATACCCAAAGATCTTAACTCATTAGCAGAGATGTCCAGGAATCTGCATTTTTAACAAGCACCTTTGAGGATTCTTGTGCAGAAAAGACAGAGACCATACTGTGACATAGTCCTAAATATTATAGGAATATGGATAGCTAATTTAGCTAGGGTTCTTATATGAATCTAATGAAAAAAGCAAGTAAAGTAAGCAGATAAGTCTATATTAATTTATGTTTTATAGAAAAATTTTTGTATTAGATAATATGCTTGTTTTCCTGAACTATTCACTCTAGTTACAGAGTTTATTAAGGTTAAGTTAATACAGAGAGGTATTAGAGAACTGAATGAGGTGGCAGTTAAATATATCAAAATTAACTGTTCATTCACTGACAATAATCACTTAGAAAATATAATGGTAAAAGATCCCATTCATAAAACACCTCAATGTCTCCCTGAAAAAAAAATTTAATATTTAGTAATAAACTTAATAAGAAATGTGTATGAAGATATTGTGAAAACAAGTTAATTCTGCCCAAATTAATCTATACATTTAAGAGAGTCAGTGGGATTTTGAGGTAAAACCCAAAACCATGATCCTAAGGACCGTATGACAGAATAAACATCTAAGAATGCACAAACTGTGAAAGAATGATGAGGGAAAGTGTATATATGTATATATTTATACACCAAAATATGACTTACTATATATTACTATATATAAAAACAGAGACAGCATTTCTTTTTTTTTATTAGGATTTTATTTTTAAGTAATCTCTACACCCAATATGGGGCTCAAACTCACAACCCCGAGATCAAAAGTCACATGCTCTATGGACTGAGCCAGCCGGGCACCCCAAGACAGCATCTCAAGTAGGTGAAAAAACAGTGGCTCACTTAACAAATTGTATTGGGACAACTGGTTAATCGTTTTAGAAAAAAGTAAAGTTAGTTACCCATGTTATATATCTAAACTAAAATAAACTCTAGATGCATTGCAAATTTAAACATAAAATACAAAAGGTACTGAAAGAAATTATAAGCAAAAATTAGTATAATGTGCAAATAAGGGTAAAGAAGGCCTTTTTCTAAGCATGATATGAAAGGCAAGATACAAAAAAATTAAAGCTCTTGCTTAGGGAAAAAAACACAGATAAGATAAACAACAAAATGTGAAAATGAACTAGCAATATATATGACAGGCAAGTGATTAATACCTTACCTCTTACATATCTATAACAAAAGACGAACATCCAAAATAAAAAATGTACAATGGAAATAAACAGGCAACTCAGAAATGAAAAAAATACAAATGGTCACAAAGTCTCACTAGTCATGGAAGATAAAAACAAACAGATAATCATTTTCACATAACAGACTGACAAAGCTTAGAAAGAATTTTAATAACATCTGGTGTTAAGTGTTAAATAGGCACTCTCCTACACTGCTAGTGGGAGCGTGAAACGATAGCTTTCTGGATGAAAATCTGGAAGTATGTTATCAAAAGTCTTATAAAGTATTAACAATGTTGGGGTGCCTGGGTGGCTCAGTGGGTTAAAGCCTCTGCATTCGGCTCAGGTCATGATCCCAGGGTCCTGGGATCGAGTCCTACATCGGGCTCTCTGCTCAACAGGAAGCCTGCTTCCTCCTCTCTCTCCCTGCCTGCCTCTCGGACTAGTTGGAATCTCCATCAGATAAATAAATAAATTTTTTTAAAGTATTAACCATGTTTATATACTGGTAGTGAGAGTATATATTTGTACAACTTTTCTGGAGGCCATTTTGGCACTATTTACCAAAATGTATAATGCACATGCCCTATGACATAGCAACTCCACTTCTAGGAATTTTATCTAAAAGATACGCTCATAAAGATATATATACAAGGATATTCATTGAAGCACGATTTATTATTATAGCACAGAACTGAAAACAACCTAAATGTTAATCAGAAAGGAACTAATTTAAATAAAATACAGCATATCCACACAATGGAATATCATACAGCCATTTTATAAAATAAGGTAGGTCAATATTTCTTGATAAGATGTACAAGATGTGTTAAATGAAAAATAGAAATTGCAAAATAGTGTGTATATATAGAGAGAGTAATATATATTATGTATGTATATATATGTTTTGATCATATATAGTATGATTTCATGTATGTAAAGAGAAAAAAAGTAGATATTACATAGGCTTGAAAATGCACTGAAGATTTTTGAAGAATACACAAGAATCTGCTAACAGTTCCTCAGAGAAGGGGGATGGGAAGTCAGAAAATTTTACTTTTCACTTTATATGCTTTTTTGTATTGTAACATTTTATCACTATATATATATATATATATATATATAGCCTTTGATATAAAAAATAAGCTTAAAAAAAGTACCTCTCTCTGATCTGAAAGTACTGCCTTGAGGATCCTAAGGAAATAAATAGAAAGATATTCAAAGATATAAATATAACAATACTCTACACAGGGGCACCTGGGTGGCTCAGTGGGTTAAAGCCTCTGCCTTCGGCTCAGGTCATGATCCCAGGGTCCTGGGATTGAGCCCTGCATCGGGCTCTCTGCTCAGCGGGGAGCCTGCTTCCCCTTCTCTCTCTGCCTGCCTCTCTGCCTACTTGTGATCTCTGTCTGTCAAAATAAATAAATAAAATCTTTTTTAAAAATCTTTAAAAAAAAAAAAAGAATACTCTTCACAAAAAAATATGAATACAAGTTAAATGACTAAAAAAATGAGGACTGGTAAAATAAATGATGGCCCATGTATTCAATGGAATACCATATAGTTATTAAAGTTAAATTTTCTTATATACAAAAACAGGCAATAATATATTGAATAATAAATTTTTTGTTTTTAAAAAGAAACAGACACAAGTGTGCATGTTTGCACAGGAAGAAGTTTGGAAGAACAAGTAAACAGTTATCTTGAAGAGCAGTAGTTCTGATAGTAGTTAGGATTTTTTGCTGTACTTTATGAAGTTTACTGCATGAACATACAGTTTATTGAAACAGAGTGACTGACAATCCATGTGGGGTTACACACATAAATCCTAGGAAACAGATGATTCAGCCTGCTGCCCACGTTTATTCCTTAAATAACTTCAAATCCCACTTTGGTTAACCCAATCCTATAAGAATTCTGGGATATGTCTAGAGCTAGCAGGCTGTCTCACAAGAGTTGTAGGATACCTGATGTTTATGAGAAAATTTAAATTTACTTTTTAAAATGTATTAAAACTGGGGCACTTGGCTAGCTCAGGCGGAAGAGCATGCAACTCTTGTTCTCAGGATTATAGGTTCAAACCCCATGTTGGATGTAGAGATTAAAATTTTTTAAATCTTTTTTTAAAAGGCACTGAAACTGAATGAGCCTTTTGAAAATTGCAATGACATGGATGGAGCTAGAGAGTATTATGCTAAGCAAAATAAGTCAGAGAAAGACAAATACCATAGAATTTCACTAATACGTGGAATTTAAGAAATAAAACAGATGAACATGGCAGGGGGCTGGGGAAGAGAGGCAAACCAGAAGACAGACTCTTAACTATAGAGAACAAACTGAAGGTTACTGGAGGGGAGGTGAGCGGGTGCATGGGTTAAATGGGTGATGGGTATTAAGGAGGGAGGGCACTTGTGATGAGCACTGGTTGTTGTATTTAAATGATGAATCACTAAATCCTGTACCTGAAACTAATATTACACTGTATATTAACTGGAATTTAAATAAAATCATGAAAGAAAGCATTCTCTGAAAAAAATCTTGTTCCCTACAACTTTTATGTGTTCCCTTATACTTTAATATTTATAAAAGGAAAATAAATAGAATCTTTAAAAAAAAAAAAAAAGGAAAGCATTTACCTTGTTTCAGCAACTTCCATCCTGGGCTGCCTGTACTGCAGATAAAAGCTTTATCCTAACAGTCTGAAGAGCTCAAGTAGGTAGTTGGCTCACAAAATTTATCATTAACTTACCCAAACATTCTACTGAATCATCATGCAATGCCTATTACTTTGGTGAGAGTGGTCAACAGAGGCTGGGAGTTGGGAGGACACAAGAACCACTTCCAAAATTCCCTCATGCTGCCCCTTAATAACCAATTTACTTAATAACTTTCTTACATCTCTAAATCCTGGCACCCACTGCCCTGTTTTCTTCCTTATACTTTTGCTTTTTCAGATTGTCATATAAATGGAATCACATTATATAGTCTTTTGAATCTGGCTTTTCACTTAATTACATGCATTTTAAGATTTACCTATATTATTGCATGAATCCAACAGGCAGTTCCTCTTTTTTTTAAAGATTTTATTTATTTATTTGACAGACAGATCACAAGTAGGCAGAGAGAGAGAGAGAGGGAGGAGGAAGCAGGTTCCCCTCTGAGCAGAGAGCCCGATGCGGGGCTCGATCCCAGGACCCTGAGATTGTGACCTGAGCTGAAGGCAGAGGCTTTAACCCACTGAGCCACCCGGGCGCCCCCAGGCAGTTCCTCTTTTGTCATGGAGTAGTATTTCACGGTATGGGTATAGGACAATCTGTTTATCTATCAGTTGAAATAACTGGATAGCTTCCAGTTTTTGGTGATTAATACTGAATAATGCTGCTCTAAATACTCATGAACAGGTTTTTGTGTGAACATAGGTTTCACTTCTCTTAGCTACATACCTAGAATTGCTGAACCATATGGTAAATATATGTTTAATTTCATAAAAAACTAGCAAACTGTCTCCAAAAGTGGCTGTACTATTTTTCATTCCCACTAGGAATATCTGAAAGTTCCAGTTGTTTTGCCTTGCTAACACATGGTATTGCAGTTTTCTAATAGGTGTATAGTGGTGGTATCTCACATCATTTTTTAAAATATTTTTTAAAGTACTTGTAGGGTCACAGCAAAATTGAATGGAAAGTATAAGATATCCCACATACTCTTTCCCTCCCATGCACAACATCCTTGCCCACTATCAACATTTGTTAAATCATCACTGTGGTTTTAATTTGCATTTCTTTAATGGTTTTCATTTGCATCTGCCTAATTTGTATTTACTTTATTTACTATTTGTATATCTTCTAGATGAAGTGTCTATTCAGAGCTTTTGCCCATTTTGTTACTGGGTTATTTTCTCATTTTGAATTTTGAAGTTTGAGGGTTTTTAAATTTTATTCTGATACAACTTTTTGTCAGAAATGTTATTTATAAATACTTTCCATCTGTGACTTGTCTTTTCATTTTCTTTCATAGGACAAAAGTTTTTAATTTTTTAAGGTTTTATTTATTTATTTGACAGAGATCACAAGTAGGCAAAGAGGCAGGCAGAGAGAGAGGGAGAAGCAGGCTCCCCACTAAGCAGAGAGCCCTATGTGGGGCTCAATCCCAGGACCCTGAGATCATGACCTGAGCCGAAGGCAGAGGCTTTAACCCACTGAGCCACCCAGGTGCCCCCAAAAGTTTTTAATTTTAATAAATAAAGTCCAAATAACCATATTTTTCATGTATGGGTTATGCTTTTGGAATAATACATATTTCTAATCACATTTCTTTGTTTATGTCTTTCTTTGTATAGAGTAATATTTCTCCTAATTAGCAGCCTCAGTCACAAAGACTGAGAACAAATAAACAAAAACTGCCATGAATATTGTTTAATGGGTACAGTGTTTCAGTCTGGGAAGATGAGAAAAGCTCAAGAGAGAGATGGTGATGATGGTTGCTTAACAACATGAATATAGTTAATGCCACTAAATTGTACACTTAGAAATGGTTAAAATGGTAAAATTTTGTTATAATAATATAATTTTACCATAATGAAAAGAAAAAACTACCACCAGGCAAAAACATGTCAGGGATGTCTATGTTCCAAAGCTCGCATACATTTGTTAGAATACTTCAAGCAGTACTGAAACCAAAGCAATGGAGCCAAAGCTTCACTTTGGATCCATGGAAGATGAATGAGGATCCATTTTCAAGACGAGAGGTAGCCAGACAAAATGGACCATGCCCAGAACTTTGTAGAATGGTTGTCTCTTTCAGTCCTCATACTTATAAGGCAGATAGTATACTACACTTCTTTCACAATAAAAAGAACTGAGACTTGGAGGGCAAAGTTGCCTGTTCAAGGTCATGCTTGAGTCAGTAAACCAAGGAGTGAAGTTGAGCACAAGCTACCAGACAATCTGACCCCAGAACTCTCACTCCAGACCATTCCCCTCCAAATCTCTTTACCTTTTTATCCATATTATGATAAATAGAAAATATATGTAAAAGGAGAGACATCAAGAGCTCCTAAAGTTTATCTGACCTACAGATAAGCTTGTACTCAGAAAATCTTAGTCATACATGGGTTGTAACTTCAAAGTGGAATCTTTAGGTAGTTTTCACTAAGTTCCCAATATGAGTGCAGTTGGGTATCAAACCCAAGATAAGTGCTAATTCAATGAAAGAAACAGCTGGCATAAATTACTTTTCACATGCCCTCACCCTTTCACCCTAGTCCCTATCATTTAATACTGAAATATGGTATTTTTTAGCTTCAAAGATAATATTTGTCTGTGTGTTTGTACACATTTTTCTGTCTTTTCTTATCCCTTATGGCAAAGCAGAATCATTCAGAATTTTCAGAATGAGAAAATTGTATTTTTTTCTGATATATTTCTCCCCTTACAGAGCTGTAAATGGAATAGTAAAATACTAAATGAAAACAAAATTTTAAAATAAAAATTTTAAAGTTTTAAGAAACTACAAAGAATTTTTAATTTAATTTTTGTGTGTGTTCCAAAATTCATTGTTTATGCATCTCACCCAGTGTTCCATGCAATACATGCCCTCCTTAATACCCAACACCAGGCTCACTCAATCCCCCACCCCCTTCCTCTGAAACCCTCAGTTTGTTTCTCAGAGTTCACAGTCTCTCATGGTTTGTCTCCCCCTCCGATTTCCCCCAATTCACTTCTCCTCTCCATCTCCCAATGTCCTCCATGTTATTCCTTATGCTCCACAACTAAGTGAAACCATATGATAATTGACTCTCTCTGCTTGACTTATTTCACTCAGCATAATCTCCTCCAGTCTTGTACATGTTGATACAAAAGTTGGGTATTCATCCTTTCTGATGGAAGCATAATACTCCATTGTATAAATGGACCATATCCTCTTTATCCATTCATCTATTGAAGGGCATTTTGATTCTTTCCACTGTGGCTATTGCTGCTATGAACACTGGGGTACAGATGGCCCTTCTTTCCACTACATCTGTATCTTTGGGGTAAATACCCAGTAGTCCAAATACCCAGTAGTCCCCAATTGGGTCATAGGGTAGCTCTATTTTTAATTTCTTAAGGAATCTCCACACTGTTTTCCAAAGTGGCTGCACCAACTTGCATTCCCACCAACAATGTAAGAGGCTTCCCCTTTCTGCATATCCTTTCCAACTGTCATTTATTGTCTTGTTGATTTTGGCCATTCTAACTGGTATAAGGTGGTATCTCAGCGTGGTTTTGATTTGAATCTCCCTGATGGCTAATGATGATGAACATTTTTTCATGTGTCTGTTAGCCATCTGTATGTCTTCTTTGGAGAAGGGTCTGTTCATGTCTTCTGCCCATTTTTTGATGGGATTATCTGTTTTGTGTGCGTTGAGTTTGAGGAGTTCTTTATAGATCTTGGATAATAGCCCTCTGTCTGTAGTGTCATTTGGGAATATCTTCTCCCATTCCATGGGTTGCCTCTTTGTTTTGTTGACTGTTTTCTTTGCTGTGCAGAAACTTTCAATCTTGTTGAAGTCCCAAAAGTTCATTTTTGCTTTTGTTTCCTTTGCCTTTGGGGACATGTCTTGAAAGAAGTTTTGTGGCCAGTGTCGAAGAGGTTGCTGCCTATGTTCCTCTCTAGGATTTTGATAGATTCCTGCCTCATGTTGAGGTCTTTTATCCATTTCAAGTTTATCTGTGTGTATGGTGTAAGAAAATGGTCAAGTTTCATTCTTCTATACACAGCTGTCCAATTTTCCCAGCACCATTTAATGAAGAGACTGTCTTTTTTCCACTGGATGTTTTTTCCTGCTGTCAAAGATTATTTGACCATAGAGTTGCGGGTCCATATCTGGGCTCTCTACTCAGTTCCACTGGTCTATGTATCTGTTTTTTTGTCAGTACCATGCTGTCTTAGTGATCACAGCTTTGTAGTAAAGCTTGAAACCAGGCAGCGTGATGCCCTCAGTTCCGCTTTTCTTTTTCAACATTTCCTTAGCAATTCGGGGTCTCTTCGGTTTCATACAAATTTTAGGATTGTTTGTTCCAGCACTTTGAAGCGAACCCCACAAACAAGAAGGGAAATAATCAAGATTAGAGTAGAGATCAATGAGATAGAAACTAGAGATACAGTAAAACACGTCAACAAAACTAGAAGCTGGTTTTTTTAAAGAATCAATAAGACTGATAAACCACGGGCCAAAGTAATCCAAAAGAAAAGAGAGAGGACCCAAATTAGTAAAATTAAAAATGAAAAGGGATAAGATCATGATTAACACCAAGGAAATAAAAACAATTATCAGAAATTAATATCAACAGTTATATGACAATAAGTGAAGCAACCTAGATTAAATGGATACATTCCTGGAAACCTATAAACTTCCAAAACTGAATCAGGAAGAAATTGACAACCTGAATAGACCAGTATCTCATAACAAGATTGAAGCAGTGATCAAAAACCTCCCAAATCACAAGAGCCCAAGACCTGATGGATTCCCTGGAGAATTCTACCAAACATTCAAAGAAGAAATAATACCTATTCTCCTGAAGCTGCTTCAGAAAGCAGAAACAGAAGGAAAACTTCCAGATTCTTTTTTTGAAGCCACCATTAATCTGATCCCCAAACCAGGCAAAGACCCCATCAAAAAGGAGAATTTCAGACCAATATCCCTGATGAATATGGATGCCACGATTCTCAACAAGATCCTAGTTAATAGGATCCAACAGTACATTAAAAAGATTATCCCCCATAACCAGGTGGGATTTATCCCTGGGATGCAAGGGTGGTTCAACATTCGCAAATCAATCAATGTGATAGAACAAATCAATACGAGAAGAGAGAAGAACCACATGGTCCTCTCAATTGATGCAGAAAAAGCATCTGACAAGATAAAGCATCCATTCCTGATTAAAACCCTTCAAAGTACAGGGATAGAGGGAACATTCCTCAACTTCATAAAATCTACGTATGAAAAACCCACAGCGAATATCAACCTCAATTGGGAAAAGCTGACAGCCTTCCCTTTGAGATCTGGAACATAACAAGGATGTCCACTCTCACCACTGTTGTTCAACATAGTACTAGAAATCCTAGCAAGAGCAATCAGACAAGAAAAAGGAATAAAAGGTATTCAAATTGGCAAAGAAGTCAAACTCTCTCTCTTCTCAGATGACATGATGCTTTATATGGAATACCCAAAAGACTCTACCCCCAAACTGCTATAACTCATACAGCAATTCAGAAATGTGGCAGGATTCAAAATCAATGTACAGAAATCAGTTGCTTTCTTACACACTAACAATGAAAATACAGAAAGGGAAATTATAGAATCAATTCCATTTACTATAGCACCAAGAACCATAAGATACCTGGAAATAAACCTAACCAAAGAGGTGAAGGATCTGTACTCGAGGAACTACAGAACACTCATGAAAGAAACTGAAAATACAAAAAGATGGAAGAACATTCCATGCTCATGGATCATAAGATTAAATAGTTCAAATGTCTATACTGCCTAGAGCAATCTATACTTTCAATGCCATCCCAATCAAGAAACTACAAATAATTTAATAAACATTTCTTGGGGAATGTTAAATGTAATTTCACTAGATTGGTTTCCCATAATACATTGAACAAAGATAAGCTACATTATCTTTTACTTTGCAGTGGAGTGGATAACAGCTCTAATCTTTTTTTTTTAAGATTTTATCCATTCATTTGATGGACAGAGACCACAAGTAGGCAGAGAGGCAGGCAGAGAGAGAGAGAGAGAGAGAGAGGAGGAAGCAGGCTCCCCACTGAACAGAGAGCCCGATGCGGGGCTAGATCCCAGGACCCTGGGATCATGACCCGAGCCGAAGGCAGAGGCCTTAACCCACTGAGCCACCCAGGCACCCCAACAGCTCTAATCTAAAGTCAAATGGCCTCATGTCAAATCCTGACTCTGGCTTTGTGCTGAAATAACTTACACATTTTAGTTCATATGAATGAAATTTCCAATATGGGTGATAAAATCATAGCACTAGAAACTTGTTCACTCAAATGTGTTGCTTTTCTCATCTTGAAGCTACAAAATATAAGGTCACTGATACTGTGAAGACTTAGGAATGCTTAGAATACTTTGAATCTCTATGAAATTTAGCAGTTATTGTGGGTTTTTTGCCATCATTGTTTATAAAAAAGAGTTACCTTAGACAAATCATTTCATCTATAAAATGAAAGAATCTAAGAGCAAGGGCTCTGGAATCAATCTACCTTGGTTTGAATCCTGGCTCTGCCATTTGCTGAATTTAAAGCCCTGGACCTCTTACTTTGTCTCATTAAGCTTCAGTTTTCCACAGCTGAAAATAAGAATTATTACACCATTGCTGTGAGGATAAAATGAAACAATCTATGCAAACTGCTCAGTACAGTCCTTCATACAGAGTAAGCCATGAGTGTACACGAAATGTTACTGTTTTTTATTAGCAATATCAAAATGTGGGTATAGCATTAGGAATCAAATCATACAAAGGGCATTTTGCAAATCTGCAGAGACAGCAATACTCTAAGTAATCAATTCATTTTTTTAAAGATTTTATTCATTTGAGAGAGAGAGAGTTCACATGCATGAGTTAGGGAGAGGGGAGAAGGCAGAGGGAGAAGCAGGAAGCCCCAATGGAGATCGATCCCAGGACCCTGAGATCATGACCTGATCCCAAGGCAGATGCTTAACCATATGAGCCACCCAGGTGCACTCTAAGTAATCATTCTTAGAGAACTGTCACTTCCCTTATTTGGTATTCATAAACAATGACCTTTCCATTAAAAGCTACCCTCTGCCAGTCCCTTGATATCACAACCTTCTCGTTTTACATTTTATCATACCTTTTGTCACAACTTAATATCTACTTTACTATTTTATTATTATTTATTATTTATTGTATATTATATACTATATCGTTACATATATGTAATGTGTGTCATATATGTAATATATTGTATGTATATATACAATATACTGCATATATGTGTGTAATATAATATGTAATATAATAATTTATATTATAATAAATATTATTTATTATTTATTAGTATATTTAGTTTACTATTTACCTTATTTACTATCTGCCTTTCCCTTCCAAAATGTAAGCTCCATAAGAGTAGGGAGGTATAATGGTTAAAAACACAGACTTGGGGTGCTAGGTGGCTCAGTTGGTTAAGCGACTGCCTTCGGCTCAGGTCATGATCCTGGAGTCCCGGGATTGAATCCCAAATCTGGCTCCCTGCTCGGCAGGGAGTCTGCTTCTCCCTCTGACCCTCCCCCTTCTCATGCTCTCTCTCTCTCATTCTCGTTCTCTCTCAAACAAATAAATAAAATCTTTAAAAAAAAAAACAGACTTGAGAGCCAGACTAGGTTTGATTCCTATTCTCTGCTGCTTGCTGTGTCCTTCGGCATGTTAGTTAAGTTCTGTGCCTGTTTCCTTATCTGTAAAATAGGGATAATAACATCTGTTCCACAGGGTTGTAATGAGAATTAAATGACTTAAGATATATAAGGCAATTTGGGTGCCTGGGTGGCTCAGTTAAGTGTCTGCTTTTGGCTCAGGTCATGATCCCAGGGTCCTGGGATCAAGTCCAGCCTGCTTCTCCCATTGCCTCTGCCTCTCTCTGTCTTTCATGAATAAATAAAATCTTAAAAAAAGATATATAAAGCACTTAGCAAAATTTAACACACAGTAAGCACTCAATAAATGCTAACATATTATTGACCTAACTGTCATTCCAGCAGCCTGAGTAGTGCTTGGCACAAAGC
Source organism: Lontra canadensis (assembly GCF_010015895.1). Lineage (NCBI taxonomy): Eukaryota > Metazoa > Chordata > Mammalia > Carnivora > Mustelidae > Lontra > Lontra canadensis. The sequence goes on along the minus strand of NW_022631108.1, from coordinate 582,699 downwards.
AGGCACCCAATAAACATTTGCTAAGTAACGGAGTCATAAGAGCTCAATGCTCCAACTGAAGCCAGTCTTACAGTTCAAGAACATTCCTTAAGATAGAGTTGAGAACAAAGGAGAAGGACTGGGAAAAGGTGCTTTCTGCAGGATCAAAGCCTCTGTTCAGACCCCATCTTCCACCCTAAGTGTTAAGGCCTGCAGATCACCATGGGGCATGATCTAAATTCTAGAGCTGCTTTTGGCAGCTAGGTAAGTCCTTGGGCACAACCTCCTTCCTCAACTGACATTCATCAAGGGGTTACCATGAACAGTATTTTGCATGTATTAATTCATGTAACGCTTATAACAATCTTGAGGTAAATACTACAATTACCCCCATCTTACAGACGGGAAAACTGAGGTAGAAACAGGTTAACTTGTCCACAGTCACATTACTCCCCAGGGTGGGATGGGGAAGCAAGCAAGAGGATCACCTTAGTGTAGGAGGAGACAGAAAAGACCTGAGGGGTCCAAATCTATTCTGTCAGTTTTTAAAAATATTTCCTTTATTTTCAGCCATGGGTCTCCTCCTCACCTTTCAGAAAAAAATCACTCACCTTCAAGTTCTGAGCCTCTCATGAGGAATATGAGATAAAAGACCTCACTTCCATTGATATCCCTCTCTACGGGCAGTGCAAGTTGCCCCTCTTCTTCTGTTTCCTAGCTTTCAATGATGTGTTCAAACCACTCCTCTGCTGATGTCCCTCTCTTGTTCTTTTTGTCCTTGTGGGTTTAAGCCTTTTAAAATTTCTTTATTTTCATATTAGTGGAGTTTGAGAAGGACAAGAGCTAAATATGTGTGGTTGGGTGGCCATGTTTAACCCCATATACTACTTTTAAGATTTTTTTCAAATAAAGATTTTAAAATGGGAAGATGATGCTGATAGTAGGTGGAAATATGAAGTAAAAGGAAAGAGAATAAAAGGCAAAAGGAATTAAGAGTTACTGAGTTACTATTATATGCCAGGGATTTTAAAATATTTTAATCCTAACAACCATGTTAAACTGTCCTCCTTTTGGAGAAGATGAAATTCAAGTTCAGAGAGATAATGAGAGCTCCTTTGCCTAATTCCAAGAAGCTAATGAATGGCAGGGTCTGATTATTTTTTTTTAAAGATTGTATTTATTTGACACAGAGCGAGAGAGGGAATTCAAGCAGGGGAAGTGGGAGAGGGAGAAGCAGGCCTCCCACCAAGCAGGGAGCCTGATGTGGGGCTTGATCCCAGGACCCCAGGATCATGACCTGAGCTGAAGGCAGACACTTAACAGCAGAGCCACCCAGCTGCCCCTATTTTATATATTATTATACAGAATATATATGTAAGAGAAAAATACTTTTGGAAGAATTTGGTTTTTTTAAGATTTTTATTTATTTATTTAAGAGAAAGAGGGAGGGAAGGAAGGGAGGGAGAGAGAGAACATGAGCAGTGGGGAGGGGCAGAGGGAGGAGAAGCAGTTCCTGCTGAGCAGGGAGCCTGATGTAGGGCTCAAATTCTAGAATCCTGGGATCATGACCTGAGCCAAAGAGAAAAGGGAGACGCTTAACGGACTGAACCATCCAGGTGCTCCACTTTTAGAAGAATTTCTATCATAATCTTAACAATGGCTAATACCTGGATGATGGAATTAGGGTGATTTTTACTTTCTTCATTCATTTAATCAGCAAATATTTATTAAATTCCTACTATGTTTCAAGTACTATTCCAGATGCTGGTGATACAGCAATGAAGAACAGAGACAGTTCACACTCTCATGGGGCTTACATTCTCATGAGAGAGACAGACAGTAAGCCAACAAAGAAATAAATAAAATCAAGTAGTGATAAATGTTATAAAGAAAAAACAAAACCCAGGAACGAGAGATACCTAAATATTGCCTAGATTTTGTTTTTACATTGACCATTTACTAATTTTCTAATAAGGCAAAAAAAAGTATTTTTACTTTAGAAAAAGTTAATGTATTTCAGGGACACCTTTGGAGGATTCATACATTGGTAAGGGACTGGACCAAGACACATTTAAGACCTCTGAATGACTAAAATTTAAAGGGTAGACTTCAGTTATCTGGAAAATTCACTTCTGTGAAATCTCTCATTCTTCCCTGATGCTTAATTAAAAAGTACTATAGATCACAAAAGGCCCTGATTGCACAGGCTCGATTTCATGGGATCCCCAGAGGCTCACTTAAAACTTCCCTATTCAATACAGATGAGCCTGTTAAACCTGTTAAGCCTGTTAAACTCCAAAAAGTTGTTTGGTTTCAATTCCAAAACTGTAGATCTATAACTCTAGAGACATTTGTTGAGATCACTTTATGGAGCTGAAAAAAAAAAAGTCCTATTACTTTCCACAAATGTATATAGTGAGCCAAGACTTTCCTTGGTTCTCTGAGACCATGAAGTTTTTTATTTTTGTTTTGTTCTGTTTAAAAGATTTTATTTATTTGTTAGAAAGAGAGCAAGGGCACATGAGCAGGGGGTGGGCAGAGGGAGAAGAAGAAGCAGACCCCCCCCCCCCACTGAGCAGGGAGCCTGACTCAGGTCTTGATCCCAGGATCCTGAGATCATGATCTGAACTGAAGGCAGATGCATAATCGACTGAGCCACCCAGGTGCTCCTAGACCATTAAGCTTTTTAAGGCAAAACAATCTGGAATAAAGGCAAAAAGGGATCTGGAGTTGAAACCACAGAGAAATGAGCAGAATATCCTGAAAGTCCAAAGGAATAAATTTCTAAGTGCAGTCTCCATTGATAAGTGAAAATGTATATGTTGTGTTTGAAATTACAAACACATCTAGATATTATAGATCCTCCTATCAGGAGAGAAAAAAAAGTATGGCCACTGGTGATGGCTATCTTACTGACTGACATCTTCCCTGGGCTAGTTTCCTTCTTAACTAACAAACTGCATTCATAAAACTGTGCAGCAGAGTTAGAGGTATAGCTAATGACACCAGAAGACAAGTACACACACAGAGATGAGATCTGTAACTTTGGCTTCATTAATACTATTAAATCAGCCAAACCAAAAAGGTAACAGGTAGATTTATACCACCAATCCCATGCACACTAACATTTGACTTGTATTGGAAGAAGTTGTAATAGTATATGTGGTATAGCCTGGTAACTCATCTTGCTGATTATGCAGAAGTATCTTTCTTATCAGGTAAGAATATAATCAATCTTCCCAGGACTTAAAAAAAGCAGTTAAGGGCATCTGGATGGCTCGGTGGTTTAAACCTCTGCCTTCCGCTCAGGTCATGCTCTCAGGGTCCTGGGATAGAGCCCTACATCAGGCTCTCTGCTCAGTGGGGAGCCTGCTTCCCCCTCTCTCTCTGCTTGCCTCTCTCCCTACTTGTGATCTCTCTCTGTGTCAAATACATAAATAAAATCTTTTTGAAAAAGCAGTTAAAATACTGGTAGAAAAACTATTTTGTCTTAATTCTTAGAGATGAAATATTTATATGCTATGACCAAAACCTAAAAATAATGTATGTATTTATTTTTCAGAATACTTTAACTAATTCTACTATCTATATTTTTCATAAATTTTCTTTTTACCAAACAAAGGTCCAAAGAACAATTTTCAGCATGAAATAAGCAGACACTCTGTAAATACAGTCCAGATCTATAGCCCCACCTACACCCAACCCCTCAATTCCTTTAATGTCCTGTTTTATACACTTCGGTTAAAGAAGGTGAAAATCTGATAACATCCTTTCCTGTTCAAAGTTCAACCACCATCAGAACAGATAAGGATTGTGACACCTGGGTGGCTTAGTAAGTTAAGTGCCTGCATTCAGCTTGGGTCATGATCCCAGGGTCGGGCTCCCTGCTTAGGAGTGGGCCTCCTTCTCCCCCTTCCTTTGCCTGCCGCTCCCCCTGCTTGTGCTCTCTCTCTGTCAAATAAATAAATAAAATCTTTTTTTTTTAATTACAAGAAAAGAACAGATAAGGATGAATAATTATGTTCTAGGAATATATGGGGAATTCAGCTTTTAAAAAGTTTTTAAAAAGGGAATAGCAAGTCTAAATTGTCAACACCAACTGTTTTAGCCAGGTATCTTTTATACAGATGATTGAGAATGAATTCAGAGAAGGCCTACATCATTCCATATCCTTAGAGTTTTTAACTGGGAAGTTTCACGTGCTTTGTTTTTTGGGTTTTCTTTTTTGTTTAGTTGATTGGTTTTTTTAGTTTTTTTTTAAATATATTCACTTTAATTACATTCATGTTTTTTGTTTTTTAAGTAGTCTCCACAAAGCCCAACAAGGGGCTTGAACTCAAAACAAACAAACAAAAACAACAAAAAAAAAACCCACAAAGAGCAAAAAACAAAAAAGAAAAAAAGGGGGGGTTTGAACTGGCGAACCTGAGCCCCCCAAGTGCTTTGTTACCACCAGCAAGCAGAATCCCTAATACTGATAGCTAATCAAATCCACAGAATTGCTGGGGGAAAAGATTAATTTGAATTCAATGCACATTTGTTGAACAGAAATCAAGACAAATAGCCAACAACATTTACTATTTGGGGAATTTAAAATACAAATCCATTATGATTTGCAGGAAGTTCCCCCCACCACCAGAATTCATTTCTCTGTTCTGGGGTTCTGTGCTCTCTTAGAAAGCACTAGGATGAACTTCATCATCTTAAAAAACTAATACTCAAAAATAGGCTGAAATCCTTAGAAAGCTGGTTTTGGTAGAGTAAAAACATGCTTTACCCACAAGGGAGCTTCCCCCTCCCCAATTTCAGATGTGAAATTTTCACAAAGTGGATGCAGTTAGTTTGCTTTAAAGTGGATTCAATTTTTTAATCCTGAAAAAAGCTGTAGGAAGTCAAGCTACAACTAAATTCTAAATTTCAGTTTAGTATATTCTCTTGGTTCTTAGAAATAAATTATCAAAGTGCTTCTTCTCTTGCCTCACCTGCCTTTTTATCTACTTTTAATGAAGGGTTCATGTACGTGTACACACACACATAGACACACACACACACCCCAGAAATAAGTCAGATACTTCTAACATCTTTCAGCTAAAAACACCACCTCCTTTTGAAAAAGGCATGGCTATGAATGTAGGAAATTAAAGTTGGACATAGAACAGAGAAAGGTAAACAGATAAAATTAAGAAGAGTTTAAGCACCTATGTTCAAAGATGATTCTGCCATACTTTCGCATAAAACAAATTATATTTGGCCAGGGGCGCCTGGGTGGCTCAATGGGTTAGAGCCTCTGCCTTCGGCTCAGGTCATGATCCCAGAGTCCTGAGATCGAGTCCTACATTGGGCTCTCTGCTCAGCAGGGATCCTGCTTCCCCCTCTCTCTCTGCCTACCTCTCTGTCTACTTGTGATCTCTGTCTGTCAAATAAATAAATAAAATATTTTTTTTAATTATACCTGGCCAGATACTTGCAAAATCAGTCTCCTCAACATGCATGCACAATAACGAGTTTGATGGAAATGGATGGATTAACCTGACAAGCTTCATATCATAATTATAAGCCAAATTAATCAAAAGTAGGTAGAGCATGAGCAATATACAAAGACAAAATATAAAAAGACAATATGGGTAGAGAGAGGAAAAATTATGTGGGAGCAGGAAAGCAGTTTTGCCCAGTCAAAACTGAGGGTGCAGGTGGGAATAGAATATCACAAAAGAAACAACAATAATGTATCTTTACATTCACATAACACATTTCTATTTATAAAGGAGTGCTTCATAAGTTTCATTAGAGACAGTAAGTATATTCATTAAGCAGTTCATTAATTTGATATACATTAAAGAGAACATCCTTGGCACCAGACAGACTTGGATTTGAATCCAAATTCTGCCCCTTAGTAGCTGTGTGACTTTCAGCAAATTGTTTAATCTCTCTGATGTGCAGTTTTCTCATTTAAAAAGTACAGATGGCTTTTATTCATGGGACTGTTGACAGGAATATTATGAGGTAAGACATGTAAAGTGCTGGGCACCTAATTCCATCTCTTCTTCACCTTACTAATATTGCCAAGCTCCTATTGTCTTCTAGGTTCTGTGCTAGGCCCAACTGGGGATACAAAGGTAAATAAATATGATATGGGCTCTGCCTTCAAGGAGTTCAGCAATACATGTTATACTGGTGATCTAAAGGATGAAGGAAGGGAGTTCAGTGAAGACTTCACAGAAGAGACGTTTTATGCCTTTCTTTCCTTTAAAATATAAGGAATAAACACCAACTGGAGAAAAATAGAAAAAACAGATAAGCAAATAAAATAATAAGCAACAAATCAGGGACACCTGGGTGGCTCAGTCGGTAAAGCATCTGCCTTCTGCTCAGGTCATGATCCCGGAGTCCCGGCACTGAACCACAGGTCACGTCAGGCTCCCTGCTCAGTAGGGAGTGTGCTTCTCCCTCTGTTCCTCCCCAGCTCATGCGAGCACTCACGCGCATGCGCACGCGCTCTCTCTGTCTCTCACTCTGTCAAATAAATAAATAAAATCTTTTTAAAAATTTAAAAAAGAGCAACAAATCATTCCACTACCAAGAGATAACTAAATGAACATTTTGAGTTAGGGGAGTGTGTGTGTGTAAATTTAGGAGATTATTTTATGTGCATATATGTATAAATACACACATTTTTAATAAAAATTATGTACTATGTTTTATTACATGCTTCCTTTCATTCAACACTTACAATGAAAATTTTTGTCAGTAAATAATAATATATAATAATACCTAATATTTTTTACTATTTTAATCTTCACAACTTAATGGGATAGGTACTAATTTTATATCCATTTTATAGATGATGAAATTGAGAGAGAGGGTAAGGAACTTTCCCAAGGTCATACAGCTTGTATGTGACATAATTGAAATTTGAACCCAGTAAGTCTGATCCAGTCTGTGCTTTTATTTTTGAGAGAAAGAGTGGGCAGCGGTTGTGAGGGAGGAGATTAGCAGAGGGAGAGGGACAAGCCAACTTCCCACTGAGCAAAGGGCCCAAAGCAGGGCTGGATCTCACAATCCCTGAGAACACAACCTGAGCTGAAACCAAGAGCCTGATGCTTAACCAACTGTGCCACCCATGGTGCCCTTACCATAATTCCTTAAAAGGATATAGCCCAGAAGGGAAATGATTAGGGATTAAATGGAGATAGCGAGGAGGAAAAAATATCAAGAACCAGACAACAGGGGTGCCTGGCTGGCTCAGTTGGTACAGCATGTGACTCTTGACCTAAGGGTTGTAAATTCAATCCTATGTTGAGTATAGAGCTTACTTTTTAAAAAAGGAAGAAGAAAAGAAAAAAAAAAGAAGAACTAGACAACAGACTTGGTGACTGACTGACTGTGGGATAAGAAAAAAAAAATAACTCTTGGATTTCTAGGTGGAGAGGAGTGGCATTATTAGTTTCCTTTTATAGATAAAGAAGCAAAGGCCCAGAAACACAAAATAATTTGTCCAAAGTACAGTTTCTTAATAGCATAATTTGGAACTTAAATTCTAGACTCCTGTCTCAAAGTCAGTACTCTTTCCACTATAAGACAACACATCAAGGAAGAATATTATATTTGTGTAGCACTCTATAATTTATAAAGAACTTTTGCATACATTATTTCACTTGATACTCTTAACAACCTATTAGTTAGGGCAGGTATTATCATCATTTTACTGATGAGTACACTTAAATAGAGTAAGAAAATAGATGGACCTTCTTAAAATCCTGAAAGATCTAAATTTCATCTGTTGGATTACAGAAGAGCCTTAAGGTGGGAAGTGAAATTCAAGTGATGAACTTGGGACTACCATGGCTCCTGAATGTTGTAGGTACTGAGAAGAGAAAGGGGCTAGAAATAGAAGTGGTTTGGGTAGGTTTCAGGCTAGCCAGCCATATTGTATAACTCCACATCACAACATTTACAGACTTATATATATTTAAAATATTTATATACTAACAATGTGGCTGCTGCCCCTGGAGTTGTGTAAGACAATAGCCCTAGATGAAATAAAGTAGAAGTCTCCAACCTGCAGTTCAGGATCTACAGGTAGGTCTAGAAACCTTGCTTCATGGAACTCCAAGGTGGTTTCCAAAAATGTTTTCTCCACTCTGCTATATCCCCTTTCTGCTATACATTCCAGCTATCCCAGCTAACATTCCCAGAGTGAAAGCAAGAACAGTATAGCCAGCAACTACTTCTCAGGAACTCAGTGACTATATCCACCCTGATCTCAAGAATCAGATTAAAACAAGATCCTCCAGGGGCACCTGGCTGGCTCAGTCAGTATAGCACATGACTCTTGATCTCAAGGTTGGGAGTTCAAGCCCCATGCTGGGCGTGGAGCCTACTTAAAAAAAAAAAAAGAAAGAAAAAGAAGGTCCTCCATAAAATAAGGTTGGAGATCACCCTAATAAAGGATTTGGATGAGACAAAAATGGTCTTCTGTGATCATTTCTACTTATCTGATGGAAAAAAACTCTAGAAAATATCAGAATAATACGGTTAAACCTTCTTAGAACATGATTATACTTACATTAAACCCAAAGGTAACAAGAGACAAAAGGCAGGTCATAACAGGCATTCATTTGGCAATCCACTCATACCTTGAGAGAATACTAACACAGATTATAAACAAAACTTACTATATAAGCTTTTGACAAAGTTGTGATGAGGTAAAATACAAAACTAGGACACACTGGTCTAGTCAGATGCTTCAACTGTAGAACAAAACCTAAAATGACCACTCGGTCTTCAAGTGGCCGAGTCAAAAAACTTCAGTTAAGTTTCTTTTCCTCATACTTGGACAAAGGAAACACACTATTCATAAAGAAACATGACTGAAAACAAAGGCTAGACAAATGTATTCTATTTTGCTTGAAGATATTTTTTTTTTTTAAAGATTTTATTTATTTATTTGAGAGAGAGATAGTGAGAGAGAGCATGAGCGAGGAGAAGGTCAGAGGGAGAAGCAGACTTCCCATGGAGCTGGGAGCCCGATGTGGGACTTGATCCTGGGACCCCGGGATCATGACCTGAGCCGAAGGCAGTCGTCCAACCAACTGAGCCACCCAGGCGTCCCTGCTTGAAGATATTTCTGATGGCATTCTATCAACCATCACAGAATGTATCTCTTCCTCTTTCCTTGCCTAACCTCTTTCTACTTCTGACTTCTTGGACTTCCCACTGGCACTTCATTTACACATTGCTCTCTAGTGCTACTTGGTGCTACGAGCAGTTACTGATCCCAGCTGCTCTGTGTAAATATCATTTTGTTGCTTACATAGTTGTGCCACTAAGAAAACATAATACAGGGGCACCTGGGTGGCTCAGTGGGTTGGACCTCTGCCTTCGGCTCGGGTCATGGTCTCAGGGTCCTGGGATCGAGCCCCGCAGGGGGCTCTCTGCTCAGTGGGGAGCCTGCTTCCCCCTTCTCTCTCTCTGCCTGCCTCTCTGCCTAATTCTGACCTCTGTCAAATAAATAAAATCTTAAAAAGAAAAGAAAACATAATACAAAATTCTATACTCGGAGGACACCTGAGTGACTCAGTTGGTTAAGCGTCAAGACTCTTGATTTTGGCTCAGGTCATGATCTCAGGGTCATGAGATTAAGCTGAGCATGGAGCCTGGTTAAGATTCTTTCTCTCTCCCTCTCCCTCTGCCCCATCCCTCACATGTGCACTCTCTCTCTCAAAAAAAAAAAAATTTCTAAATTCAGGGAACAAATTAGAATGAAAATGTGATCAAATTGAGGCCTATGACTCCAAAACCCATGCATGCTAACTCTCTCCGAAATACCATATCCAAGGAATTTACCGCAGATTAAATACCTGCTCAAAGCATTCAAAAACTGGCTGTATTAGAAAAACCCAGAGACGTCTAGGTGGCTCAGTTGGTTAAGCAGCTGCCTTCGGCTCAGGTCATGATCCCAGCGTCCTGGGATCAAGTCCCACATCTGGCTCCTTGCTCAGCAGGGAGCCTGCTTCTCCCTCTGCCTGTCACTCTGCCTGCCTGTGTGCTATCTCTCTCTCTCTCTCTGACAAATAATTTTAAAAAAGAAAAACCCAGTCTTTCTTCTCATGTTTCTCCTTAACTCTCTTACTACTATCACACTCAACAACACTTCCGGCACCAGATTTGTGACAGTTTTCCCCTACCAAGCAATTTGCTGTGACAGCAGCTAGGTGTCCTACAATTTAACACAATTCTGACACTATCTACCTAGAGATAGGGTCAGATCCCACAGGTCAAAGGTTTAATCCCACAAGACTGTTCCCACCTTACTTACCCCAGACTTAAATAGCTAATCAAAGCATTCAAATGATGGCCCTCATCTATCCCTTCCAATACTCTTCCCCAACATAAAATCTCTACTACAATCAGACAAGTTCCCTCACTGCCATATAGCCCATGATTGCCATTTCTTTCTATGATTTTGTTTAGATTGGTCCCCTCACCTGGAATGCTCTCTTCCACATATTTAAATCCTATCACCTCACTCATCTGTAAACTCCAGAAAAGCAGGACCACATCTGTTGTATACAAAGTCATATCCCCAGTACCTTGCAAATGGCAGCTACTCAAGTAACTGCTGACTTAGTAAATGAACCCACCTCCTCCATGAAAAACATGTCAAATACTCATATCCACTTTCTTTTTGAATTCTGAATACCCTTGGAATCAGCATCATAGGTTAGTACCTAATTTCTCTGTAATTGTTTGGTATTGGGTTTCTTTCTCTGGTTAGACATTGGAGCATATGCCTTATGCTTCTTGGCATATCTTACAGAACCCACATAAACACCAGACATACAATGAGCACACAATAAACATGTATTCCTTGGTGTGCTGATGTAATTTATAAAAACTCAACTTACATACAACTTTGTAAGAATGCAGCTATTTTGCAGAGTAGGTCAGACCTACACAAAGCCTTTCCCTCTGCCTATATTTTGTATTTCAGAAATCATGACGCTCCCTGATGGTCTAGTGGTTAGGATTCGGCGCTCTCTCAGAAATCATTCAAAAGTATGTTTCAGCATTTGGCAATTAGAGAAATAATCCAGAGAAGCTCAATGGCCCCACAGTTTGTAGCTCACTAATTATACAAGCCGACTGTTATGAGTTTTGTCAGTGGTAAAGCAGAAAGAGTACATCAGGGTGATCTGAATTGCTAGCTGTCAGAATAAGTTTAGAAATGTAGGTGTAATGTAGGCTACTGTGTCTTCCTAATCTGAGTTTTCCATTTTCTGTGGTGTTATTTGGAAACTAAATATTACTTCCAGATACTGATTGTATATTAGTATATTCCTCCTACTGTCCACCCAATTTATAGTACCATAAAACTATAATTTATAATTTTATTACATAGGTTGCTAACATTACTTTTACTGTAAATAATTTTTAAAAGAATGATGTTAACTAAACTTTATTGTGTGTTTACTACCTGCCAGGCACTGCTATTAGGACTTCACATGTATTAACTCACTGACAATCCTCTGAGGTAGGTACTGTTAAATCATTTTGTATTTACCTAATGTCTGAAATATATGTTTTGAATAAACATTTTTTTCTTTTTTTCTTTCTTTTACAAAAAAAGAAACACACACACAGACCATTTCTTTTCTCTTCCTGGGAGACCTAGAAAATACAAACAAAATAAGACCAACAGCATTTTAAACATTAGGTCCTTTAGAATATCTTTAAATAATGTAATTACCTTAAAACAAAACTATGAGTCCTTACTTATGAATTTAGTTTGAATGTACCAAAGAAATTTTGAGTTACCAATACTATAATTTATTTTATCATCAAATCTATTTGCTAATACTTTCAAAGAAGATCAATATTTTTCCCTTTAGGACAAATAAGGAACTTAATTCCAACAGAGCTAACTTTGTTCTAATGTCTATGTACTTTAAAAAATACAGTTCCTTTAAGGTAAGGTGAGAACAAGGTTCTAAAACCAGACTGACTGGCTTTAAATCTCAGCTTAGCCACTTGCTATGTCTAGAAATAAAATTGGGCCCTATGAAAGAATATTTCAACTCCTACCAAAGTGCAAACTACAAAGTCCTAGATTTTTTTTCTCATACCAGAGGAAGGATAGGTCTCCTTCATTTACGTGCACCAAAAAAAAAAAAAAAAGAAAGAAAGAAAGAAAGAAAGAAGATTCAAGATCCCATGACTTAACACTTCCCCTAAAGTTAAGAAACAGGCACTTGTGGGTTATTTTTGTAATAAACACAGTGGACACACTCTTATGCAATCCTAATCATACCCTAAATTCAAGGTCAAATAATACACTGCACTAAATAAATTATTCTTTTTTCCAATCATCATACAGTGAATTTAAGGCTACTAAAACTCATCCTATTAACACCTAGCTAGAAAGAGAGAAGCCAGATAAAACACTTTGCTTTAGACGGACAATACTTGAAGACGCAGGACACTAATTTGATTGCTAATACATAAAAACCCACTTACAGGTATGATTAGAAAATAATACCAAGGGTGTCTGGGTGGCTCAGTCGGTTAAGCATCTGCCTTCTGTTCAGGTCATGATCCCAGGGTCCTGGAATCGAGTCCAGAGTCAGGCTCCCTGCTCCAAAGGGAGTCCACTTCTCCCTCTGACCATCCTCCCACTCGCTCCCTCAATCTCTCTAATAAGTAAATAATATCTTTTAAAAAGAGAAATTAATATCAACCTATTGTGGCTGTAAGTCTGAACTAAAAACTGATATTCAGAGGTAACAGTGAAACGGCATAGTAAAAGAAGAGAAAGAATTTACTGGCCAAGAGGAAACTGGTTGTATACAAATACTTTAATATTAATAGTAGTGTTTTAGTAATATATTAATAATCAATACAATATCCTTTATATTAATAGCATTATTATTATTTCTATTTTTCCATTTTTCTGTTAGATTGTTAACTTTTTTTTTTTAAGTAGGCTCCATGCTGGGCATGGAGCCCAACACAAGGCTTAAACTTACCACCCTGAGATCAAGACCTGAGCTGAGATCAGGAGTCAAACATTTAACTGAGTAAGCCACCCAGGTACGTCTTAAGAGCATTATTAATTGATTTAATAATTCAATTAGAATTCTTAGAGCAGGGGCACCTCTGTGGCTCAGTCGTTAAACATCTGCCTTCGGCTCCAGTCATGATCCCAGAGTCCTGGGACCGAGCCCCACATCGGGCTCCCTGCTTGACGGAGAGCCTGCTTCTCCCTCTCCCCTGCCCCCTGCTTGTGTTCCCTCTCTCACTGCCAAATACATAAATAAAATCTTTTAAAAAAAGAATTCTTAGAGCAAATAATCTTATTTTCACCAAAAAAATAGATACCTCCTTTTTTGCTTACCATTGTTAAGTACAAGGATCAACAAAGGAAATTAACACTTGGAACTCCTTCATAACCAAGCTCTTTGTAACCTTTTGTTAGCTCAAGGATCAACTCTCAAGTATCCTCACGACCCTAAGAGTCCGCTACAAATTTTTCCTAAACAGTCCTGAGAATTTTCTTTAAAGGGCTCTTCACTGTGGAGTTCTTTCTCCTGTTCTTTTATGTCTGATGACAGTTTCTCAGGTCTCAACAGAAGCCCTCTTAATGTTTTCTCCTGAATGACAGGTAGCACACTTCAGGTGAACACTCAAGAGAGTAGAAACCATCTTCTTCATAATTCCAAGTTTATACAATGCCCTGCAAACTCACAGGTCAGAGTAAAACAGGGAAGTAATTCCAGTATTACTCTCTCCCAGTCTTTGGCTGGCACATCAAATGCACAAGCGGGATCAGCAACAATTACAACAGGATAAAACAAAACACTTTTTTAAACCAAAACAAAATCAACTAAGGTTAAATGGCCAAGTTAAAACAATTTCCCTAGGATGTGAAATAACCCATTAATTTCAATTAGTAAATTATGAAAATGTACTCCTGAGTATAGGTCTGGAAAATTGAACTTCTGCACTAGAGAATTATGGAGTAAAAATAGGTTTTAAAAAACATAGCTGTGTAATTCTACATGTGAACAGAAAGCATGAAACAAAATTAAACTGGCTCAAAATGGGGACATTTTATCCTCATTCCCTTCAAGGAAAGAAATATCTGTGAAAACTAGTGTAATCTATCAATACCCCACACATTTAATCCCACAAAGATATGAAAATCACTTCAATTTTCTAACAGTGCTGGAGAAACTAGCAACATATTTATGAAACCAGAGAGATCCTGCCCTTTCACTTTAAAGAAACACATTCTAAAAGTATTGTGATAATTTTCTTGCCATACTACTTTACCAAGTAAGTAAGCAAGTTATATCACATTCAATCAATCTGAAGACTGAGATTTATAAGTAAAAATCATGATTGCTGAGATAGTAAATTAAACCAAAATAGGCCTGTGGCCTGTCTTTCCTGCCCACTCCCCCATCCATATTTTGATTTATGTCCTAAGAAAGATCACAATTTAAAAGCAAAACTCCGTAAAAACCTTTAACAAAGATGAGTAGAGGGAATTTTAAGACGAAACTCCCATATATTATTCCCACCTGTTCCAGTACCTATATCACCTCAGACAAATCTCTCCTCACAATTTAATTTCCCAACTGTCAAATGAACATTATTTTCACTCATTGGGATGTGTAAAAAGTCTTGATTAAAGTTTTTCAAGTATTTTTAAATATATAGATAAAAAAAACTATAATGAGGGGCGCCTGGGTGGCTCAGTGGTTAAAACCTCTGCCTTCAGCTCAGGTCATGATCCCAGGGTCCTGGGATCCAGCCCAGCATCGGGCTCTCTGCTCAGCAGGGAGCCTGCCTCCTCCTGTCTCTCTCTGCCTGCCTCTCTGCCTACTTGTGATCTGTCTGTCAAATAAATAAATAAAAAAAATCTTTAAAAAAAAAAAGAAAAAGAAACTATAATGAGGCATTTACAAAAGGAATGTGTTGCCTTAAAGCGCTCACGGAAGTAAAGATTGTAATGTGTTAGTTGGTTATTCTTGCTCATCACGCTCTCTCATTTTCAGATAAATTCTACTACTTCTCCATGCATTTTTCAAAGAAAAACAACCTTCTGCATTAGAGATCAGAGATGTTAACCTACCCTTTGGAGGGATTTGTGTTTAATCTAGCCCTACCTAGAGGCCAAGAATCAAGATCTTTCTAAGACTAAGAATGGAAAAGAATAGTTTCTATCAGGTTAAGAAGACTAGTAGAGAAATCAATTTGGAGGAGAAAAGGAAATGCATAAATTCCTTGAGAAAATGCTGGAACAGCTTCTGGCGTCAGATAATGTTATTCATTCCCAGCAATTTAAAAATTGATTCCAAATTACATTTAAGTCATAAGAGTCAATAAGAATTAAAATATAGCAAGATTTAAAAGGAAAAAGGGAGAGACAAATCAAGAGACAAATCTTGGGTTTGTCTAAGGTTAAGACTAACCTTAAAAGGAAAAAAGGAAGAGACAAATCTTAATTATAGAGAACTGATGGTTACCAGAAGGGAGGAGGTGAGGGAATGGGGTAAACAGAGAATGGGGATTAAGGAGTGCACTTGTCTTGATGATGTATGGAAGTGCTGGATCACTATATTATACACCTGAAACTAATATACTACTTTATGTTAACTAACTGGAATTAAAATAAAAGCCTAAATAAAAAATATATAGAAAGCTTTATTTTTTTTAATTTGATTTTACATCAGAATTAAATCTCATACATTAACACTGTTTTTGTCATTTCATGTATTTTTTCTATATATAAGCTTTTTTTATTGGCTGGAGGGTAGCTGGATATGGTTCTAAGCTTACCAGTTTTAGATTCTGTATTTTTTTTCCCTTTAATAGTACTATCTTAGAGGCTGTGGCTGTGTTAGAAATAGGGGTGTTTATGTACAGTGTGTTGTTGCATGTCCAGCATTTTCCAGGCCCCCAAGCCTTTGCTCATATTTTTTCTTCTACTTGGGATGCCCTCCCCTACGTCCATTCCTACAAAGTTAAATCCTATCCATTTTCAAGGCCCACCTCAAATGCTACCTTCCCTGAACTCTCATAACACTTTCTCTAACATACAAGGTTAGTGAGATTGGAAGGGTGTATCTGTCTTTCCTACTGCACTGTGAGACCCTCAAGTCAAAAAGCACTCTCTTATATCATGAACATAGACACAAGAAAGTTTTAAAAATAAAATCTCTGTTCAAAATATCCTTTAAAAAGGATGAGAGAGGCGCCTGGGTGAATCACTTGGTTAAGCAATGGACTCTTGATTTTTGGCTCAGGTCAGGATCTCAGGGTCACAAATGCAGCCCCACCTCAGGCTGGGCCCTGAACTCAGCACAGAATCTGCTGGTCCCTCTCCCTCTACTCCTCTCCCTGCTTGCATGTTTGCTCAATCTCTCTCTCTCTCTCAAATAAATAAATCGTTTTAAAAGTTAATAAATAAAAAGGATGAAATAAGCAGTCTATTCAATTAGTGGGGCTGCTAGAACCCACTGTATTCATAACTGAACTCAATTAACTTGATTGCAAACTCATTTGAGGTCAGAGACTCTGTGCTGTTTCTTGTGCATACCCCCTACCACCCCACACCTCAATATCACCCAATTCAATGTCCTGCACACATTAAGACTCAATACAAAACCCTATTACTGTAGATGAACACACTCTAAAACAAAAATCAGATGCTAAAAATACAAACTTGTGAAACAATAAAAGAGCTATTGGTGCTTAGGATAAACCCAACGTCTACAACAAAGTGTCAAAGATAAAGGTGCCACAGGGATGGAGAATAACTTTACCGGGAAGGGGGCAGAATGAACAAAATGAAATGGAAAAGAGAGTGTTCTCTCAGTTTAGCTTATGCTCCAAGAGAAAGCAAAAAGCAAAATATACTTCTTTACATCATTTCATTAATGGTCTTCAGTCCATATGACTTCCAATACCAGTACGGACCTTTTTGTACCTTCAACTAATTGGGTAACATAGGCCACTGGATCATCAGGGCACTTTCCCAGAAGGGTACAAGAAAAGTGACACGGGTCAGGACTCATTCTCCCCTCCATTATTCCCTGCTGGGAAGGTAAAACTAAGTGTGGTAAATACCAGAGTTGTGAAGAAGTGAGAGTTTGGAGACTGTCCCTGTTTAAAATAACCCCGCTACACTCGGTAGTAGAGATTGACGGTACAGAACACCTCTCCAGTAGAAGCCCACATAGGACGTACCTGGTTTTTCTTTCCTATGCTGAAACCTCGCGAGCTACGCAGCCCGTGGCAACGGCAGATCCACGCGCAGGTTCCAATCTCACACACAAGGAGAAGAAACAGTAGTGGTGGCGTGGGGAGGGGGGCGGCGGCGTCGGGGACAGCGGCCGCGGTGGCGTCGGCAGCGGCGGTGGCGGCGGCACTCCCACGGCTTCTCTTCCTCCACCCACCGCCGCCCGAGCCTGCGGCCTTTACCCGTCCTTTCCTCACTCCCCCTACTTCCGGGTGACGCCCAGGCCGGAAGCAGGGCCTGAGATGCAAAAAGGGACGCGTCACGTGAAGAGGGACAAGAGCCCCGGTGTTGAGCTTCTCCCGCCCCCTGCTGCCCCTGAGTTGACACGCACCCTCGCGTGGAAGCCTTTGGCGCGGCAGAGAAGCCTCCTTCCTCCCATCACCAAAAACAAAACAAAACAAAACAAAATCCCACCAAAACCTGTATCATCTGTAGCTTCCCAACCTCAAGCCATTAAGTACCATAGACGTCTTTGTAAATCATCTTCTGCATAGTTCAGCCTTTCTCGGCATGAAATTAACGGGGTGATGTTACTGTGTAGCCTAACTCCAAATGCAAATGCCAGAACTATGAACTTGCACTCGTCCCTCCATTCAAAAATTATCTCAAAAAATTTGACTTCTTATTCATAATCTTTATGTATATATTGGAATTGGGGCCGGCATCTCACTTCACGCTACCTTCATATCGCCAGTCTAAAGCTTTGAACCACCTGTCCATTTATCCATTCGCTTGTCCATCATCTTAAAAACCTAGAGGATTCCAAGGATGCAAAGAATTATTAGAGTATCTACAATAAATGATGCAATAAATGATACAGATGCATTAAATGATGCAATAAATGATATGATGCAATAAATGATACAGAAAGCATTTGAGAAAAATATTTTTAATCCTGTCTTCCCATTTTCCATTTTAAAAAATAGCAAAATCCTAAGATTTTTAAAACAATTAACATTAAGAGGAACAGGCTCCATCTCACTAAATTAAAAGTGAGATGCGGTCTTTTCGCATTGCCTTAAATTGAATATCTGTCATGAGATGTATGGGGAAATTAATTATATTTTCAGCTGGAACTGTTTGAACACAGTTGCCATAAGTATCAAGTCTTTTTTACATAGACTTTGTTTGTGAGAGAGAAAGACAGAGAGAGCAAGCACTGGCATGCTCTGATAGAGACATAGGGAGGAGAAGCAAAAGCCGACATCTCGAGGAGCAGGGCAGGATCCCAGGACCCTGTGGTCCTGAACTGAGCCTAAGGCAGACGCCCCAGGCGCCCCCAAGTCTAATAATGTTGCCAAACTCAAAACCGTACACAAAGGATAAATATTAAAATACTATTTGTAAAAGGCTTAGGAAAGTGGCACACACTAACCATATTTAAGTGTTAAGTAAACCAGTTATACCCCACCTATTGTCAAATTCCTAAGCCTTGACAGGCAACATTTAAAATTGCCCAGAGATCTAAAGTTTAGGCCTACAATTAAGTATTTCTTTTTTTTTTAAAGATTTTATTTATTTATTTATTTGACAGAGAGAGAGAGAGAGAGCACAAGTAGACAGAGAGGCAGGCAGAGAGAGGGAGAAGCAGGCTCACTGCCGAGCAGAGAACCCGATGCGGGGCTCGATCCCAGGACCCTGAGATCATGACCTGAGCCGAAGGCAGAGGCTTAACCCACTGAGCCACCCAGGTGCCCCTACAATTAAGTATTTCACAAAGAATTATTCCTTTCCCCTCTGTACCCATCCACATACATATCTTCAGGACTACTAAATTTCCCAGCCATTAAGTTGTAATTGTCATCCAATGGCCTATGTTACCCAATTAGTGCACAACGTTAAGTCACAAATTCAACCCCAAATTTAAAATCTTAAAAATTACATCACATGGGACACCTGGATAGCTCTGTCAGTTAAATGTTTGCCTTCAGGCAAAAATGAGCTATTGGGATTTCATGAAGATCAAAACCTTTTGCACAGCAAAGGAAACAGTTAACAAAACCAAAAGACAACTGACAGAATGGGAGAAGATATTTGCAAACGACATATCAGATAAAGGGCTAGTGTACAAAATCTATAAAGAACTTACCAAACTCAACACCCAAAGAACAAATAATCCAATCAAGAAATGGGCAGAAGAGGGGCGCCTGGGTGGCTAAGTGGGTTAAGCCTCTGCCTTCGGCTCAGGTCATGATCCCAGGGTCCTGGGATCGAGCCCCGCATCAGGCTCTCTGCTCAGCGGGGAGCCTGCTTCCTCTTCTCTCTCTGCCTGCCTCTCTGCCTACTTGTGATCTCTGTCTGTCAAATAAATAAATAAAATCTTAAAAAAAAAAAAAAGAAATGGGCAGAAGACATGAACAGACATTTCTGCAAAGAAGACATCCAGATGGCCAACAGACACATGAAAAAGTGCTCCACATCACTCAGCATCAGGGAAATACAAATCAAAACCACAATGAGATATCACCTCACACCAGTCAGAATGGCTAAAATTAACAAGTCAGGAAATGACAGATGCTGGCGAGGATGTGGAGAAAGGGGAACCCTCCTACACTGTTGGTGGAAATGCAAGCTGGTGCAGCCACTCTGGAAAACAGCATGGAGGTTCCTCAAAATGTTGAAAATAGAACTACCCTATGACCCAGCGATTGCACTACTGGGTATTTACCCTAAAGATACAAACGTAGTGATCCGAAGGGGCACGTGCACCAGAATGTTTATAGCAGCAATGTCTACAATAGCCAAACTATGGAAAGAACCTAGATGTCCATCAACAGATGAACGGATAAAGAAGATGTGGTATATATACACAATGGAATACTATGCAGCCATCAAAAGAAATGAAATCTTGCCATTTGCGACAACGTGGATGGAACTAGAGGGTATCATGCTTAGTGAAATAAGTCTATCGGAGAAAGACAACTATCATGTGATCTCCCTGATATGAGGAAGTGGAGATGGCACGTGGGGGGTTGGGGGGGTAGAAGAATAAATGAAACAAGATGGGATTGGGAGGGAGACATACCATAAGTGACTCTTAATCTCACAAAACAAACTGAGGGTTGCTGGGGGGAGGAGGGGAGGGAGCGGGGGTGGGGTTATGGACACTGGGGAGGGTATGTGCTATGGTGAGTGCTGTGAAGTGTGTAAACCTGGCGATTCACAGATCTGTACCCCTGGGGATAAAAATACGTTATATGGGGGCGCCTGGGTGGTTAGTGGTTAAAGCCTCTGCCTTCGGCTCAGGTCATGATCCCAGGGTCCTGGGATGAAGCCCCGCATCGGGCTCTCTGCTCAGTGCAGAGCCTGCTTCTCTGCCTACTTGTGTTCTCTGTCTGTCAAATAAATAAATAAAAGCTTTAAAAAAATACATTATATGTTTATAAAAAAATAAAAAAAATTAAAAAAAATATCTCCAATGAAGTTATCGGTCACAAGGGTGAAGGCACATTATCTGTACCTCTATAATTATTATAGTACCTAGTGCTAAATAAGTTTAATGAATTTAAGATTTGAGAGAGTGAGCACCCAAAGTGAGCCTGAGGAAGGGAATGGAGAGAATCCTCAAGCAGACTTCAAACTGAGCAGAGCCCAATTTGGGACTTGATCTCACAACCCTGAGTCAGCCACCCAACTGACCCACCGAAGAGCCAAGTTTAATTAATTTAAAAGAACAGAAAACACATAGTAACTTAACTTAGTTAAGAATAGGATTTATGATATTCACCCTTACTTTAAAAAAAATATGATAGCCCTCCAACAAGTAACATTTAAAGGATTGGCAATGCTTCTGAAGTCACTTACCTAAATTCTTCAAATGTACAGATTTTTGATAGGAAGACTAATTTGACAACCTTCCCACCATAGATATTAAAACTCTCAGCAATGTGTTTGGGGATAAATTGAGTGTATTTGTGAAAGGATAAAATTTTGACTCTCTGTACACTAGGAAAACTGCAAGGTCAGAACATTGTGATGACACTAATTTAGACTTACAGTACTGCTTCATTTCTGGCCATGCCTGAGGTAGTTTTAGAATTACTGATCAGGACAAGATTAACTACAAATTAAGCTTTAAAAGCCTGTTCAAAAACCAACTACCACCACCAAGTTTTATCACACAAAACAACATATATATTGGCAAATGGACAAAGAGACTATTTTAAAGGTCATACATACTTTTTTGCCTATAAGAGCTGACAATTATCACTTACCTGACAGAAGTGGTACAAATCATATTGAAAATCACTTGTAGTCATTAGTAATGCCAATTCAGGAATAAAAAGGTAAATGATCTAATGAAACATTGAAACTTCCTTAAAGACAAGTGTTTATTTTTGCTTAATCACATCTCAGGATTACATGCATTTGAACACCTCAGTCCTATTTTAACATACTTTCTAAATATGATATAAAGTGTTCAAATTTTATCAAATATCAGCACTGTCGTGTAGTTACTAATCTTGCAATGCACTTATTTCCCAAGGACATTCAACTTTTCCTACTCAGTGATATTACTTACTGCCTACTCAGTGAAATTACTTACTGGCTTTGATGCATTTATGAGAAAAATATTGCCATGAGAGCATTCTTCTAGTATTTCATGTAATAAGTAAAAATCTTTCAAATGTTTGGTTATGCATAAATCCTTTCTATACCAGGTTCATTTGGAGAGTCCTAAAAGCCATTTACCTGATAACTTGTTGTATATGTTAAGTGAACTCAGGAATCTCTAATTCAGCTAACATAGATTACTCCACTGAAATTTCATTTTCTGCATATTTGAGCTATCAACAAACATGAGGCTTTTTACACCTTCAGACAAGGAAGTACTGAAGTACATGGTGTAGATGTTTTCTTCACTTAGCATCTTACATACAAAATCCAAAGTCATACTGAATTCAGGATAATACATGCATCAAAAAGTTGGTGTAATTAACAAAGTCAACAGCAGAGGTTAACACCAATAAACTGTATTTGAAAGATGCTTTCTTTAATAGCATCATAAGCATCCTAAATAAATATAATGAAAGACCCAAAGCTCGAAGATAAATGTGCCGATGGAGCCAAAGAGCTAGCTAATCTTCAGACATCCTAAGAGTTCATTTGACAGGACCAGTCTTCCCTTGGGTCTGGTGACACCCCAAGTTCTCTTGGCAGGAGTAAAAAGGCCCTAATACCAATTACAAATATAAACAGAGATTAGAGATGAAAGTAATAGGCATAATCAATATCTGGACACTCAAAGATGACCTAAATTAATTCTGTGATCAGTTATTCATGAACTGTAATTTCAGCCTACTATAAAGTTGACTTCCAAGTGACAGCCAGATTTTACTTTCATATTATCTCTGAAAGAAAAATTATTTAAGAAATTGTAAAGCATCTGACTTAAATAGTAACACTTAAGGTTAAATAAATGAAAAGTGATCAGGCTTAGTTTCATTACAAAAGAAATAAACAAACCGACAACAAAGGTTTCAAATGTACTTTATTTCTTCAATCATGCCATATTTTAATGGGTGCAGAGTGTTTTTACTTGGCATCAGTTATGAGTTGGTTTTGAAACAATTCAGTTATTACACCAACTGGGATGATTACTGATCTCTCCATTCCTTTGGGGTGACTCTGCCAACAGGGGACAGGTTCCATTCTATTCCAATTTGTGTTGCTGTCTGTAAGAATTAAAATGCTATTAGTTATAAATGTTTAAACTAGAGTCTACTCTCCCTTGGAGACTATTTCTTAAAAGTAACAAAGGTATTCTTCCCTACAGGTTAAAAACACACAGAAATTCAGCTGGGATATAGTGCCTCTTCCATGTAGGCCAAAGCTAATTGCTGTCCTAATTCTCTAGACCAGTACTGTTTAATAGAACTTCCTGAGATGCAAGAAATATCTAGATCTTCACTGTCTAAAACAAGAGCCAAATATTGCTACTGAGCAACTGAAATGTGGCCAGTATGACTGAACAATTGAATTTTTAATTTCATTAATTCCAATTTTTACTTCACATTTCTCTTACTACCTCCTCAAACACTGCTTCACTCCACAAGTATCTAAATACTGCAAAAAAACACTTTTATAATATCCTTCCATCAAGGAACACAACTTCCAAAAGTGCCCCTGACCACACATTTGTTCAACATCTAATCACTCTTTTAAATACATACACCTATTTTACCTGTGTATTTAAGGAAGGTTAAAACAAGAATGAAAAGTCCCATGAATAAATATTTTTGCTTATTAAGGCAAGATTAAAAGATATCTCTAAGAGCAACTAATATATTTATCCTACTTTTAACCAATAAGTACATCAACTGGTAAGAAAACTGTTAAATGTTAAGATGTAAAAAACTAAAAAAAATGAAAGCAAGTCATTGTATGTCTCATCCATCAGAAATTTACTCAGTTCTGCGGGCAGAATTTTAGAAAAGACACCAATTAAGTGAAAGAAGGTGACCCAAGATGGTGAAATTATGTAAGAAAAAGTGATTAACAGAACTAAGGATGTTTAATTTGAAAGGGAAGATCCAGGAAAGTAGTATCTAATTTTCTAGTATCTTTGGTTTCTAGTATCTAATGGATGATACATGGAAATGGAATCAGAATTTCTTGTTGAAAGAAAATGATGGTTAGTGCATCTGGCTGGCTCAAATGGCGGAGCTTGTAACTCCTGATTTCAGGTTGTGAGTTCAAACTCCATGCTAGGTGTACAGATTACTTAAAAAAAAAAAAAAAAGAAAGAAAGAAAATGAATGCTTAATGCTATGGAAGAAATTCCTGCACTGGGTAATCACATCAGAAAATCCCTGAAGTCCCTCCCAACTAGAAATGTATACTACTACTCTGTGAAAGCATTTTGAATACATAAAATAAACAGGAATGAAAAATATCTAATATAGAATATTATCAATCAACAGTACTTACATATGCCCACACAGCAATACAGAAAGTGGCTCCACTAGCTAATATGGCATTACCATATTTGTCATGGAAATCAGGTGTCCTTTTCTGGTGGCTCTGCCTTGCCACTGTTTGTGGGATGCTTTGAACTGAAAAAAAAAAGGAAATACAGAAGCATATCTATCAATTATAAGGAAAAGAACATGTAATTGATACTGCAAATCAGGAAAGCAACAGGATGTTAAATTTATAGTACTCTGAGGTTCAACACAATGTTAAAACATACTGTAGCTAAAAGCAAAGTAGTATATTTTAAATGCATCAAAAATAATATAATTTGACACATGTATAGATATGTGAGAAACAAACGTATCAAAATACTTGTATCTATGCAGTGCAGTGTGTGTATCATACAATTCTTCCAAATTTTCTCTATGTCTGAAAATTTTTGTGATAAATCTTGGGGGATAAAACAGAAAAGGTGACGTCAGTAACACTCATATAAACCTCTTTAACTTGGGCTCTTATTCATTAATTTGAATATTTAGGACTTAAATTTTCATTAGTTTACTGTGCAGTGCTCAGCAACTTACAACATAAAAGGGTAAACTCAAAAGAATTTCAAATTAAAGCATACTAAATGTTTATCACCATAAAATTGCAAAAAAAAAAAAAAACACCTCCAAAAACTAGAGTAATGCTGATTTAAAAAAAAAAAAATTACTAATGAGGGTGCCTGGGTGGCTCAGGTGGCTAAGTGTCTGCCTTCAACTCAGATTAGGGTTCTATGATCCTGGGATCCAGTCCCAAGTCAGGCTCCCTGCTCAGCAGGGATTCTGCTGCTCCCTTTGCCCCTCACCACCCTCTTTCTCTCTCTCTCTCTCTCATGCTCTCCCAAATAAATAAAATCTTCAAAAAATAATTACTGATGGGGCACCTGGGTGGCTCAGTGGGTTAAAGCCTCTGCCTTTGGCTCAGGTCATGATCCCCGGGTTCTGGGATCGAGCCCCGCGTCAGGCTCTCTGCTCCGCAGGGAGCCTGCTTCCTCCCCTCTTTCTCTGCCTGCCTCTCTGCCTACTTGTGATCTCTGTCAAATAAATAAAATCTTAAAAAAAAAAACCACAAAGGATAATGAAAGGCCACTTTTTTGTTTGAGGCAAAGGTTTTTGAGCAGAATGACATTAAAACTTTGCTTTACTATTATTTTAATAGAATGATTTTTCAAACTGCCTCTTGGGCTCTCAGGAGGGCTTAGCAAAGAGCCAAGACTGCAAAAATGCGTATTTCAAAAGATTCTTTTTTCCTTCCTAAGTAACAGATTATTATATTTTTTAAGACTTTATTTGAGAGAGAGAGAGAAGGCGCGGTGGCCAGGGATGGGGGTGGGGGTGAGACAGAGAAGAGTAGCAGACTCCCCACCGAGTAAGGAACAGGACTGGAGGCTCCATCCCAGGGCTCTGAGATCATGACCTCCGCCGAAGGCAAACACTTAACTCACTGAGCCACCTAGGCGACCCGATCCTGTTTTAGAGACCAAATGGTACTTATGTAACGGAAAGCATGTATCTTTTTTTTTAAGATTTATTTATTTGAAAGAAAGAGCACTCAGGAGGAGGTGCAGAGGGAGAGAAACAGACTCCTGGCTGAGTTCAAAGGAGCCTAACTTCAGAGGATCCCAGGACCCTTGAGACCACAGCCCTAGCTGAAACCTCAGACTGGAAGCTTAACGGACTGAGCTACCCAGGCGCCCCTGTAATGGAAAGCATAGTTTTTTAAAAAACAGCAAAAGGAAGAAAGACAGACAGACAGACAGAAAGAGCAATGTTGCCCACTCCCTAGCATTTA
The DNA here is from genome assembly GCF_010015895.1 of Lontra canadensis. NCBI lineage: Eukaryota > Metazoa > Chordata > Mammalia > Carnivora > Mustelidae > Lontra > Lontra canadensis. The sequence continues at coordinate 556,664 of NW_022631108.1, read as the reverse complement.
AGAATATAATGGCTTCTATGTGATACAGTGGGTTATTTTAGAATAGTTATTTGACCATTAATGATTTCTTCTCTTAACTGCCTTATAGGTTTTCTTTTCACCTTTAGACACACTTGGGATGAGCAAATTTACAAACATTTCACAATATGTTCTGCTCTAGAGCAGTTAAAAAGTGAGCGTGTGAATTCCACATTGGTTAAAAAAAAAAATTCCCTTTCCTAAGGTACAAGGCCCTACCTGCTCAAAGGGCAAATAAATTAAAATTACCAAACAATTCTGCAACATCTCATGACCTCAAAATTCAGTTCACCAAAATTCAATCACCAAAGTGGATTTCTTTAGACTTCTCTTCTGTAACAAGAAATGGTTTAGTTACAACCTACTGGTATCAAGAATTGTATGAGGTTAACAAATATTTACTAACCCTCTGTTTTACAGAGCAGGAAAATTAGGTTCAGAGAAAAATTATTTGCCCAAAGGGAAAGAAATAACAGATGTGACTTTTGGAATATTAAAAACCCAGTTGGGCAACTATTTTTTTGGTGACTGTCAAAGCTGCTTGAGTGTTTAGAACACAATCTAGTAATACCACTAATGTCTCTGTAGAAATAAAAACAGGTTTAAGGACGCTAAATGGTAATTGCTTAAGGTCACTTTCAATGTAAAACTGCTCACGTTACTCAAGGTCACCTTCACTGCAAATCCAGTACGGAAATTAATTTCCTCTTTCCAATCTAGTGCATTCTCAATACATAAGGCTGGTCTCAAAATTCCCTTTTACCTGCCAAACTCTTAGATAAGAAAAAAATTACAACTGTTTTCGAATAAGCTAATACTCATTTAATAACGAACAAACAACATAAAAGCTGCAGGGCCACCACCTGGGTTGTCTCCTTGCAATGAAAGAGCTAGATTTCCAGTTTCTTTCCGTTAGTTACAGGAATTGGAGAGGAAGTTCACTGGGGGTAAATATACTCTCAAAACTAAAATTTATGAAATTACTGAAGGAATGAATAGTGTCCACGAAGAACCTCCTTCCCTGAAATCGTAGGTAAGTGAACGTAAAATGCAAAAACAAAAAACAGGGCTATGCTACGACTCTGGTGACAGAAAGTGAGCTGGGAACCAAAACAGAAACTCGGGGTGATTAAGTTAATGCTAAGGACAGCTTCCCAACTACTCGGGGCGAGGCGGGAGTCTGCGCATTTAGAATTAGAAAGTCGGGATGCAGGTGGAGGGAAAGGGAACGAGAAACCACTAAGACAAAAGTGTAAAAGGCGGCTGGAAATTATTTGCTTACAATTTTTGCTTACCTCGGAGACGACTTAGAGCGGTTCTGGCCATAGGAAACATCCTGAAGCTGAAAACAGAACCGAGCAACTACAGCTGCCGCTTTGCTACAACTTGGTACCAAGTCTCCTTGCAAAAAGCCCTGAAAAACAAAATGGCTTTCAGCCGGGCTCTTTAATGAGATTTAATGAAATATCGCGAGACCTCTAAAAAAAAAAAAAAACAACTCCAGCCTATAAAAATTGTAATCCTCTTTACAGACAGGAAAGAAAGGCTTTTTGGGAAATGTAGTTTCACGCTTGGCAAGCGAGGTACGTCTGTATTTACTGAAGAACCTTGCAGCTAGGTTTAGGGTTGCACAGGAGACAGCCGATACACTGATTTAGACGGAATCATCAAAGACAGTAGCTTCAAGTTGGTGTTTTAGAGGTCTGAACTTGTGTCTCGCTCCACACTACCAGTTCTTTTGAGTCCCCCGAAGTTCTTTCGCTTCTCTAATTTTTTGTCTACTACTGTATACTAATTTGTTTAACTTTTAATTTTGAGATTTAGAGAAAAGTTGCGAGAATAGTAAAATAAAATCGTAATTATGTGGGTAAATACGTGATAAAGCAAATGCAATGAATCGATTTTAGGATCTTGATGGTGGTGTTCAGAGTACAATTATTTCACTTTTTCTGTATGTTTGGATATTTTCATTATAAAATATTGGTGGTGGAGGGAGAACACCTAAACACCTATTGCCAAGGTTCACCACTTGGATAATATTTTGCCACACGTGTTCTCTCTTTCTCTCTCTCTACGGGGGTATGGGGGGGCAGTTCTGAACCATTTGAGAGTAACTTGCAAACATTATGTGCTTTTTTAAAAAAATATTTTATTTATTTATTTGAGAGAGAGAGGGAAAGAGGAGAAGGTCAGAGGGAGAAGCAGACTCCCCACGGAGCCGGGAGCCTCACGTGGGGCTCTATCCCGGGACTGCAGGATCATGACCTGAGCCGATGGTGAAGGCAGTGGCTTAACCAACTGAGCCACCCAGGCTCCCACATTATGTACTTTCACCTGTTAATACTTGAGGGTTCATTTCCTGAGAGTAAGATATTCTCTTACATAACCATAGTACAGTTACCAAATTAAGAAATTTTAATACTGATACAACACAGCAATTCCAATTGCGTCAACTGTTCCCTTGTCTCTAACCAGAATTCAATCCAGATCCCCATATTGAATTTAGTTGTCATGTAACTTTAGCCTCCCTCAGAATTGAGTAGTTCCACAAAATTTCTTAGTCTTTGGTGGCATTATTTTTTTTCCTCACTACAGAAAACCTTTATTCTCTCAGTTTTATCTATGAAAGAAGTGAGGTACAGAATCCTTAAATGACTAGTAGATCAAGATCAGTTCCTTGTAAGTGGAAGAACTGGTAATGGACCTCCTGACTCCACAGCTCTGTGCTCTGTAATATTTTTGAAGTGTATAGACCAGTTATATTATAAAAGTTCCCACAAATTGTGTGTGCTTGATATTTTCTCATAATTAAATTCAGTTTATGCACTTACGGCATCTTATGAGGAAGCATGCAATATCCCATTATTGTCTCATTATTGCCAAATTTAATCCTTTGGTCCAAAGAGTGGCTTACAAGTTCCTAAAGTTACTGTTTTTTCCCTTTGTAATAAAATAAGTAATGTGAAAAATACATAGAGACTATATGAATATCCTGTTTTTCATAAAAATTTCACCCACTAGTTTTTGTATCCATTGTTGATTTTTGCCTAAATCAATTAATTATTAGTTTGAAAGTTTGGTGATTTCCTAATTCTCTCATTATTCTATATTTAATAGTGGTTGTTCTACTGTAGGGAGGAATTTTATCCCCTCTCCAATTTATTTGTTCATTATCATATGGACATGTGGATTCAGTAATTATCCATTACTTTCATGATTTATTTTAGTAATCAGTAGTCCCAGATGTGATCAGTAGGATTCCCTTCAAGCTGTCTCATGCGTATTTTTTGATATGACTTCATTTTTTTTTTTTTTGAGCACGTATTTATTTTCTGACATAAGATGTTCAGGGTGCATCTTGTACTTTTCCCTGCACCCGCACTGGAACCAGCCATTCCTGGAAGAAGCCCTAATTTCTTTTAGAAATGGCATTTAGGGCGCCTGGGTGGCTCAGTGGTTAAAGCCTCTGCCTTCGGCTCAGGTCATGATCTCAGGGTCCTGGGATCGAGCCTCACATCGGGCTCTCTGCTCAGCAGGGAGCCTGCCTCCTCCTCCTCTCTCTCTGCCTGCCTCTCTGCCTACTTGTGATCTGTCAAATAAAAAAATAAAAAAAAAATAAATCTTTAGAAATGGCATTTAGCAATATATATTCAGTCCCAGGTGTGCTCATTGATATTGGAGTGTCATTGCTTCTAGTCCTTTCGGCAAATTGAGCTAGGAATATATGTTATGAAAGAAAATTTATACTAACACCTCCAATTATAGTCCAAACTCCAAAAGTTCTTTTCTACTTTCCCTCATTTCATATTTGTATCTCCTTTCTTCCATAGTGAGAGTCCTTGCTTTCAATAATATCAGTGTTTATGCATATTATATTATACAAAATAAATTTTCAGAATTGTTATACTCATATTACCATGAAAAACAAACCTACTTAGTAGAATTTCAGATTTGCTTGTACTTTTTTTTCTTTAGACTAATGGAATATAATCAAAGTGGTGTGTTCATAAATCGTTCAGATTAGTTTCTTTCTTTAGTGTGGTTGTTTTTCATTTGAAATAGTGTCAAGCTTCCTTTTTGCATTTATATTCAATTACAGTTCTACCACGTTCTTACTGATGTGATTTAAATTTTTCTCTAATTTTATTTTTTTAAATTTTTATCTATTTATTTTTTAAGTAAGCTCTACACCCAATGTGGGGCTCAAACTCACAACCCTGAGATCAAAAGTTGCATGCTCTACCAACTAAGCAAGACAGGTTTCCTAATTATTTTAAAAATTGTGGTAAAATATATGTAACATAGTATTTACCATCAATAATTATGTGTACAGTCTAGTAGCATTAAGTACATCCACATTTTTGTACAATCATCACCACTATTCATCTTTAGAATTTTTTTCATCTTGAAAAACCAGATGATTAGGTTTTATATTTGGATTATTTTAGAAGTGTTTACATTGTTACAAAAGTCAAAACTATACAAACTTGTATACTTAGAGAAGTGTCATTCCCTCCCATAACTGTTCCACTGCATTTCCTTCACCTCCCGTAGATAACCAATTTCATTAGTTTCTGGCTTAACTTTTTCTGTGTTTCCTTTTGCAAAAATGGACAAATATGTGTATATTTTCTTATTTCCTATTCTATTTTACACAAATGTAACATAACATGTATATTCTTTTGTACTTTGGTTTTTTTCACTTAACAATAGATCTTGAAAACCCATATCATTTAAACAACACTTCCTCATTCCCTTTTTTATACCTGTGAAATACTCCATGGTGTTTACATATATTGGAGGAGGTAATAAAGAGGACTTGACTGCCAGTTGACCTGTGAGCTGGACCCAGGCAATCATATATTCCTCACCCAAACCCCATTCTGGGAATGTACACTCTGCCTGCTTTTTCCAAGTGGGAGCTATTCCAACCACACAGCCTTGAGAAAGTAAGTTATTGTTGAGATCACCTGGACAGCACACATGACTGAACCCAATTAAGGCCTCTATACAAACTTTTGAGATTCTGGTGGGCAGTTAGGAATTTGTACTCGTTTTGCAGCTCCCCAAAACAAGCCTCCTGAGTTCCTTGCTTATTAAAAACACAACCTAAGTGTCCATAGATAGATAAATGGGTAAAGTGTGGAATATTACTTAGCCATAAAAAGAATAAAATCTTGCCACTTGTGACAACATGGATGGACCTAGAGGGTATATACTAAGTAAAATAAGTCAGATAGAGAAAGACAAATACCATATGATTTCACTTATATGTGGAATCTAAAAAAAGCCAAAATAAATTAACAAGCAAAAAACAGAAACAGAGGGGCGCCTGGGTGGCTCAGTGGGTTAAGCCGCTGCCTTCGGCTCAGGTCATGATCTCAGGGTCCTGGGATCAAGTCCCGCATCGGGTTCTCTGCTCAGCAGGGAGCCTGCTTCCCTTCCTCTCTCTCTGCCTGCCTCTCTGCCTACTTGTGATCTCTCTCTGTCAAATAAATAAATAAAATCTTAAAAAAAATTAATAAATAAATTTTAAAAAAACAACAACAGAAACAGACCCATAAATACAAGGTGGTGGTTGCCAGATGGAGGGAGGATAGGTGAAATAGGTAAAAAGGATTAAGAGGTACAACTTTCCAGTTGTAAAATAAGTAAGTCATAGAGATAAGCAGGACAGCATAGGGAATTCAGTCAGTAATATTTTTATAATGTGGTATGGTGACAGATGGTGACCACACTCATGGTGGTGAGCAGTGCATAATGTATAGAATTGTAAAATCACTATGTTGTACGCTTGAAACTAATATAACATTGTATGTCAACTATACTTCAAGAAGAAAAACAAAATAAAAATTTTAGGGGCTCCTGGATTGTGTAATCAGTTAAGCATCTGACTTTGGCTCAGGTCATGATCTCAGTCTCCTGGGATTGAACCCCAGGTCAGACTCTGCATTCAGTGGGGAGTCAGCTTCTTTCTCTCCTTCTGCCCCTACCCCGCTCATGCTCACACACTCACTCTCTCTCTCTCAAATAAATAAATAAAATCTTTAAAAATAAAAAAAATAAAAATTTTTAAAAATCTGTCTTTAAAAACCTAAGTGGTCTGCCTCAGTCTCTCCTTGGTCTCTCCTTGCTGTGTAGATACAGGGGCCAGGGTGTAAAACAATAATGTACCATAGTATATATCAGTCTCCTGCATTTGAAACTGTATTTGAACCTCCAAAGATACTCAAATATCCAAATTTGGGTATTTCTGAGAATATTTCAATCATAAATAGTGCTAAAATGAATAATTTTATGCACATATATTCTTATTGTTTGGAGTAGATTCCTAGAAGTGGGATTGTTGGATCAGAGGATAAATATGTATGTAGTTTTGCTAGATATTGTCAGGTTACCCTCCATATATATGCCAGTTTGCATTTCCACAAGCATTGTATAAGGGTGCATGTTTCCCCACAGCCTTGACGATGGCATGTATTGAATTTTTGCCAACATGATAGGTGAGAGTTCCCTGTTCTTTAAAAATTTACTTTAATTTTTATTCATTCAATTTACATGCAGTAAAATTCATTCTTTTTTGTTGTTCTGGTGTGTGAGTTTTGACAAGTACCTAGTATAACCACCCCAACAATAAAGGATATAACAGTTCCATCAACACAAAACTTTTCTTGTGTGGCTCCTTTGTAACCAACCTCTTTCCCCACATCCAGCCCCAGATGCCTCTGATCTAGTCTCTGTCCCTTTGAGTTTGTCTTTTCCAGAATGTCATATAAATAGAATCAAACGGCATGTCTCCATATACTTCTATTTTGTATTATTATTATTATGAGTATCTGTAAATGTCTTAAAACGTTTTTCATACCTCCAGATCACATATCTTCACTTCAGAACCTGCTATTTTCCCTTCCATACACATATCCTTGTCTCTCCAACATAATGAAATTCTTATTCTCTGTGCTTTTGTGCATGTGTTTCCCAGCAAGACCTAAAAGAATAGTCATTTCGTGTTTCACTCTGTGGAAATAAAACCAAGTTATAGACAACTGATTTTATTTTGTTGGTAATTTTCTTCTTGAGTATATTATTTTAATCTAATTAAATCATCCCAGTTTTACAATCCATTAAAATAAACAAAACCGGACCAAATGAATAGAACCTCATAGGAAAGTTCAACGTAGGATTTTAATTTTTTTACATAGGGGAATTGATGCTTAATGAAAATGGACTATGACAGAAAAACTAAAAAGACAGAAGTGCTTCCTTACAACCTTAGCTTCGTGTTCATCTCCCAAACAAAATAATAAGTCAGCATTTGCTGTCTATAACCTGAAATTTAAGTCCTTGTCTTAAAGTAATAAATTAGTAAGTTTAATTTTAAAAAATGTCATGAAAAAACAACTTTGAAAAAATCACTTGATGTCTGCTCTGTACACCGCATATGGCACAGTTCCTGGGACACAAGATATTCAACAAGCTCTTGCTTATTTACTTTTAAAAATCTTCAGTGATATTAAGTGTATTTCTGCTTTCCTGCTTTTACTTTTTTCATCTTGGTTTGAAAAACTTTAGAGGCAGAACGAGGGAATAAGATAGCTAACAGCACGTGGCTAGGTCCGAATTTTCTAGAATATTACACAAACAGGGCGGATTTCAGGACCTCTAAATGAATGGGGAACAGACTGTTTTAACAACCCGAAGCCATTTTAGACTAAGGGAGGAAAACCCCCACCCCCCTGCAAAAAACCCGCAACACCTCACAACTGCGCATGCGCCTGGGGAGACGCTTTAAAGGCCTCATCTTTCCGTAAATGAAAGGGGCAGTTAATCAGCTTTAGAGGACCAATGAAAAACCACCAGATTATCCTTTTTCTATTGGCTAACGGAGACCAATTAGAAGTGAACCGTGTTTTAGCGAGCGCCTAGGCGTAGAGCGTCGTGACGTACTGTGAAGGGTCGCCCAGCAGGGCTGAGCTGGACCAATGGGGCGGAACAGGGGGCTGGTTTGCCTGTTCTCACGCCCTGCGCTCAGACCCAGCCCGAGAAAACTTTCGTTGCTCCGAGGAAGAGAGAGAGAGGAGCGAACATGGCAGCGCGATGGTGGCTGTGGTGTGTCTCCGCAAACATGGCGGTGGCGCTGCTGCTCAGTTACGGGGTTCCCTCAGCCTCTGCCCAAAGAAAAAAGGAGGTGAGGACACTCTTTGCAGCAACAGGGGCTTTTCCCAAATAATGGGGCTTGAGAGGGTTTGTACTCCTTCCCATCCCCTTTCTTCATTCGTTCTGTCTTTTGGTGGCTCCAGTTTCACTTTAAGAGTTTTGCGGTTCGCGAGAGAAGAAAACTGTAACTCCTTGTCTTCTATGGATATAGAGCCTGAGAGGGGTGGGGTAGATGACAACCTGGCTTCTATAGGCGTGTGCGTGTACAACGCGGAGAGTTTTCACGCTACTTTGAGTATGGGCCCCATCAGGTGGTAGGGGAAGTTTGACTCTTAGTTCCGGGGGTAGAATTTCTTGAATCTGTTTGCTGTCAGTAGGTGTAACTCCCTTATAGATGTATAAGAGCTATATTTGTATCATTTTCGCTTCAGGAATGTGAGAATTAAACTGAAAAGCTAAACTATGCCAGGTTTATGATATTGTCCAAATAAGTGATTCAAAGCAATTTACTGGGATGAAAGCTCTTAAAACATTTTCAATCATTTACCAATATCAAACATGCCAAGCACTGTTGTAGAAGCTTGGTATGCTTAAGTGAACAATACTAAGATTCTCTCTTTGTGGAATTTACTGATTGTGGCAATTAGAGGAGATAGAGTATTCTTTCCTTATCATTAAGCAATCCAAGCAAATAAATTTTAACATTGTGTTTTGAAACATTTATGACTAAGGGCCATATGCTCTTAGAGCTTTTAGGATTACTCACAATTATTTGTATTATTTATGCTCCCTGATTCTATGGATGAAGAAAACCGAGTCCTGAGCTTACACAGTTACTTGTTGCAGAACAAGAACTAAAACCCTAGGTCAGTCTTATGCTAGTTCCTGTACATTTTGTGCTGCTTCTAGTACACCACACTTGTACACACACTTTTAAAATATCATTTAGATATTTCAGGAGCTTATCAAGATGAGCTGAATTTAAAGGAACCTATCTTTTCTGTTTCTGAATATTTGAACTATTTGATAAGAAAAAAATAAGCCAGTAAATTAAAATGAATTACTTATTAGGTTGGCAGAAAGTAAAATGAAAACACAGTTTTCAAAGGTATAGCAAACAGGCTTTTTTTCAGAGGATTCCAAGATGTTTTTACATGTATAACAAGATACGAAGCAGTACTTTAAATTTTAGATGGATTTTATGCAAAAACACAAAACCACCCATATATAAATGTATATGTATAGAGCGGTTTTTATAAAGATACACAGTAGTCTTTTTTTAAAGGTTTTATTTATTTGTTTGACAGAGAGAGATCACAAGTAGAGAGGCAGGCAGAGAGAGGGAGGGAAGCAGGCTCCCAGCTGAGCAGAGAGCCCGATGCGGGACTGGATCCCAGGACCCTGAGATCATGACCTGAGCCGAAAGCAGCGGCTTAACCCACTGAGCCACCCAGGCGCCCCAGATACACAGTAGTCTTAAGAGTGGCTTTCTCTGGGTAGTTGGGATTGTTCATTAGGGGAACACTTCTACTTTTTACTTCATGTACTGGTATTATCTGAATTTCTAGAGTAACCACTCTATAAATAAGAAAAGTGAAGATTAAAAAAAAAAACTACTGTTTTGTCCAGTTTAATTTTATTTATTCATTTAGTCTTTCACTGAAGTAGAAGCAGAAGGGCCTAGCAGGAGATAGATTATTTTAAAAAGGAATCAGCAATAAATTACATGCTTTAAAATGGTTAACATGGTGGATTTTATGTTATGTAAATTTTATCTCAATAAAATAGTTTAAAAAGGAATCAGATTCCAACTCCTTTCCCATGGTGCCCACTTTTCAGGCCCTTATTGCTCTTACAAATCTATTGCAATACTGTCTAACTAGTTGTTCTTGAACCCATCCTTCATAGTACTGCCAGAGATGCTAACATTAAAATCTGGAAACCTTTTCACCTATTTTGCAAAGTATGAAAGGGCTTCTGTAGCCTGACCCTTGTCTGTTTCTTCCAGGTTTATCTCAGTCCAAGCTCCCCTATACAAGTCATACTGAATTACCTGCCTTCCTTGATCTTTCTGTATTCTCTTGCAAGTGTCTGTATTTTGCTGGAGTATTTTCATTCTCACTTACCCCACCCTCTCATTCACCTATGATTCCTGCTCTTTTTTTAAAGATTTAATTCATTAGTTAATTCATTTACTTATTTGAGAGAGAGAGCGCGCATGTGCACACACGAGCATGCTTGCACCAGCACGAGGAGGGGGGAGGCAGAGGAAGAGAGAAGGGAGAATCAGACTCTCCGTTGAGCAGGGAGCCAGACAAGGGTCTCAGTCCCAGGACCCTGAGATCATGACCTCAGATGAAGGCAGATGCTTAACTGACTGAGCCACCCTGGCGCCCCTGAGGATTCCTACTCTATAAGTCTTAGCTCAAGCATTACCTTCTTCCTCAACCAAGGTTTTCCTGGTCCCCCCAGGTGAACTGAGATGAATTCAGCACATTATATTATCATTGTTCATATATCAGTCTTACCCCATTAGACTGTGAGCATCATGAATATACTTTTTTAAAAATACAAATACCGGGCGCCTGGGTGGCTCAGTGGGTTAGGCCGCTGCCTTCGGCTCAGGTCATGATCTCGGGGTCCTGGGGTCGAGTCCCGCATCGGGCTCTCTGCTCAACAGGGAGCCTGCTTCCCTTCCTCTCTCTCTGCCTGCCTCTCTGCCTACTTGTGATCTCTGTCTGTCAAATAAATAAATAAAATCTTTAAAAAAAAATAAAAATAAAAATACAAATACCTTTAAATCAATTTTTGTTTTTTTCTGGCACCTAGCAGTGTCAAAAAGGGCCTTGATAAACATGATATTAATTAAATAAATGTGTGTATATAGGTCGGGAATCTGTTCTTTCACTTGCGATTTGTTTAGGTTTTACAACCTAAAATTGGATTTTATCATCGGTAAACAAAGAATTGATAGGATGGTAAACATGGATTAGTTTTTATCCCTTTCCCCTGTAACTGAGGATATTTTAGGCTGTTTGAAAAAGATTGCTGTGGGGCACCTAGTTTGCTCAGCCAGTTAAGCGTCCCAACTCTTGGTTTAGGCTCAGGTCATGATGTCAAGGTCCTGGGGTCAAACACCACTTCCGCTTCCAGCTTCCTGCTCAGTGGGGAGTCTGCTTTAGGATCCTCTCTCTCCCTCTGCCTCTCTCTCGCTTCTCCCACCCTGCTTGCACATATATTTTCTCTCTCTCTCTCTCTCTAAAAAAAAATAGCCCCATTGGTTGAGCGTCTGCCTTTGGCTCAGGTCATAATCCAGGACAAACACTGTGTCGGGCTCCCTGCTCAGTGGGAGAGTCTGCTTCTCCCCTCCACTCTTCTCCTTATGCCACTCCTGCTTTCTCTCTCTCTCTTTCTCTCTTTCACTCTTTCCCTCAAATAAGTAAAATCTTTAAAAAAATAAAAAAAATCTTTACAAAAGTATACTACTCAGAGACAATTTTAACATATAGGTGTTTTTTTGTAGAGTACTTCATTTGGTCAATTTTTTAAAACATTTTAAAAGAAAAATCCCAAGTCTATCCACCCTAGTACATGTGGCTTTAAATAGTAGGTTGATGCCTGGGCTTATAATCTTAAGTATTCCTTTTAAAAAGATACTTTTCGGGATGCTTGGGTGGCTTAGTTGGTTAAGTGTCTGCCTTCAGCTCACATGATCTCGGGGTCCTGGGATCGAGTACCACATCAGGCTCCCTGCTCAGCAGGGCGCCTACTTCTCCCTCTGCTTCTCCCGCTGGCTTATGCTCTCTCTGACAGACAAATAAAAAAAAAATAAAAAGAAACTTTTTCTAAATTAATACAGTTAAAAATCACTCAAGTTCCTTCTGGTTATCTATTGTTAAATGTAATGCTATCCTACTTACCTGATTATTTATACCTATCATAGTGTTTTCACAGGAACATTGACTTACTCTCTAATATTTATTCAGTGCCTTTTACATGCCAGGCACAATGGTTTATATGCATTATCTATAATCCTCACAATAACCCTGCAGAGTAAGTAATTAACCCATTTAGAAAGATGAGGGAAGAGAGATTAACAAGAGAGGTTATTGGGGACTTGCCCAAAGAAGACAGCTCTAGAGACCGAGCTGAGATTCCACCCCTGGTCTGACTCCAAACCCAATGCTCTCTGCTAGGTCACAAAGACTTCTTTTGCAATGACTTGTTTTATTTTTTTATGATGAATTATATCCCTCTGTGGTAGAAGGGGAGTTGTTTGTCCTTGCATCTGTTGTCATTTTAGGAAGGCAGCATGATAACAATGAAAAAGCATGGCCTTTGATAAAATGATCCATGTATCTTGATCTACTTCTGGGAATCTGTAATAGAGAAATAAAATGAAATATAGAAAACAGTGAATGCATATAACATACTGAAACCTGATTATAATAATGCTAGGAAGATAGATTTCCACCCATTTATCAGTTTTTTTAAAAATCTGTAAAACTTTATTTTTTTAATTTTTTAAAAGATTTTATTTATTTATTTATTTATTTATTTATTTGACAGAGATCACAAGTAGGCAGAGAGGCAGGCAGAGAGAGAGAAAGAGGGAAGCAGGCTCTCCACCGAGCAGAGAGCCCAATGCAGGACTCCATCCCAGGACCCTGAGATCATGACCTGAGCCGAAGGCAGTGGCTCAACCCACTGAGCCACCCAGGCTCCCAAAAAACTGTAAAATTTTAAAGAACGTATATCTAATGTGACCCTAATGATCCTTAACCAGTTGCTGAGTCTTATTTTCCTTATCAGTAGAATGCAAAAATGCCTGTTTGCATATTGTGAAAATTAAATGAGGGCTGTAACGGATATATAATGCCATCCTTTGCATGTAGAAGACATTAGATGAATATTCGGAAATAAGACTGTGTTCCTCTGAAGTAGTAATATATTTTTTGGCTGATCTTTTTGTGATGTTTTTATGGATATTCAGAAAATAGAATAATTTTGACAAGATAGCAATTTTGACTGCATATTTTGACAAGGCAGGCTGTTGTTAGAAAAACTTCTACATTTTCTGACATTGCTTTGAAATCTGACAAATGAAATTGCCACACGTTTAAAATCTCTTGTTCTCTTTTTTTGAGATTTTATTTATTTATTTGACAGAGACACAGTGGGAGAGGGAGAAGCAGGCCTCCCGCTGAGAAGGGAGCCCGATATGGGGCTCCATCCCAGGACCCTGAATCATGATCTGAGCCACAGGCAAACGCTTTAAGACTGAGCATCCAGGCGCCCCTAAAATCTCTGTGATTCTTTAGAAAATACCTTATTACTAAGAATCAAAGGCCCAGTAGAAGTTGCAAAACAAATTGAGGTACCCCCTAAAACTAAAACATCAGGGAGAGGGGACAGAATATAGTTTAGCCCTGTCCAGAAAGTAGGTCCACTGAGAATGGAACAGATGACATTTAAGGATTAAAAATTCCCTCATCTCTGCTCGCTGTCTGTCTCCTTCATTTGTTATCTGCCAGATAATGTTTCCACATTTGCTCAGTGTCACTCTTAATTTAAGGATGGAGTTGGAAATGTATTGCTTAACCAGGAATCTTATTTTACAAATGTCTGAAAACTAGAGGATGATTAAGAAAGCTAAAAATACCAAGAATTTTTATAAACAAACCCTGATGGTGTGGAACACAGTTACAATCAAATAAGTTTGAGGGTGGGGGAAGGGAGGTGCATTTTAGAGTAATTCAGACTGATGCTGTTTAGCTTTATTACTTCTGAAATTCAGAAGAAATCTTAATGGCAGGATCAGATTTGAGCTTTAAGTGATTATAGATATGCTATTTTTCATGAGCGATATTCAGGGACAGTAGGAGAATTATAGTTAAGACTTAATCTAGTTTACTAGAGCTAATTTAGATAAATATTGTGCAGGAAGGTAGAGTGAAATCAAACTATTGTGTCATTGCCTTTTCTTGGCCCTCGTAATCCTTTATAGGCCTAAAATGTTCATCATACTTGATTATTGCTAATAGAATTAGAGATGTTAATTGGCTTCCTCTTGGGATTATTTTGTGGTCATACTAATTAAAATGTTTCAAGAGAACAGAGAGTACAAGCTTACTTAACTTTGCTGGCAAGTATTTTAATTGTGAATAATATTGCTGTTTTGTTTTGTTTTGTTTGAGTCGAAAATAAATAATGTAGTCCAGGAAGGAAGGAAATTGATTATGAAAGTCCTTCCTTATATATTTAATGTTTTTTCATAGCAAGCCTATATTTTGTTTTGGATAAATATATCTAATGCAAATTGAAAATTGGATGGATATATTTTCTTAAATGTTTAGTAAAACTGTTAGTAGAAAAGTATTTGCATTGAGTTGTTTCCAAATCAATTGCTGTTTTTAGTTGCTGAATAATTCGTTTGATAAACCTCTTACTCTTCTGTACTATAGTCCTTTGTGGTTCTTAACTTTAAAGTCTTAAATAATAGAAGGTCATAAAGGGTATGGGCAACATTTTAATCTTTTTCTTTTGAAGGTTATGTCATTGGAAGATAAAGGGATATCTGGGGAGTGCATAGTGTGACTTAGTGAAGATGCTGTAGAAAAACAAAATTTTTATTTCTGAGCCATAGCTTGCAGTACTCAAACAATGGGTTCATGACAAAGAATGAAAGGTATCCTAAGGAAGATAGTTCTTCAGTACTAGAGGTTTACTCCAATTAAGAAAGCTTTCAACTCAAATGTGAAGAAATGAGAAATTCCTTTATAAAACCATATACTAGGGGCACCTGGGTGGCTCAGTGGGTTAAGCCTCTGCCTTCGGCTCAGGTCATGATCTCTGGATCCTAGGATCAAGCCCCGCCTCAGGCTCACTGTTCAGCGGGGAGCCTGCTTTCCCCTCTCTCTCTGCCTGCCTTTCTGCCTACTTGTGATCTCTGTCTGTCAAATAAATAAATAAAATCTTTAAAAAAATACATAGAGAAGACAGAGGACTAGTGAAGGAAATGGCTAGGTAGGACTTGTACTCTAAAAACTATAAAACACTGATGAATGAAATTGGAGATGACACAAACAGATGGAAAGATATTCCATGCTCATGCATTAAAAGAACAAATGTTGTTAAAATGTCCATGCTACCCAAAGAAATCTATAGATCTAATGTATAACAACAGCATTTACAACAGAACTAGAATAAACAATCCTAAAATTTGTATGGAGCCACAAAAGGCCCCAAATGGAAAACGCAATCTTGAAAAAGAAAAATAAAGCTAGTGGTATCACAATTCTGGACTTTGAGTTGTATTACAAAGCTATAATAATCAAAACAGTATGGCACTGGCACAGAAATAGACACATTGATCAATGGAACAGTATAGGAACCCCAGAAACAAACCCATAATTATATGGTCAGTTAATCTTCGACAAAGGATGCAAGAATGTGCAATGCGAAAAAGACAGTCTCTTCAACAAATGGTGTTGGAAAAACTGGACCATGTTCTTACATTGTATATAAAAATAAACTAAAAATAGAGTAAGGACCTAAATGTAAGACCAGCAAAGTGTTAAATCCTAGAAGAGCACAGGCAGTAAAGTCTCTGACATTAGCTATTTTTCCTTAGATATGTCTAGAAAATATGTCTGACATTGGGCAACATTTTTCTAGATACATCTGAGGCAAGGGAAACAAAAGCAAAAATTAACTATTTGGGATTCATTAAGATAAAAAGCTTCTGCACAGCAAAGGAAACAATCAGCAAACTAAAGGCAGCCTATGGAGTGGGAGAAGATATTTGCAAATGACATATCCAATAAAGGGTTAGTATCCAGAATTTATAAAGAATTTCTATAATTCAACACCAGAAAAACACAAATAATCCAATTAAAAATG
The DNA here is from genome assembly GCF_010015895.1 of Lontra canadensis. Classification (NCBI taxonomy): domain Eukaryota; kingdom Metazoa; phylum Chordata; class Mammalia; order Carnivora; family Mustelidae; genus Lontra; species Lontra canadensis. The sequence goes on along the minus strand of NW_022631108.1, from coordinate 540,587 downwards.
GGCAGAAGAGGGCGCCTGGGTGGCTCAGTGGGTTAAGCCGCTGCCTTCGGCTCAGGTCATGATCTCAGGGTCCTGGGATCGAGTCCCGCGTCGGGCTCTCTGCTCAGCAGGGAGCCTGCTTCCCTCTCTCTCTCTCTGCCTGCCTCTCTGCCTACTTGTGATCTCTCTCTGTCAAATAAATAAATAAAATCTTTAAAAAAAATGGGCAGAAGACATGAATATACATCCCTCCATGGAAAGATGCTCAGTATCACTGATCATCAGGGAAATGCACAGTGAAACTACAATGAGATGTCATCTCACACCTGTCAGAATGGCTAAAATGAAAAACACAAACAAGTGTTGGTGAGGATGTGGGGAAAAAAAGGAACCCTTGTGTACTGTTGATGGAATTGCAAACTGGTGCAGCCACTGTGGCAATATGGTGGTTCTGCAAAAAATTGAAAACAGAATTACCATATGATCTAGTAATCACACTACTGGGAATTTACACAAAGAGTACAAAAACACTAATTCAAAAGGATATGTGCACCCCTATGTTTATCACACCATTATTTACAATAGCCAAATTATGGAAGCATCCCAAGTGTCCATTGATAGATGAGTGAATAAAGATGATGTATATGTACATATGTACTGTAGAATATTATTCAACCAAAAAAAGAACAAAATCTTGCCATTTGCAACAATGTGGATGGAACTAGAAAGTATAATGTTATGTGAAGTCAGTCAGAGAAAGGCAAATACCATATGATTTCATTCATATGTGGAATTTAATAAGCAAAACAAAGGAAAAAAGACAAACCAAAAACCAGACTCTTTTTTTAATTATTTTTTATTTTTAAAATTTCTTTTCAGTGTACCAGAATTCATCGTTTATGCACCACACCCAGTGCTCCATGCAATACATGCCCTCCTTAATACCCACCACCAGGCTCACCCAACTTCCCACCCCCCTACCCCTTCAAAAACCCTCAGATTGTTTTTCAGAGTTCACAGTCTCTCATGGTTCATCTCCCCCCTCCAATTTCCCCCAACTCCCTTCTCCTCTCTATCTAACCATGTCCTCCTTATTTCTTATGCTCCACAAATAAGTGAAACCATATGATAATTGACTCTCTCTGCTTCACTTATTTCACTCAGCATAATCTCTTCCAGTCCCGTCCATGTTGATACAAAAGTTGGGTATTCATCCTTTCTGATGGAGGCATAATACTCCATAGTGTATATGGACCACATCTTCCTTATCCATTCTTCCGTTGAAGGGCATCTTGGTTCTTTCCACGGTTAGCAACCATCGCCATTGCTACTATGAACATTGGGGTACAGATGGCCCTTCTTTTCACTACATCTGTATCTTTGGGGTAAATACCCAATAGTGCAATTGCAGGGTCATTGGGAAGCTCTATTTTTAATTTCTTAAGGAATCTCCACACTGTTTTCCAAAGTGGCTGTACCAACTTGCATTCCCACCAGCAGTGTAAGAGGATTCCTCTTTCTCTACATCCTCTCCAACACACGTTGTTTACTGTCTTGTTAATTTTGGCCATTCTAACTGGTGTAAGGTGGTATCTCAATGTGGTTTTCATTTGAATCTCCCTGATGACTAGTGGTAATGAACATTTTTTCATGTGTCTGTTAGCCATTTGTATGTCTTCATTGGAGAAGTGTCTATTCATGTCTTCTGCCCATTTTTTGACATGATAATCTGTTTTGTGTGTGTTGAGTTTGAGAAGTTCTTTATAGATCCTGGATATCAGCGTTTTGTCTGTACTGTCATTTGCAAATATCTTCTCCCATTCCGTGGGTTGCCTCTTTAAAAAACAGACTCTTAACTGTAGAGAACGAATAGGTGGTTGCCAAAGAGTAGGTAGATGGAGGATGGGTGAAATAGGTGAAGGGGATTAAGAGTACACTTATTCTGATGACCACTGAGTAATATATAGAATTGTTTAATCACTATATTGTATACCTAAAACTAATATAACACTGTATATTAACTCTACTGGAATTTTTAAAAAGTGTCTCAGTTATTAAGATGTTACATTTGAGTTATCTAAAATATATCATATTCTTCAGTCATTCCAGGGAGATCAGGTAGTTTTTAATTATTAGGAATGATGTATTTTTTTCCTGTTGTTCATCATTTGAATAGCTTAATGTTTATTTAAATTCCCTATGTTATGCATAGGTATTTATATAACATGTAGTTCCTGCCCTTAAGAATGAGAACGTATAACAGTAGTTCTGAAACTTCAGTGTCTATAAAGAGTTACTTGGGTTACCTGTTAAAATTTCATACTCTTGGAACCTACAATGGACTTACTGAATCAGATTTACTAGAGGATGAAATCTGGAAGTCTTAACATCTAACAAGCTCCTTTATACCAACCACACTTGAAGAAACTTGGGTCTAGAAAGTTTATTACCCATTATGCTGAGGGTTTGCTCTCAGAAGTTTTGGTTTACTTTATCACCACATTTATCTTTTATATTGTGTTTTGATCAGTCATGAATTAAAAATTGACTATGTAATAAGATGATTAAAAATGTACATCATACTGTGAAAATTCTTTTCAGTTTCCAGCAATGGTTCTCAATGAGGAAGGAGGGGAATTTTGCTCCTCGGGTTGGTTATCTGGCAATGTCTGGAAACATTTTTGGTTGTTGTAGTTGAAGGTCGGGGTACAACTGGCATCTGGTGGGTGAAGATCAGGGATGCTGTTCAACATCCTACAATGTGCAGGACAACTCTAGACAACAAAGAATTATCTGGGTCAAGATGTCACTATTGCCACTGCTGTGAAACCATTGTTTAGAGTGATCTGTTTCCTCCGTATCATTGTTCTACAAATCTTGTTAATTATTTGTTGTACTGATCTTTTGAGAGTGTATATATTTCTCTGTGGGCTTAGAGTCTGTGTTTGGTTTTCCATTTGTGACATACTCATTTTATGGCTCTTACCAGAATTATTTCGAATGTGCTACAAAACTAATGTTTGGCATTCTTTCTCTGTTGTTCATAGGTATACTCAGGAAATTTTTTTTCAGTATTGGCTGAATTCAGCCATGCTTTAAAGGCAAATCATGCATTCTTAGAATCCATGTTACTATTCCCTTCCTGGGAAAAGCAAGTTCAATATTTTTTAAGATTCTATTTACTTATTTATTAGAGCAAGCGCATGCATGTGAACAGGGACAAAGGAAGAGGGAGAGAATCTCAAGCCGACTCCCCGCTAAGCTCGGAGCCCAACATGGGGCTTGATCCCAGTGACTCTGAGATCATAACCTGAGCTGAAATCAAGAGTCAGATACCTAACTGACTGAGCCACCCAGGTACCCCGACTTTTGATGGTTTTTAAAAGTATAACTACTAATCCTTTGTCAGATACATGGTTTGGAAATATTTCCTCTCACTCTGTAGCTTGTCTTTTCCTCCTCTTAACATGGTCTTTCCTAGAGAAAAAAAAAATTATTTTGGTGAGGTTATCTTTTTTTTTTCTTTTTTATGAATCATGCTTTTTGGATTCAGGTCTAAGAACTCTTTCCCTACCCCAAGGTCCTGAATGTTTTCTCCTAATTTTTTTCTGAAACAATTTTTTTTTGAATAAGCTGTATGCCCAGTGTGGGGCTTGAACTCACAATCCTGATATCAAAAGTCACATGCTCCACTGACTGAGCTGGCCAGGTTCCCCTTTTTCCTTTTTTTCTAAAATTTTCATAGTTTTCATTTTTATGTTTAAGTATGTGATTGAGTTTGACTTAATTTTTGTATAAAGTATGAAGTCTAGTTTGAGATTCCTATTTTTGACTATGGATGTCCAATTGCTCCAGCACTATTTGTTGAAAAGACTAGCCTTGCTTTACTGAGTTTTTGCACCTTTATGAAAAATCAGTTGTCTATACTCAATATAGGTCTGTTACTGTGCCATTGATCTATGAGTCTATTCTTTCATCTGTACCACTCTGCCTTGCTTACTATAGCTGTATAGTAAACCTTAAAATCAGGTAGAGTGATCCCCCCATTTTATTCTTTTTAAAAAATATCTTATTTATTTATTTACTTACTTCTCAGAAAGAGAGAGAGAGCGGGAGAGCACAAGCATGGGGAGCAGAAGGCAGAGGAAGAAGCAGGCTCCTGCTGAGCAAGGAGCCCCATGTGGGAATTCATCCCAGGAACCTGGGATCATGACCCAAGCCAAAGGCAGGTGTTTAACTGACTGAGCCACCCAGGTATCCCCTCCCATTATTATTCTCTGTTTTCAAGACTGTTTTAACTACTCCAGCTTCTTTATAGGTGTGTTTTGTTTTTATTTTGTTTTGGCTTTGAGAAGCAAAATCTTGTACAAAACTAACTGGTTTAGGGGCACCTGGGTGGCTCAGTCGTTAAGCGTCTGTCTTTGGCTCAGGTCATGATTCCAGGGTCCGGGGATCGAGCCCCGCATCAGGCTCCAGGCTTGGCAGAAACCTGCTTCTCCCTCTCCCACTTCCCCTGCTTGTGTTCCCTCTCTTGCTGTGTCTCTCTCTGTCAAATGAATAAATAAAATCTTAAAAAAAAAAACTAACTGGTTTAACTCAACATTCTTTGGAATCTTTAGCAAATGAAAGGTTTTATGATTTTATATTTTATTTATTAGTATAAATAAGTAACTCACCTCAACAGTGTGGTATCCGATTAAATCTCATCATGAAATAATAGAATTTTAAGAATAATTATTATCAGGCCCAATTATCAGATTTTATTTTTAGGTTTCTCACATTTTCTGTGTACCTCTGCTTGTTAGTCTTGGTTTTAGGTAAGTTGCCTAGTTAAAAGGAACTTCAAGGGGCGCCTGGGTGGCTCAGTGGGTTAAACCTCTGCCTGCGGCTCAGGTCATGGTCTCAGTGTCCTGGGATTGAGCCCCACATCAGGCTCTCTGCTCAGCAGGGAGCCTGCTTCCCCCTCTCTCTCTGCCTGCCTCTCTGCCTACTTGTGATCTCTCTTTCTGTCAAATAAATAACTTTTGTAGCAACATGGACGGGACTGGAAGAGATTATGCTGAGTGAAGTAAGTCAAGCAGAGAGAGTCAATTATCATATGGTTTCACTTATTTGTGGAGCATAACAAATAGCATGGAGGACAAGGGGAGTTAGAGAGGAGAAGGGAATTGAAGGAAATTGGAAGGGGAGGTGAACCATGAGAGACTATGGACTCTGAAAAACAATCTGAGGGTTTTGAAGGGGCAGGGGGTGGGAGGTTGGGGGAACCAGGTAGTGGGTATTAGAGAGGGCACGGATTGCATGGAGCACTGGGTGTGGTGCAAAAACAATGAATACTGTTACGCTGAAAATAAATTTAAAAATAAATAAATAAATAAAAACTTGTCCTAATTAAAAAAAAAAAGGAACTTCAAATGCCATGCTGAGAACATTAACACCATGTTCCTCCCTTTTTTTCTTTTTTAGATGGTGTTATCAGAAAAGGTTAGTCAACTGATGGAATGGACCAATAAAAGACCTGTAATAAGAATGAATGGAGACAAGTTCCGTCGCCTTGTTAAAGCCCCACCAAGAAACTACTCCGTTATTGTCATGTTCACTGCTCTCCAACTTCACAGACAGTGTGTTGTGTGCAAGTATGAACTTTCAACTACACTTTAAAATTAAATAACATAAGATTTTAACTGTTTCTCAATCCCAGAATAACAAAATTAGTTCAGTGGGTACATAAACAATTATTGTGTGTGTCTTACTTAGGATGTCTGTAGTAGCACATACTGCCTCTTTTTATAGTCATTTCTTGGTTGCCCACATTAGTGGGCACAAAGTGGGAACAAAGAGCAAGGATAAAGTATTGTGATAGCCATGATAGGAATAACTTAAAATTTGAATAATCGTCATATAAATTGGTATCAACTTATATAAATGTATGCCAGTTGGATTGATGTAGTATTTTATTATTTGTCAGTGCTTTCAGTTTCGTACTCTTATTTTATACAACAACCCCAGAAGGTAAGTAATGCAAATATTCTTTCATTTATGAAGAGATAGGTTCCAGAATCTTTTACATGGTCTACCCAAAGCTAGAGATACTTACTAATGCAATAATGGTAGCTACATCCAAATTTGGAATTACAAGAGAATGTTTTTAGAAAATAAAGATGTGGGACGCCTGGGTGGCTCAGTTGGTTAAGCAGCTGCCTTCGGCTCAGGTCATGATCCCAGCGTCCTGGGATCGAGTCCCGCATCGGGCTCCTTGCTCGTCAGGGAGCCTGCTTCTCCCTCTGCCTCTGCCTGCCATTCTGTCTGCCTGTGCTTGCTCTCTCTCTCTCTCTCTCTGACAAATAAATAAAATCTTTAAAAAAAAAAAAGAAAAGATGTATGATTTAGAGATATTTCCTTTTTTTCTAGATTATTCTGAGTGATTAAAAACCTTGGAAATGGAGACTAATCTCAAACTTTCATCAAACATTGGTTTATTGATTTTATTTTACTGTTTCTAAATGATCTTGGCAAAAAATATTGATATTTCTTTTATTATTATTATTATTTTTTAATTTATTTTCAGCATAACAGTATTCATTGTTTTTTGTACCACACCCAGTGCTCCATGCAATCTGTGCCCTCTCTAATACCCACCACCTGGTTCTTTTAACACAAAGACTATATTTATTTTTTTAAAGATTTTATTTATTTATTTGTCAGAGAGTACGAGAATGAGCACAAGCAGGGGAAAAAGCTGGTGGAGGGAGAAGCAGGCTCCCCACTGAGCAAGAAGCCTGATATGGAACTTGATCCCAGGACTCTAGGATCATAACCTGAGCTGAAGGCGGACACTTAACCAACTGATCCACCCAGGCATCCCAGGATATATTTCTTTAAACAAAATTAAAAATAGTGGGTACTAAAACATAGGTTAGCTTTTGCTTTTTGTGTTTTTTTTAACATATTTTTAGATCAATATGTGTGATCTGGGAATTCATGTTAAATAAAATGACAGAGCTACCCTGTGAAGAACTTATTTAATAAACTCTTGAAGGCTTTCCAAATTCTGAGAGCCTGTTTGTCCATGTGAAGGATTAGGCAGTTTTTTTTAGAATATGCATTATGCTACCCCAAGACTTGCCAACTTTTCTTAAAGGATTTTCCCCCAGAGGTAGGAGATAGTCAAGGTATTTGATCCCAGAGTACTTATTTTTGGGTATATATGTTGGATAGTAGGTATTAATTATGCATAAACTTAAAATCTGGAATCACTCTTAATTTAGTCATTTCACTCAGCAATCAGGAGTATACAAAATCTTAGGGAACAAACTTCTTCATAATTCTGTACTAAATGCAAATTAATGACATTCTTATTAAACTAAGTTTTTATTAGTATCTTTCTATAAGACCTAATTTAAAATTAGCTCACATTTTCCTAAACTCTTTCAAAAAATAAAAACTAACAGCAATATGTATAATACTATATATTTGGTGCTATCAGGATGAGAAGTATAAGATATCCTACCCTTATCACTGGCTAGGAAAATGAGTTCCACATGTGAAAATTTAGCTTGCAGTATAGGGCAATTTATAATTAAGTACCAAATGGATTATGTGCATAATAAATAATACAGAGGGGCGCCTGGATGGCTCAGTGGGTTAAAGCCCCTGCCTTCGGCTCAGGTCATGATCCCAGGGTCCTGAGACTGAGCCCCGCATCGGGATCTCTGCTCAACGGGAAGCCTGTTTCCTCTATTCTCTGCCTCTGCCTGCCTCTCTGCCTACTTGTGATCTCTGTCTGTCAAATAAATAAGTAAAATCTTTAAAAAAATATATACTACAGAATTTTAGGAAGGACATATAATAGGAAGATTGGGTTGGTCTAATGGAGAAGAAGGGATTTGTATTAGGGCTAGATAGATGGATCAGATTTAGATAGAAGCAGGATATTTTGGTTAGAAGTAAAGATAAGTGCAGGGGTACAGAGATAATGGTAAATAAAGTGCCAGAATTAAGATATCATGCTTTATATTGATAAGTAGTAAGGCTACTAAAAGTTAGATGCCTTATTGGAACTGGATGATAAAGAACCTTGAATAACCAGTGAAAAGCTTGGAGACTGTTCTGAAGGTAGTAGAAAAGCAACAGTGGAGAAGAGTAGGAGTTTCAGGAAGATAGTAATTTAGGAAGACTGATGTATATTGTAGTGTAAGAAGGATTGGAAGAGGAGAAACTAGAGTCAGCGTTTTATACTGTAATGTCTGATATTAAGGATCTGACTTTAGCTGATAGCAATGAAAATAAATGGGAACGGATGGAGTGAAAAGATAATCACAAATGAAGAATTATCACATCTTGGAAACTGAAGGTATATGGGCCATAAGGGAAAAGTCAAATATGACTTGAGGTTTTAATTAATCTCAATTCCCTAGATCCTTGTTATCTTTCACCCTAATAATTCATCTGACTGTATTTTTATTTACTAAATAATGTCATGTTAGATTTATAAAATGGATTACTATTATAGTATACTTTCTCTGGAAAGACTTCAACCTTGTCTTTGAACCCTTAAAAGTAATTTAGGGTGTTAAAAATTGTTGTACAGACAATTAGCTGGATTTTTCCAATGACTGCCTAAAGACCTCTGAGATAAGAAACAAGCACAATGTATGAAGCTGAATCAAATAGCCACTTTCTATTGAAATTCCCAAAACTTAGGATAAGGCTTCTCTTATGCCAAAACAATGGCAATATTTTCCAAGGTTTGTCCTGACCCTGTCAGCAGAACCTGACTGATGTTTGTCTCTCTCTCTCGTTCTCCCTCTCTCCCTCCCTCTGTGTCTCTGTCTGTCTCTCTCTCTCTCAAAAATATTTCTCCCATTGCAAGAATTGCTATTGCTTCTTTGGCTCTGTTCATTTTAAAATGTTCATTTAAAAATAATGGTTTTTTAAAAAATTTTAATGTATTTTTAAAGTATTTTTAAAATAATGTATTATTATTTTTAAATAATGCTTAAAAAATGTTCATTTTAAAATATATCGGGGGTGCCTGGGTGGCTCGGTTGTTGGGCATCTGCCTTTGGCTTAGATCAGTATCCCAGGGTCCTGGGATTGAGCCCTACATCTGGCTTCCTGCTTGGAGGGAGACCTGCTTCCTCCTCTCCAACTCCCCCTACTTGTGTTTCCTCTCTCACTGTGTCTCTCTCTGTCAAATAAACAAAATCTTTAAAAAAGTTTTATATGTTATCTTCACATATCTGATTGTATCCAGGCAAGCTGATGAAGAATTCCAGATCCTGGCAAACTCCTGGCGATACTCCAGTGCATTTACCAACAGGATATTTTTTGCTATGGTGGATTTTGATGAAGGCTCTGATGTATTTCAGATGGTAAGATCTTTGGCCTATGTTATTAAGTAGGGATAAGTTAACTATAGATAAAGTGGAATATATCTTTTTCAATAGACAGAAGTTTTATTTATATATTCCTTATTATCTAAGTATACTGGGTATATAATGTTATATTGCTTTCAGGTGTACATCATAGTCATTTGACAATTCCATTCATTACTTAGGGCTCAACATAAGGGTAGTCACTGTCCATTACCACACAATGTTATTGCAATATTATTGACTATATACCCTATGTTATACTTTACGTTTCTGTGACTTCCTTATTTTATAACCAGAAGTTTGTTCCTCTTAATCCCCTTTACCTATTTTGCCCATCTCCACTTCCCTCTGACAATCAACCATGTTTGTTCTCTGTTTTTCTGAGTCTATTTGTTTGTATGTTTTTTAGATTCCACATGTAAGTGAAATCATATGGTATTTGTCCTTCTCTGTCTTATTTCACTTAGCAGAATACCCTCTAGGTCCAGCCATGTTGTCATAAATGGCAAAATTTCATTCTTTTTTATGGCTGCGTGATAGAGTGTGTTTGTGTCTGTGTGTGTGTGTGTGTGTGTGTGTGTGTACATATTTTGGCTATTATAGATGTCTCTGCAATAAGTAAGAATTTGTATATCTTTTCTAGTTCACGTTTTCATTTTCTTTGGGTAAATACTCAATAGTGACATTCCTGGATCATGTGATCATTTTTAATGTTTTGAGGATTCATATTGCTTTCCATACTGGTTGCACCAATTTACATTTCCACCAATAGTGCACAGGGGTCCTCTTTACTTCACATCTTCGCCAACACTTGTTATTTCTTGTCTTTTTGTTTTGAGCCATCCTGACAGGTGTGAGGGGATATCTTGTTGTTTTGATTTGCATTTCTCTGATGATTAGTGATGTTGAGCATCTTTTCACATGTTGGCCATCTATATGTCTTTGGAAAAAACTATTCAGGTTCTCTGCCCATTTTTAAAAAAAATTTTTTTAAAGATTTTATTTATTTATTTGACAGAGAGGGACAGTGAGAAAGGGAACACAAGCAGGGGGCATGGGAGAGGGAGAAGCAGGGAGCCCAATGCGGGGCTCAATCCCAGGACCCTGGGATCATGACCTGGGCTGAAATCAGACGCTTAACGACTGAGCCACCCAGGCACCCCCTCTGCCCATTTTTAAATTGGATTGTTTGGTTCTTTTTGGTATTGAGTTATGTATGTTCTTGATATATTTTGGTTAGTAACCCCTTATTGGATATGTCATTTGCAAATATCTTCTCCTATACAGTAAGTTGCCTTTTCATTTTGTTGGTGTCTTTCAGTATGCGAAAGCTTTAATTTTGGTATAGTCCCAGTAGTTTATTTTTTACTTAATTTCCCCTGCCTGAAGAGACATATGCATAAATATGCTTTGGGAGCCAATGTCCAAGAAATTACTGTGTATGTTTTCCTTTAGATTTATGGTTTCATGTCTTACATTTAGGTCTTTAATCCATTTTAAGTTTATTTTCGTATATGGTGTAAGAAAGTGGTCTAGTTTTATTCTTTTCATGTAGCTGTCCACTTTTACCAACACAGTTTGTTGAAGAGACCATCTTCTCCCCTTTGTATCTTCTAGCCTCCTCTGTCTTGACTCATTGACTATATAAGTGTAGGTTTATTTCTGGGCTCTCTATTCTCTTCCATTGATCTTTGTGTCTGGATTTGTGCTAGTACCATAATGTTTTGATTACCTAGCCTGGTAGTATAGCTTGAAATCTGGGATTGTGATATATCCAGCTTTGTTCTTCTTTCTCAAGATTGATTTGGCTGTTTGGGGTCTTTTGTGGTTCCATACAAATTTTAGGAGTATTTGTTCTAGTTCTGTGGTAAATACTGTTGGTATTTTGATGTGGATTACATTGAATCTGTAGATTTCTTTGGGTATTATGGACATTTTAACAATACTCTTCCAATCAATGAGCATGGTATATTTTTCCATTTGTTTGTGTTGTCCTCAATTTCTTTCACCAATGTATTATAGTTTTCAGAGTAAAGGTCTTTCACCTCCTTGGTTATATTTATTCCTAGGTATTTTATTCTTTTTGGTAAATTGTAAATGGAATTATTTTCATAATTTTTCTTTTTGCTACTTAGCTATTAGTGTATAGATATGCAGCAGATTTCTATATATGAATTTTGTATTCCATAGTATCACTGAATTCATTTACTAGTACTAATATATTTTTGGTGGAATCTTTAAGTTTTTCTATATATAGTATCCTGTCCTCTGCAATTAGTGAGTTTGACTTCTTCCTTACCAATTTGGATATCTTTCATTTCTTTTTTTTAAGTTTTTATTTATTTTTGTAAGAGAGAGAGAGAGCATGCACACATGAGTGAGGGAGGAGGGGCAGAGGGAGAAGCAGACTCTCCACTGAGCAGGAAGCCTGATGTGGGACTTGGTCTCAGGACCCTGAAATCATGACCCAAGCCAAAGGCAGACCCTTAATTGACTGAGCCACCAAGGTGCCCTGGATATCTTTTATTTCTTTTTCATGCCTGATTGCTGTGGCTGGGACTTCCAGTACTATGTTGAATAAAAGTGACAAGAATGCATATCTTTAACTTGTTGCTGATCTTAGAGGAAAAGCTTTTAGTGTTTCACCATTGAATATATTTGCTGTGGGTTTTTCATATATGGCCTTTATTATGTGGAGATATCTTTTCTCTAAAGCCACTTTGCTGAGAGTTTCTATTGTGAACAGATGTATATTGTCAGATGCTTTTTTATCACACAGTTTTTAATCCATCCTTCTGTTAATATGATATATTACATCAATTGATTTGTGAATATGGAATCATCTTTGCATCCCTAGAATAAATACCAGTTGATTGTGGTTAATGATCCTTTTAAAGTATTGTTGAATTCAGTTTGGTAATATTTTTTTAAAGATTTTATTTATTTGACAGAGAACACAAGTAGGCAGAGAGGCAGGCAGAGAGAGAGAGAGAGGAAGGGAAGCAGGCTCCCCGCTGAGTAGAGAGCCTGATGTGGGGCTTGATCCCAGGACCCCGAGAATGACCTGAGCCAACGGCAGAGGCTTAACCCACTGAGCCACCCAGGTGCCCCTCAGTTTGGTAATATTTTGTTGAAGACTTTTGTGTTTGTGTTTATCAGAGATACTGGCCCATTGTTTTCTTTATTGTAGTGTCTTTAATCTGGTTTTGGTTCAGGGTGATGCTGGCCTCATAGAGTAAGTAAATTTGGAAGTTTTCCTTCCTCTTCTATTTTTTAGGATATTTTAAGAATAGGTATTAATGCTTCTTTAAATGTTTGCTGTAAAATTTACCTATCTGGTCCTGGATTTCTTTTTGTTAGGAAGGAATTTTTATTTTTTTTTTATTTTTTTATTTTTTTTAAAGATTTTATTTATTTATTTGACAGACAGAGATCACGAGTAGGCAGAGAAGCAGGCAGAGAGAGAGGAGGAAGCAGGCTCCCGGCTGAGTAGAGAGCCTGATGCGGGGCTCGATCCTAGAACCCTGGGATCATGACCTGAGCCGATGGCAGAGGCTTTAATCCACTGAGCCACCCAGGAGCCCCTAGGAGGGAATTTTTAAAAGGTTTTATTTATTTGAGAGAGAGAAAGAGAACATGCATGCACAAGCAGGGCATGGGGGTGTTGAGCAGAGGTAGAGGGAGAAGCAGACTCAGCTGAGCAGGGAGTCCAACATGGGGCTCAATCCCAGTACTGCAGGATCATGACCTGAGTGGAAGGCAGCCATTTTAACCAAATGAGCTACCCAGGTGCCCCTGTTAGGAGCGTTTTTTTGGATGACCATTTTAATTTCATTATTAGCAATGAGTCTTCAAATTTTCTATTTTTTCCTGATGCACTTTGGAAGATTGTACATTTCTATGAATTTATCAGTTTCTTCCTTGGTTGTCCAAATTATTGACCTATAATTTTCAATAATATTCTCTTATAATCCTTTGTATTTCTGTGGTGTTGGTTTTTATTTCTCCTCTTTCATTTCTGATTTTATATATATGTATCCTCTCTTTTTGTGTTGATTAGTCTGATAAAGGTTTATCACATTTTTTCATCTTTTCAGAGAACCAGCTCTTGGTTTCATTAATCTTTTTTTTTTAAACATTATTTATTTATTTATTTATTTCACACACACACACACACACACACACACAGAGAGAGAGAGAGAGAGAGAGAGAGATCACAAGTAGGCAGGCAGAGAGAGGAAAGCAGGCTGCCTGCTGAGTAGAGAGCCTGATGTGGGGCTTCATCCCAGGACCCTGAAGGCAGAGCTGAAGGCAGAGAGCTTCCCACTGAGTTGCCCAGGTGCCCCTCATTGATCTTTTCTATTGTCTTTTTTTTAGTCTTTATATCTTAATTTCTGCTCTAATTTTAATTATTTACTTTCTTCTAGTAACTTTGGGCTTTTGTTGCTCTTCTTTTTCTAGTTCCCTTAAGTGAAGGTTAGATTAGGATTTTTTTGTTGTTCTTTCTTTAGGTAGGTTTCTATTGCTATTTATTTCCCACTTAGAACTGCTTTTGCTATGTCCCAAAGATTTTGGACTGTTATTTTTCCATTTTCATTTGTCTCCATGTATTCTTCAATTTCCTTTTTGATGACTTTGTTGACCTATTGTGGCTTTTTTTTTTTTTTTAGGTTCCATGTCTGCGTTTTTTCTAGTTTTTTTCTCGTAATTAATTTCTAGTTTCATACCATTTGTGATTGAAAAGATGCTTGAATATATACAATGGAAAATTACTTAGCCATCAGATAAGATGAATAACCTACCATTTACATCAACATAGATGGAACTGGAGGGTATTACGCTGAGTGAAATAAGTCAATTAGAGAAAGACTGGAGTTATCATATAGTTTCACTCATATGTAGACTATAAGGAATAGTGTAGAGGACAATAGGGGAAAGGAGGGAAAACTGGGAAGAAATCAGAGAGGGAGACAAACCATTAGAGACTCTTGACCAGGAAACATACTGAAGGTTGAAGAAAGGGACGTGGGTGGGGGGATGGGGTAACTGGGTGATTGGCATTAAGGAGGGCCTGTGATGTGATGAGTACTGGGTGTTATATGCAACTAAAGAATCATTGAACATTATATCGAGACTAATGATGTACTGTATGTTGGCTAATTGAATTTAAATTTTTAAAAAAGATGCTTGATATGATTCTAATCATCTTAAATTTTGACAGTTGTGTCTAGCATGATTTATTATCTGTTTAGGAGAATATTGAATGTGCACTTGAAAAGAATGTATATTTTGCTGGATTTTTCTTTGATAGAATGTTCTATATCTGTGTGAAGTCTATCTGTCTAATGTGTCATTCAAAGCTACTGGTTTTTTATTGATTTTATGTCTGAGTGATCTATACATTGATGTCAGTGGGATGTTAAAGTCCCCTACTATTATTGTATTACTGTGAATTTCTCCCTTTATATCTGTTAATGTTTGTTTCATTTATTTAGTTGTGCCTATGTTGGGTGCATATTTACAATTGTTAGGTTGATCTCTTTATCATTATGTAATGATGTAATTATGTAATGGCTCTTTTTACAGTCTTCTGTTTTAAGTCTATTTTCTCTGATTTAAGTACCTGGATTTTTTTTTCCTGCTTCCATTTTCATGGAATATATTTTCCACTCAACTTTCATTCTGTTTGTGTCTTTAGGTCTGAAATGAGTATCTTGTAGGCAGCACATAGACTGTTCTTGTTTTTTTTTTAAATCCATTCACTTACCATGTTTTTTGATTAGAGCATTTAGCCCAGTTAAAGTAATTATGTATAGGTATGCACTTACTGCCATTTGTTATTTTTTTTCTGGTTATTTGTGTACTTCTCCTTATTTTTGTCTTCTTTTCCCTTGTGGTTTGATGGATGTGTCTAGTGTTATGCTTGGATTATGATGTCCTGTTTTGCATTTTTTAAAGTTTTTATGTAACCCTTGACTAATTTTTGTGGATTTAATTGATTTTACTTCTTTTGTGTTTTACCTCCCATGCTGGCTTTGTAAGTGAGTAATCTACTGCCTTCACTATATTTTTACTTTCATCATTGAAATTTCCTCATTTCATACTTTTCTTACTTCTAGTTATGGCTTTTTTTCACTTAAAGAATTCCCTTATCATTTATCGTAAGTTTGGCTTAATCATGATGAACCTCTTTAACTATTTTTTACCTTAGAAATACTTTATCTTTTCTTCAATTCTCTTGATAACGTTGCCCAGTAGAGTATTTTAGGTTGTAGGTTTTTTCTTCAGCACTTTGAATCTATCATGCCACTCTCTTCTGGTCTGCAAAGTCTCTGATGAAAAATCAGCTGATAGCCTTATTGGGTTTCCCTAGTTTATAACTGTATAACTGTTTTTGTTTCTCTTGATGCTTTAAAAATTCTCTATTATTAATTTCTGTCATTTTAATTATTATGTATCTTTGTGTAGACATGGATGTCTTTCCTGGACCTGGATGTCTTCCTTCCCCATATTAGAGAAGTTTTCAGCTATTATTTCTTCAAATAATTTCTCTGCCCCCTTCTCTCTTTCTTCTCTGTCTGGGATCCTTACAATGCAAATGCTACTACACTTGATGACATCATAGAGGTCCCTTAAGCTGTTCTTTTTCTTTTTTCTTTTTTTTTTAAGATTTTATTTATGTATTTGACAGACAGAAATCATAAGTACGCAGAGAGGCAGGCAGAGAGAGAGGAGGAAGCAGGCTCCCTGTGGAGCAGAAAGCCTGATATGGGGTTCAATCCCAGGACCCTGGGATCATGACCCTAGCTGAAGGCAGAAGCTTTAACCCACTGAGCCACCCAGGGCACCCCAAGCTGTTCTCTTTCTTAATTACTCTTATCTTTCTGCTGTTAAGTTTTGTTGCTTTCTATTACCCTGTCTTCCAGATTGCTGATCCATTCTTCTTTGTCTCCCAGTCTGCTGTTGATTCCCTCTAATGTGTTTTTTTAATTCAGTTATTACGGTTTTCAGCTCTCTCTGGTTCTTTTTTTTTAAGATTTTATTTATTTATTTGATAGAGATCACAAGTAGGCAGAGAGGCAGGCAGAGAGAGAGGAGGAAGCAGGCTCCCCACAGAGCAGAGAGCCCGATGCGGGGCTCGATCCCAGGACCCTGAGATCATGACCTGAGCCAAAGGCAGAGGCTTTAACATTCTGAGTCACCCAGCTGCCCCGTGGTTCTTTTTTTTTTTTTATCTTTTTTTTTTTATCTCTTTCTTGAGATTCTCACTGAGTTCATCCACTCTTTTCTCAAGTCCAGTGAGTACATTTATGACCATTACTTTGAATTCTTCATCAGACATACTGTTTATGTCCTTTTTGTTTCACTTTTTTTCTGTGATTTTGCCTTGTTCTCTTAATTGGGACACATTTCTCTGTCTCCTCATTTTGTCTATTTCTCTGTGTTTGTTAATGTGTATTAGGTAGGTCAACTATGTCTCCTAGTCTTGAAAGTAGTAGCCTTGTGTTGAAGAAGCCTTATGGTGCCCTGTAACGCAACCACCCCTGTTCACTGGAACCAGGTGTTTCCCTGTGTGAGCTGCATGTGCCCTCCTGTTGTGGATGAGCTATGATGGCTGTGAGCATGCTGGTGGGCAGGGCTTGCCCTCAGCCCAATCGGATTCAGTGAACTCCTTCACCTACTGCAGCTGTAATGGGCAGGGGTTCCTTTCCACACTGTTGAGAGGCCCTGCTGCAGTACTCAAGGGCTTGCTGTTGGGTGGGTCTGGCCCTAACCCTGCTTGTCTATAGCTAGGTGCCGCAATAGCTGCAGATGCAGGGAAGGGCAAAGCTGCCTCTTTGTGCAGTCATCTAAGAGGCTCAGCTTTAGGAATTGCAGGGGTGCTGTTTTGTGTGGTTATCTCCTCCCCATCCCAGGGAAGGAGTCACTTTGGAGGGGTACCAGTTCCACCTGAGAGTATCTGCCAGGTATGGTGGGGCAGGAGCCACTTTGGAGGGGCACCTGCTAAGGTGGGTGGGTTGAGTGGGGCAGGTCTACAGGCGAACACCAGGGCTGCGTAGGTGGCAGTAACAAGGTAGATGGAAAGTGTTTGAACTGGTTCCTGCAAGTGTTTGCCTATATAGGCTGGGGAGGGCAGTATAAAGAGTATCTGCCAGCACTTTTGTTCCCAAAGAAATCTGTAGATCCCTTCCCCTCCAGCACATATCCTAAAATTAGTGAATAAAATTCTATCACGTGTACCCCAGGTTCTTTTCAAACTGCTGCTTTTTTATCTAATTAAAAAAATTATTATTATTAACATATATTATTTCTTTCAGGGGTACAGGTCTCTGATTCAACAGTCTTACACAAGACACAGTGCTCCTCACAACACATACCCTCCCCAGTGTCCATCACCCAGCCACTCCATCCCTCCCACTCCACTCCACTCCAGCAACCCTCAGTTTGTTGCCTGAGATTAAGAGTCTCTTAGGGTTTGTCTCCATTTCTGGTTTCATCTTGTTTCATTTTTCCTCTCTTCCCCTATGATCCTCTGCCTTGTTTCACAAATTCCACATATGAGTGAGAGCATATGATAATTCTCTTTATCTGATTGACTTATTTCACTTAGCGTAATACCCTCTAGTTCCATCCACACCACATCTTCTTTTTTTTTTAATTCATTTGACAGAAATCACAACTAGGCAGAGAAGCAGGCAGAGAGAGAGGGGAGGAAGCAGGCTCCCCTCAGAGCAGAGAACCCAACCAGGGGCTCAATCCCAGGACGCTGAGATCATGACGTGAGCAGAAGGCAGAGGCTTAACCAATTAAGCCACCCAGGCACCCCAACACACCACATCTTTATCTATTCATCTCCCGATGGACATCTGGACTCTTTTTTTGAAATTTAATTTAATTTAATTTAATTTTTGTCTGTGTGTGTGTGTTCCAAAATTCATTGTTTATGCATCTCACCCAATGCTCCATGCAATACGTGCCCTCCTTAATACCCAACACCAGGCTCACCCAACCTCCACCCCCCTCTCCTCCAAAACCCTCAGTTTGTTTCTCAGAGTTCACAGTCTCTCATGGTTTGTCTCCCCCTCTGAGTTCCCCCACTTCACTTCTCCTGTCCATCTCCCAGTGTCCTCCATGTTATTCCTTATGCTCCACAACTAAGTGAAACCATATGATAATTGACTCTCTTTGCTTGACTTATTTCACTCAGCATAATCTCCTCCAGTCCCGTCCATGTTGATACAAAAGTTGAGTATTCATCCTTTCTGATTGAGGCATTATACTCCATTGTATGTATGGACCATATCCTCTTTATCCATTCGTCTGTTGAAGGGCATCTTGGTTCTTTCCACAGTTTAGCATCTGTGGCCATTGCTGCTATGAACATTGGGGTACAGATGACCCTTCTTTGCACTACATCTGTATCTTTGGGGTAAATACCCAGTAATCCAATTGCAGGGTCATAGAGTAGCTCTGTTTTTAATTTCTTAAGGAATCTCCACATTGTTTTCCAAAGTGGCTGCACCAACTTGCATTCCCACTAACAGTGGAAGAAGGTTCCCCTTTCTCCACATCCTTTCCAACTGTTGTTTACTGTCTTGTTGATTTGGGCCATTCTAACTGGTGTAAGGTGGTATCTCAATGTGGTTTTGATTTGAATCTCCGTGATGACTAATGATGATGAACATTTTTTCATGTGTCTCTTAACCTTCTGTATGTCTTCTTTGGAGAAGTGTCTGTTCATGTCTTCTGCCCATTTTTTGGTGTGATTATCTGTTTTGTGTGTGTTGAGTTTGAGGAGTTCTTTATAGATCTTGGATAACAGCCCTTTGTCTGTAGTGTCATTTGGGAATATCTTCTCCCATTCCGTGGGTTGCCTCTTTGTTTTATTGACTGTTTCCTTGCTGTGCAGAAACTTTCAGTCTTGTTGAAGTCCCAAAAGTTCATTTTCGCTTTTGTTTCCTTTGCCTTTGGGGACATTTCTTGAAAGAAGTTTTGTGGCCAGTGTCAAAGAGATTAGTGCCTGTGTTCCTCTCTAGGATTTTGATAGATTCCTGCCTCATGTTGAGGTCCTTTATCCATTTTGAGTTTATCTTTGTGTATGGTGTAAGAAAATGGTCAGGTTTCATTCTACTATACATAGCTGTCCAATTTTCCCAGCACCATTTATTGAAGAGACTGTCTTTTTACCACTGGATATTTTTTTCTGCTTTGTCAAAGATTATTTGACCATAGAGTTATGGGTCCATATCTGGGCTCTCTACTCTGTTCCACTGGTCTATGTGTCTGTTTTTGTGTCAGTACCATGCTGTCTTGGTGATCACAGCTTTGTAGTAAAGCTTGAAATCAGGCAGCATGATGCCCGCAGTTTCGTTTTGCTTATTCAACATTTCCTTAGCAATTCGGGGTCTCTTCTGGTTCCATATAAATTTTAGGGTTGTTTGTTCCAGTACTTTGAAAAATGCTGGTGGAATTTTGATCAGGATGGCATTGAAAGTATACATTGCTCTGGGCAGTATAGACATTTGAACTATTTAATCTTCTGATCCATGAGCATGGAATGCTCTTCCATCTTTTTGTATTTTCAGTTTCTTTCATGAGTGTTCTGTAGTTCCTCGAGTACAGATCCTTCACCTCTTTGGTTAGGTTTATTTCCAGGTATCTTATGGTTCTTGGTGCTATAGTAAATGGAATTGATTCTATAATTTCCCTTTCTGTATTTTCATTGTTAGTGTGTAAGAAAGCAACTGATTTCTGTACATTGATTTTGAATCCTGCCACATTTCTGAATTGCTGTATGAGTTATAGCAGTTTGGGGGTAGAGTCTTTTGGGTATTCCATATAAAGTATCATGTCATCTGAGAAGAGAGAGAGTTTGACTTCTTTGCCAATTTGAATACCTTTTATTCCTTTTTCTTGTCTGATTGCTCTTGCTAGGATTTCTAGTACTATGTTGAACAACAGTGGTGAGAGTGGACATCCTTGTTATGTTCCAGATCTCAAAGGGAAGGCTGTCAGCTTTTCCCAATTGAGGTTGATATTCGCTGTGGGTTTTTCATACGTAGATTTTATGAAGTTGAGGAATGTTCCCTCTACCCCTATACTTTGAAGGGTTTTAATCAGGAATGGATGCTTTATCTTGTCAGATGCTTTTTCTGCATCAATTGAGAGGACCATGTGGTTCTTCTCTCTTCTCGTATTGATTTGTTCTATCACATTGATTGATTTGCGAATGTTGAACCACCCTTGCATCCCAGGGATAAATCCCACCTGGTTATGGGGGATAATCTTTTTAATGTACTGTTGGATCCTATTAACTAGGATCTTGTTGAGAATCGTGGCATCCATATTCATCAGGGATATTGGTCTGAAATTCTCCTTTTTGATGGGGTCTTTACCTGGTTTGGGGATCAGATTAATGGTGGCTTCAAAAAAAGAATCTGGAAGTTTTCCTTCTGTTTCTGCTTTCTGAAGCAGCTTCAGGAGAATAGGTATTATTTCTTCTTTGAGTGTTTGGTAGAATTCTCCAGGGAATCCGTCAGGTCCTGGGCTCTGTGTTTTGGGAGGTTTTTGATCACTGCTTCAATCTTGTTATGAGATACTGGTCTATTCAGGTTGTCAGTTTCTTCCTGATTCAGTTTTGGAAGTTTATAGGTTTCCGGGAATGTATCCTTTCCGTTTAGGTTGCTTAACTTATTGGCATGTAACTGTTAATAATTTCT
The DNA here is from genome assembly GCF_010015895.1 of Lontra canadensis. Taxonomy (NCBI): domain Eukaryota; kingdom Metazoa; phylum Chordata; class Mammalia; order Carnivora; family Mustelidae; genus Lontra; species Lontra canadensis. Next base: position 519,511 of record NW_022631108.1, on the reverse strand, counting down.
GATGATTGTTTCTACTTCCTTGGTGTTAGTTGTGATCTCTCCCTTTTCATTCATAACTTTAATAATTTGAGTCCTCTGTTTTCTTATGGGTTAGTTTGGCCAGTGGGTTATCAATCATTCTTTCAAAAAACCAGCTTCTGTTTTCGTTAATGTGTTCTACTGTATTTCTAGTTTTCATCTCATTGATCTCTGCTCTAATCTTGATTATTTCCCTTATTGTGTGTAGGGTTGGCTCAGTTTGTTGTTGATTTTCCATTTCTTTAAGGTGTAAAGACAGCTGGTGTATTCTGGATTTTTAAGTTTTTTTAAATGAGGCTTGGATGACTATGTATTTCCCCTTAGGATTGCCTTTCCTGTATCTGAAAGATTTTGGATTGATGTGTTAGATCTTCATTGTCATTGGTTTCCATGAATTGTTTAAGTTCTTCTTTGATTTCCTGGTTAATCCAAACATTCCTAAGCAGGGCAGTCTTTAGCTTCCAGTGTTTGAATTTCCTCCATACTTTTTCTTGTGGTTGAGTTCCAGTTAGAAAGCATTGTGGTCTGAGAATATGCAGGGAATAATCTCAATCTTTGGTATTGATTAAGCCCTGATTTGTGACCCAGTATGCAGTCCATTCTGGAGAAAGTTCCATGTGCACTTGAGAAGAATGAGTATTCTGTTGTTTTAGGGTGGAATGTTCTGTATATATCTATGAGGTCCATCTGGTCCAATGTGTCATTCAATGCTCTTGTTTCTTCATTGATTTTCTGCTTGGATGATCTGTTACTGAGAGTGACGTCTTAAGATCCCCTACTATTAATGTATTCGTATCAATATGACTCTTTATCTTGATTAACAGTTGGCTTATGTAGTTAGCTACTCCCGTATTGGGGGCATAAATATTTACAATTGTTAGATCTTCTTGGGGGATAGACCCTTTAAGAATGATGTAGTGTCCTTCTTTATCTCTGACTACAGTCTTCAGTTTAAAATCTAATTTATCTGATACGAGAATTGCTACCCCAGCTTTGTTTTAAGGCCCATTGGCATTAAAGATACTTCTCTATCCCTTCACTTCAGTCTGGATGTATCTTTAGGTTCCAGATGGTTCTCTTGTAGACAGTATATGGACGGGTCCTGTCATTTTATCCAATCTGCAATGCTGTGTTGTTTTTTTTTTTAAAGATTTTATTTATGTATTTGACAGACAGAGATCACAAGTAGGCAGAGAGGCAGGCAGAGAGAGAGAGGGGGAAGCAGGCTCCCCGCTGAGCAGAGAGCCCAATGCGGGGCTCGATCCCAGAACTCCTGGATCATGACCTGAGCTGAAGGCAGAGGCTCAACCCACTGAGCCACCCAGGCGCCCCAATGCTGTGTTGTTTTATGGGAGCATTTAGGCCAGTCACATTGAGTGTAATCATTGAAAGATACTTTTTTATTGACATCATGTTACCTGTGAAGTCCTTGTTTCTATAGATTGTCTCTGTATACTTCTGTTCTGTGTCACTCTTGGCTTCTTTCTTCTTTTATAGAACCCCCCCTTAATATTTCTTATAGTGACGGCTGGTGGTCACATACTCTTTTATACCTTGATGGTCTTAGAAGCTCTATATCTCACCATTCATTTTGAATGTCAACTTTGCTGGATAAAGTATTCTTGGCTGCATGTTCTTCTCATTTAGTGCCCTGAATATGTCTTTCTAGCCCTTTCTGGCTTGCCAGGTTTCTGTGGACAGGTCTGACGTTATTCTGATGGACCTTCCTCTCTATGTAAGGAATCTCTTCCCCCTAGCTGCTCTCAAGAGCTCTTGTCTAAAATTATGATTCAATGATCTCACATTCAAGTGTCTTGAGGTCTTTCTAGATTTATTGATGTTGGGGGCTGATCTTTCTGCCTCTAGGCAAGAATGCTGGTTCCATTCCCCATATTGGGGAAATTTTCATCCAGAATTTGTTCAACTATGTCTTCTAGTCTTCTTTCTTTCTCCATCCCTTCAGGGATCCCAATAATTCTGAAGTTGGGACATTTCATGGCGTCATTTATTTCCCTAATTCTGTTTTCATGGCTTCTAATCTGTTTTTCCAAGGCCTCCTCCTGATCCTTTTTTTCTATCATTTTGTCCTCTAGATCACTAATTCTATCTTCTGCCTCAGTTACCCTAGCTGTTAGAGAATTTAGATTACATTGGATCTCATTGATAGCATTTTTAACTTCTTCCCAGGTGTCTTTCACTTCTGCCCTAATTGATTTCATTTTGTCACTAATGGTTTTCTCCAACCTAGCCATTGCCTGGATAATTGTTAGCCTGAATTCCCTTTCAGACATACTGTTTATATCCATATTGAATAGCTCTGATGGAGAGGGCACAGTCTCTGAATTTTTCCTCTGTTAGGTGTTCCTCCTCCTAGTCATTTTGGTGAGACGTGGTTGAGGGGATGTGTAGCTGAATATATCAATCGCGATCCAGGCAAGGTGCTCCCTGGAGTGCTTCTGAGCAATCAGAAGTCACCACCAAAAAGAAAGAAAAAAGAAAAAAGAGAGAGAGAGAGACAGAAAAAGAGAACACCCAGCCAGAATGGGCCCCAAAGATAAGATTTATAAGGTATACAAACAGAAGCAGACAAACAAAAGGGCCGACAAAAGTAAATGACAAGAAAAAAAGAACCCACCCAAAATGAACCCCAAGTATAAGATTTATATAATACCAGAACAAAAACAAATACACAGAAACACTGACAAGAGAAAGATGGGAGGGTGGTCATAAATCCTCTCTGTGGGCAAGGAAGGTTATTTTGATTCATCCTGGGTGTATCGTTTTTTTTAAAGATTTTATTTATTTATTTGAAAGATTTTATTTATTTATATTATTTGAAAGACACAAGTAGGCAGAGAGAGAAGGGAAAGCAAGCTTCCCGCTGAGCAGAGAGCCCGATGCGCGGCTCAATCCCAGGACTCTGAGATGAGGTCATGACCTGAGCCAAAGGCAAAGGCTTTAACTCACTGAACCACCCAGGTGCCCCTTCCTGGGTGTATCTTGATATCTTGATATCTTTGTTAAAGGACTCAACTTTCCAGAGATCAAGGGAGATTAAACCTCATTCATATATATATATATATATAGGGGTAGTATTGTTTAGGGAAAGAGGATTACCTTGAAGATTATATCTATATGTATATTAAAAAAATAGAAAAGCAAAAGAAAACCACAGGTATATGTATGAAAAAAGTTCCAGTTAAAAAATTATTGTGGAACATGTTATATTGAACCTCTAGTTGTAATGGTAAGTAGGTTAAAAAATTAAAAAGAACAAGAATAGTGAGAATGAATTAAAAATAAAAGATGTATCTATGAAATATACAGGTTTTTAGGGTAATACCGGGAGCTTAATATCTTGTTTTTCCCCAATATTGTAGTTTTAAAGTTTTATGGGGACCCTGTGGTGGTTGTCCTCTCGTTCTTTTGGCTGGTTTTCTGGGGGAGGGACCTGCCGCGTTGTTTTTCAGTCAGTCTTGCTTGGGTTGAGTCCTCCTGCTCCCTATCGAGGGGCTGCACTCTGTGGAATCCGGTTTTTCAGGCTTTTGTTCTCTGGAGTTTTTTGTTCTTTGGCGGCTCTTTGCGGCTTTTCAGAGGTTTAGTGGAAAGCAAACTGCACCCAGACCTCGGTCTTGGAGAGAATCCTCAGTCTGCTCCCCTATGGGTGGTCCAGAACACACAGACTCCCCCTCTGCAAACTCTGCTGAGCCGTGCAACCTCCCACAGGCATTGCACATCTCCAGCCACTGTCTCAGGGGTTGCCCAAAGAATCCACTTATCTGTGCACCCCTGTGCCACTAAAACCGTGAGTGATATTGGTCCAGGGAGTCCGATTCCAGTGGCTGCCTTTGCCAGGACTGCTGTCTGGGGACCAGACCTCAGGGCTTCGCAGGGAGGAGAGATCCCAACCAGAGATAGTGCAGTGAATTTTTCAAGCCTGGGCTGAGAGTGTTCAGACTCTCGGCCACTCCTGAGACCATCGGCTAGCGCCCACATGGAACTCTCTCAGGTGCAGGTGGGGAGCATGGTTCAGATCCCAGTTGCGAAGTACACGCAGAGTGCAAAAGGCTGTGATTCTAAAGAGCGCTGGATCTCCCTCACATGCACTGGTGGAAGTGCGCCTAGCTGAGCTGTGGTGCAAGCAGTGGAAGGCCTGGGGCTCAGGGACCATAGCCTGGAGGCTTCGCCGCACTCTCTCTGGCATGGGTGGTCACTCGCAGTGGCTGTCCTGGGTCTGTGGGCTTAGGCCCGTGTCCGTGACTGCTCAATTCCACCAGTTGACTCTTAAGATCTTTTGTTCTTTTTGAGTGCCTTAACCAGTCTCCAAGTTAATGCTGGTCCCCAATCACAAGGCACTTTCGTATTGGGGTGTTATTTTCCAATGGATTGGTTCTGGTAGCTCCCTCACCCTTCTGTTTATCCTCCGATACCAGTCCAATCATTCCCACTCCGCTTTACCTCTCCACTGGTGTCTTCTGCCCCCATAGAGATCCAGAAGTGTATAATCTTATATCTCAGGCTGATTTCATGCGTATTCAGAGTGTTCTGGTCGATGATTAGCTCACTTTAGGGGACCGGTTAAAACAGGGTCTCCTACTTCTCTGCCATCTCCTCTCCTGGACTTTTTTTTTTTTTTTAAGATTTTACTTGTTTATTTGACAGAGAGAGCACAAGTAGGCAGAGAGGCAGGGAGAGGGAGAAGTAGGCTCTCTCTTGAGCAGGGAGCCTGATGTGGGGCTCAATCCCATGACCCTGGGATCATGACTTGAGCAGAACACAGCCACTTAATCGACTGAGCCACCCAGGTGCCCCGGACATCTGGACTCTTTCCATAGTTTGGCTCTGGTGGACATTGCTGCTATAAATATTGGGGTGAGGGGCTCCCTTTCATCACTATATCTGTATCTTTGTGGTAAATACCCAGTAGTACAATTGCTGGCTCATAGGATAGCTCTGTTTTCAACTTTTTGAGGAACCTCCATACTATTTTCCAGTGTCTGCCCCAGCTTACATCCCCACCAACAGTGTAGGTGGTTTCCCCTTTCTCTGCATCCTTGCCATCATCTGTTGTTTCCTGGCTTGTTAATTTTAGCCATTCTGGCTGGTGTGAGGTGGTATCTCATTGTGGTTTTGATTTGTATTTCCCTAATGCCGAGTGATGTTGAGCACTTTTTCATGTGTCTGTTGGCTATTTGGATGTCTTCTGCCTGTTTCTTGATTGGATTATTTGTTCTTTGGGTATTGAGTTTGATAAATTCTTTATAGATTTTGGATACTAGCCCTTTATTGGATATGTCATTTGCAAATATCTTAACCCATTCTGTCGGTTTTCTTTTGGTTTTGTTAACTGTTTCCTTTGCTGGCCAAAAGCTTTTCATCCTGATGAAGTCCTAATAATTCATTTTTGCTCTTGCTTCCCTTGCCTTTGGTGATGCGTCTAGGAATAAGTTGCTGTAGCTGAGGTCAGAGAGGTTGCTGCCTATATTCTCCTCTAGGATTTTGATGGATTCCTGTCTCACATTGAAGTCTTTCATCCATTTTGAGTCTATTTTTGTGTGTGGTGTAGGGAAATGGTCCAGTTTCGTTCTTCTACGTGTGGCTGTCCAATATTCCCAACACTATTTGTTGAAGAGACTGTCTTTTTTCCAATGGACATTCTTTCCTGCTTTGACGAAGATTAGTTGACCATGGAGTTGAGGATCCATTTCTGGGCTCTCTGTTCCATTGATCTGTGTGTCTGTCTTTGTGCCAGTACCATATTGTCTTGATTTTTTTGATGATTTTTTTAAAGATTTTGTTTATTTGTTTGAGAGAGGAGAGTGAGCAAGCATGAGCAGCATAAGCAAAGCGAGAAGCAGACTCCCTGCTGAGCAAGGAGCCTGATGCGGAACTCCATCCCAGGACTCTGAGATCAGGACCTGATCCACAGGCAGATGCTAACAGACTGAGCCACCCAGGTGCCCAATACTGTCTTGTTGATTACAGCTTTGTCATACAGTTTGAACTCTGGAATTGTGATGTTTCTAGCTGGTTTTCTTTCTCAACATTATTTTGGCTGTTCAGAGTCTTTTCTGGTTCCAAATTTTAGTATTATTTCTTCCAGCTCTGTGAAAAATGTTAATTGTATTTTGATAGGGATTGCATTGAATATACATTCAATGCATAGACATTTTCACAATATTTATTCTTCCAATCCATGAACATGGAGTGTTTTTCCTTTTTTTTGTTTTGTTTGTTTCGTTTTGTTTTTCCGTTTTTGTGTGTCTTCCTCAGTTTCTTTCATGAGTGTTCTATAGTTTAGAGAGTACACAGATCCTTTAGCTCCTTGGTTAGGTTTATTCCTAGAAATCTTACGGTTTTTGGTACAATTGTAAATGGGATGATTCCTTGATTTCTCTTCCTTCTGCCTCATTTTTAGTATGTAGAAATGAAGCTGAGTTCTGTGCATTGATGTTCTATCCAACCGCTTTGCTGAATTCCTGTGAGTTCTAGCAATTTTTGCATGGAGTCTTTTGGGTTTTTAACATAGAGTATCATGTCATATATGAAGAATCAAAGTTTGACTTCTTCTTTGCTGATTTGGATGCCTTTTATTTCTTTTTGTTTTCTGTCTGTTGAGGCTAGGACTTCTAGTACTATGTTGAACAACAGTGGTGACAGTAGACATCCCTTTTGTGTTCCTGACCGTCAGGGAAAAGCTCTCAGCTTTTCCCTCTTGAGGATATTTGCTGTGGGTTTTGTTTCTTTTTAAAGATTTTATTTATTTATATGACAGACAGAGATCACAAGTAGGCAGAGAGGCAGGCAGAGAGAGATGGGGGTGGGGAGCGGGTAAGCAGGCTCCCTGCTGAAGCAGAGAGCCCAGTGTGTGGCTTGATCCCAGGATCCTGGGATCATGACCTGAGCCGAAGGCAGAGGCTTTAACCCACTGAGCCACCCAGGTGCCCCTGCTGTGGGTTTTTTGTATATGGCTTTTATATTATTAAGATATGTTCTCTGTATTCCTACAATGCAGAGTTATTATCATGAAAGGATGCTGAATTTTCTTAAATGCTTTTCTGCATCTGTTGAGAAGATCATATGGTTCTTGTCCATTTATTACGATTGTGTATCACATTGATTGATTTGTGGATGTTGAACCAACTTTATAGACTAAGAATAAATCCCACTTGGGCATGATGAATCATCCTTTTAATGTACTATTGGATCCCATTAGTATTGAGAATTTTTGCATCCATGTTAATCAGGGATATTAGTCTGTAATTCTCCTTTCTAATGGGGTCTTTGGTTTTCAGATTAAAGTAATACTGCCATCACTGAATGAGTTTGGAAGTTTTCCTTCCCTTTCTACTTCTTGAAACAGCTTCAGAAGAATAGGTATTAATTCTTCTCTAAATGTTTGGTGGATTTCTGCTGGGAGGCCATCTGGCCCTGGGCTCTTGTTTGTTGGGAGTCTTTTGATTACTGCTTTAATTTCTTTGCTAGTTATAGGTCTGTTCAGGGTTTTTTTTTCTTCCAGTTTCAGTTTTGGTAGTTTATAGGTTTCAAGGAATGCATCGATTTCTTCCAGATTGCCTAATTTGCTGGTATATAATTGCTCATAATATTCTCTTATAATTGTTTGTATTTTTGTAGTGTTGATTGTGTTCTCTCCTTTTTCATTTATGATTTTATTTGGGTCCTTTCTCTTTTCTTTATGATAAGTCTGGCTAAGGGTTTTTCAATCTTATTCTTTCAAAGAACCGGCTCCTAGTTCCTTGATCTGTTCTACTTTTCTTTTGATTTGTTTCATTGATTTCTTTTTCTTTTTTTTATTTTTTTTAAAATTTTATTATTATTTTTATTAACATATAATATATATTTTTAAATTTTTTATACATTTTTAAATTTTTTAATAAACATATAATGTATTATTAGCCCCAGGGGTACAGGTCTGTGAATCACCAGGTTTACACACTTAACAGCATTCACCATAGCACATACCTTCCCCAATGTCCATAAGCCAACCACCCTCTCCCTCCCGCCCCCAACCCTCAGTTTGTTTTGTGAGCTTAAGAGTCTCTTATGGTTTGTTTCATTCTCTTTGATTTGTTCATTGATTTCTTTTTTTTTTTTTTCCCCACGTCTGGCTTCATGCTCAGCAAGGAGTCTGCTTTTCTCCCTCTTGCTTTGCCCCTCCCTCTGCATTCTCTCTCCCAAATAAATAAATAAATGTACAAAAAAAGATAGTCTGTCTATGCTAATGACAGAGAGCTATGGTCTACTCTTTTATATATATATATATATTTTTTTTAATTTCTTTTCAGCGTAACAGAATTCATTGTTTTTGCACCACACCCAGTGCTCTAAGCAATACGTGTCATCCTCAATACCCACCACCTGGCTCCCCCAACCCCTCACCCCCTGCCCCTTCAAAACCCTCAGATTGTTTTTCAGAGTCCACAGTCTCTATGGTTCACCTCCCCCTCCAATTTTCCTCAACTCCCTTCTCCTTTCCATCTCCCTACCCCAAAGATACAGATGTACTGAAAAGAAGGGCCATCTGTACCCCAATGTTTATAGCAGCAATGGCCATGGTCGCCAAACTGTGGAAAGAACCAAGATGCCCTTCAACGGATGAATGGATAAGGAAGATGTGGTCCGTATACACTATGGAGTATTATGCCTCCATCAGAAAGGATGAATACCCAACTTTTGTAGCAACACGGACGGGAATGGAAGAGATTATGCTGAGTGATTTGTTTCATTAATTTCTGATTCTAATTTTATTATTTCTCTTCTCCTGCTGGATTTAGGCTTTATTTGATGTTCTTTCTTCAGCTCCTTTAGGTGTAAGGTTAGGTTGTGTAGTTGAAACCTTTCTGATTTCTTGAGAAAGACTTGTATTGCTATATACTTCCCTCTTAGGATCATCCTTGCTGCATCCCAAACGTTCTGAGCTGTTGTGTTTTCATTTTTATTTGTTTCCTTGTATTTTTTAAATTCTTCTTTAATTTCCTGGTTGACCTATTCATTCTTAAGTAGGACACTCTTTAACCTCCACGTATTTCTGTTCCTTTCCCATTTTCCATAGTGATTGAGTTCAAGTTTTAAAGCACTGTGGTCTGAAAATATGTACAGAATAATCTCAGTGTTTTTTGTACCAGCTGAGACCTGATTTGTAACCCTATATGTCATCTATTCTGGAGAATGTTCCCTTTGCACTTGAGAAGACTCTGTATTCTGTTGCTTTAGGGTGGAATGGTCTGAATGTATCTGTGAAGTCCAACTGGTTCAGTGTGTCATTCAAAGCCCTTGTTTCCTTGTTGATCTGCATAGATGATCTGCCTGTTGCTGTAAGTTGGGTGTTAAAGTCTCCTACTATTATTGTATTATTATAAATGTGTTCCTTTAATTTTGCTGTTAATTGGTTTATATAATTGTCTACTGGCAAGTTAGGATAAATATTTACAATTGTTACTTCTCTTTTTTTGGATAGATTATTATGATATACTTTCCTTCTCCATCTCTTATTGCTGTCTTTGGTTTAAAACATAGTTTGTCTGATATAAGTATGGGTACTTCAGCTTTCTTTTGTTGTCCGTTAGCATGATAAATGGTCCTCTACCCCCTCACTTATAATCTGGAGGTGTCTTTGGGTGTAAAATGTGTCTCCTGTAGACAGCATATTGATGGACCTTGTTTTTTTAATCCAGTGTGATAACCCTGTGTCTTTTGATTGGTGCACTTAGTCTATTTACATTCAGAGTAATTATTTTTTTTTCAACATTTTATTTATTTGACAGAGAGACACACAGGTAGAGAGGGAACACAAGCAGGGGGAGTGGGAGAGGGAGAGGCAGGCTTCCCGCATAGCAGGGAGCCCAATACAGGGCTCAATCCCAGGACCCTGGGATCATGACTTGAGCCGAAGGCAGACACTTAATGACTGAGACACTCAGGCACCCCCATTCAGACTAATTACGGAAAAATATTAATTTAGTGTCATTGTATTACTTGTAAAGTCACTATTTTTGTAGATTGTCCCTGATTCTTTTTGGTCTTCGTTACTTTTGGGATCTCTCTTTGCTCAAAGGATCCCCTTTAATACTTTTTGTAGAGCTGATGTAGTGTTCACAGTTTCCTTTAGTTTTTGTTTGTCCTGGAAACTCTCTATCTCTCCTTCAATTCTGAATGACAGCCTTGCTGGATAAAGTATACTTGGCTACATGTTTTCTCCTTTAGCACATTGAATGTATCATGCCTGTGCTTTCTGGCCTGCCAGGTCTCTTTGGACAGGTCTGCTCTCTGCCTCATATGTCTACCTTTGTAGATTAGGGACCTCTTGTCCAGAGCTGCTTTCAGGATTTTCTCTTTATCTCTGAAATTTGCAGACTTCACAATTCTATGTCGAGGTATTGATCTATTTTTGTTGATTTTTGATGGGGATTCTGTGTGCCTCCTGGACTTGAATGCCTATTCGTTCCTCAGATTAGGGAAGTTCTCAGCTATAATTTCTTCAAATAAACCTTCTGCCCCTTCTTCTCTCCCTCTCCCATCTTCTGGGACCCATGTTATTCTAATATTTCACTTTATGGTATCACTGATTTCTCAAATCCTCCCTTCATGATCTAGTAGTTGATTTTTCTCAAGTTCCTTATTGTCCATCATTTTGTCTTTTATATCACTGACTCTCTCTTCTGCCTGTTTATCCTAGCAGTTAGAGCCTCCATTTTTTACTGCATCTCAGGAATAGCATGTTTTACTTTGGCCTGATTAGATTTTAGTTCTTTTATTTCTCCAATATGGGATTCTCTTATGTTTTTCTCAAGTCTAACTAGTTTCTTTATAATCATTATTCTGGATTCTAGTTCTGACATCTTACTTCTATCCATATTAATCAAATCCCTGATAGTGAGTATTGCCTCCTGTTCTTTCTTTTGGAGTAAGTTTCTCTGTCTTATCATTATGTCCAGAAAAGATTAGATAAAAGAGAGAGAAAAGGCAAAAAAGCAAAAACAGCACCAGAAAAATACAAAACAAATCAGGAAAAACAGAAATAAAACAAAATAAGAAAAAAAATGAAACAAGAATTGCCCCTCTGCCAGGAGTCCAGGCTCAGTTTAAGCTGCTCCCAGATTACACTGTATGGCGCTGTTTTGCTACCCAAAGGCTTTCATCACCAATGGGGGGCATAAAAATTGCAGCACCCTGATCTCTGGCCCTGGAGCTAAACGTTTGCAACTCCCATTCTTCATTGAGCCCTCACAGAAAAGCATTCAATCACTCTTGTTTCCCTCGTTTCTGTCTGAACTCTATTCACCCAGCCTATGACTGAGGGTTTTTATCTCAGGCACACTACCCCATTTTGAGTCTCCAAACTTTACAGATTCATGTGGTACAGACCTGTACTATTCCTCCCAGGGGAAGGAGGGGCATCTTGCCAGGTTTCTACCTTTTGCTTGACCCTTGCCTGGAGAGCAGTCACTTGACCGTGCAGTGGTTCGTCAATAGTTTGCAGTTTATGGCAACATCAAGCAGAAAGCCATCTCCTAGGGATGCCTGGGTGGCTCAGTGCTTTAAGCATCTGCCTTCAGCTCAGGTCCTGGGATTGAGTCCCTCATCATGCTTCTTGCTCAGTGGAGAGCCTGTTTCTCTCTGCCTGCAGCTCCCTCTTCTCATGCTCTCTCTCTCTCTCTCTCAAATTAACAAAATCTTTATCAAAGAAAAGTAAGCCAGCTCTTAGGCTTGCTATTTGCAGCTAGCTTCCCTGCTCTGGTGCTTGGGAACTCTATCACACTCAGGCACCCCCTTTATTCTTGTGACCTGGGGATCCTGAGACAACCCTTTCCCACCTGGAATTCTGCCTCGCTTCACCACTTGAGCACCTTTAAGGCAGGGATGTTCCCCCTGTAGCAAACTTCTAAAAGTTCTGATTTTGCCCTCCGCTGCTTATAATACTTTCTGGTAGCTGCTCTATATCTTCCCATATATTGCCCTGGGTTCACTTTTCTGCACCTCCTACCTTGCAAAAAGTGGTCACTTTTCTATTTGTAGAATTACAGCAATTCTCTTCTCAGATCTCTGGTTGATTTTGCTGGTGTTCAGAATGATTTGATAACTATTGAGCTGAATTCCAGGGACCAGATGAAATTGGGGTCCCCTACTCCTCTGTCATCTTAACTCCTTCTGGCCACAAGAAGTTGTTTGTTTGTTTTTTAGATTTTATTTATTTATTTGACAGAGAGCACACAAGTACGCAGAGACAGGCCGAGATTGAGGAAGAAACAAGCTCTCTGCTGAGCAGAGAGCCCAATTCGGGGCTCGATCCCAGGACCCTGGGATCATGACCTGAGCCAAAGGCAGAGGCTTAACCCACTGAGCCACCCAGGTGCCCCTGGCTGCAAGAAGTTTTAAATAGGATTTACCTTATATGAGATCTAGAATAGTTAGTGAAATAAAAGCTGAACTTGAGCTGCCAATGAAATATAATGGTCAATGCTAACCTGTTAGAATATAGAAAATGGATGGTAATCAAGTAGGTTTTGTAGTTTTTTATTTTGTTAAACCATGTATAATACAAATGTTACCATTTTAACCAGTTTTAATTCTACAATTTATCAAGTAACTTTTTAAAGCACAGTATAAATCCCACCATTATGCCACATTATAGTTCTTAGTAGAATTAGGTACCTGTCTGCCCTCTTGTTTCCTGACTTAGTGGAAAGTCTTCTTGTTCAGAACTTAGCCCTTTTCCTGTGTTCTGCATCCCATACCCATTGGCTCTGTCAATCATGACTTCTTGCACCTGTATTTTTTCCAGGTTCTTTTAAATATTTTATTTGACACAGAGTGAGTGCACAAGCAGAGGGAGCGGCAGGCAGAGGGAGAAGGAAAAGCAGGCTCCCCTATAAGCAGGGAACCTGATGTGGGGCTCCATCCCAGGACCCTGGGATCATGATCTGAGCCGAAGGCAGATGCTTAACTGACTGAGCCACCCAGGTGTCCCTTGTACCTGTATTCACTTGTGTTCTTGTATATTCTCTTGGCTTAGACAAATATATAATGATACATATCCATCAGTATGGTATTATAAAGAGTGTTTTCACTGTCCTAATAATCCTCCATACTCTGCCAATTCATCCCTCCTGCCAACCCTTGGTAACCACTGAGATTTTTATCATTTCCATGTTTTGCTTTTTCCAAAGTATCATATAGTTACAATCATACAGTATGTAGACTTTTCACGTTCACTTCTTTCACTTACTAATAGTACTAAAAGCTTCTGCTTGTCTTTTCATGACTTGATAGCTAGCTCATTTCTTTGTAGTGCTGAATAATGCTCTATTGTCTGGATATACCAGAGTTTCTTTATACATTTCATGTGTTGAAAGACATCTTAATTGCCTCCAAATTTCAGCAATTATGATTACAACTCCTCATAAACATCCATATGTTGGCTTTTGTGCAGATGTAAGTTTCTTTTTTTTTTTTTTTTTTTTTAAAGATTTTATTTATTTATTTGTCAGAGACAGAGGGAGAGAGAGTGAGCAAGCACAGGCAGACAGAGAGGCAGGCAGAGGCAGAGGGAGAAGCAGGCTCCCCGCCGAGCAAGGAGCCCGATGTGGGACTCGATCCCAGGACGCTGGGATCATGACCTGAGCCGAAGGCAGCCGCTTAACCAACTGAGCCACCCAGGCGTCCCCAGATGTAAGTTTCTAACTCCTTTGGGTAAATATCAAGGAGTGCAATTGCTGGATCATATGATAAAAGTATGTTTAGTTTTGTAAGAAACTGCCAATCTTCCAACCTGGCTGTATCATTTTTCATTCCCAAGAGCAATAAATTAGGGTCTGTGTTATTCCACATATTCACCCGTATTTGATGTTGTCAGTATTCTGCATTTTGGCCTTTCTAATAGTCATGTAGTGGTATCTTACTATTATTTTTTTAATTTGTATTTCCCTGATGACACATCATATAGAGCATCTTCTCTCTTTTTTCTAAAAATAGGTAAAGAAAACTTTTTTTTCACATTTTAATTTAATTTTTAGTTAACATACAGTGAAATATTAGTTTCAGGAGTAGAATTCAGTGATTCTTCACTTACATACAACACCTAGTGCTCCTCATAACAAGTGCCCTCCTTAATAACCATCTGCCATCTAGCCCATCCCCCACCTTCCTCCCTCCATCAGCCTTCAGTTTATTTTCTACCATTAAGAGTCTCTTCTGGTTTGTTTCACTCTTTTTCCCCTTCCCATATGTTCATGTGTTTTGTTTCTTAAATTCCACATAGGAGTGAAATCATATGGCATTTGTCTTCTCTGACTGGCTTATTTTGCTTAGCATGATAAACTCCTAGCTCCATCCAGATTATTGCAAATGGCAAGATTTCATGCTTTTTAATGGCTGAGTAATATTCCATCTTCTACCACATCTTCTCTATCCATCAATCGATGCATGTTTGGGTTCTTTCCATAGTTTTGCTGTTATTGATAATGCTGCCCTAAACATCAGGGTGCATGTACTCCTTCAAATCTGTATTTTTGTATCCCGTGGATGAATATCTAGTTGTGTAATTGCTGGGTAATAGGTTGGTTTTATTTTTAAGTTTTCGAGGAACCCCCAAGCTGATTTCCAGAGTGTCCACACCAGTTTTCATTCCCATGAACAGTGTAAGAGGATTCCCCTTTCTCCACATCCTTGCCAACACCTGTTTTTTTCTTGTAATGTTAATTTTAGCCATTCTGACCAGTGTGAGATGATATCTCATTGTTGTTTTGATTTGTATTTCCCTGATGATGAGTGATGTTGAGCATCTTTCCATGTGTCAGTTAGCCATCTGCATGTCTTTTTTGGGAAAATGTCTATTCATTTCTTAACTGGATTATTTTGGGGGGTGTGAGTTTGATAAATTCTTTATCGATTTTGGATACTAACCCTTTATCAGATAATGTTATTTGCAAGTATCTTCTCTTGCTCCATAGGCTGCCTCTTAGTTTTATTGATTATTTCCTTCTTAGAGAATATTTTCAAAAGCTTATTTACCATTCATACATCTTCTTTAATGAAATGCTTGTTAAGGTCTTTGGCCCATTTTTTAATCAGCTCATTTGTTCTCTTATTGTTGAATTTTAAGAGTTCTTTGCATATCTTAGAGAACAGTCATTTATCAGATGTGTGTATTGCAAATTTTTTGTCTGTGGTTTGTCATCTCAGTCTCTTGACTTTGTTTTTCACCAAGCAGAAGTTTTAAATTTTAAGGAAGTACTACTTATTAGTTATTTCTGTCATGGATCTTGTCTTTGGTATTGTATCTAAGAAGTCATCACTATATCCATGGTCATCAAGGTTTTCTCCTATGTTACCTTCTAGGAGTTTTATATTTTTTCCTTTTGTATTTATGTCTATGATCCATTTTGAATTAATTTTTATGAAAAGTATAAGGTCTGTGTCTAGATTATGTGGGTTATTTATTTATTTAAGCTTGTGGATGTCTAGGTTTTTTTTAATTTATTTATTTTTTATTTTTTCAGCATAAGATGTCTAGTTGTTTTAACACCATTTGTTGAAAAGACTGTCCTTTCTCCATTTGTTTTTAGTTTTAAATTAATTAATTTTATTTATTTATTTTTAAAATATTTACTTGTCAGAGAGAGAGAGAGGGAGCACACTCTGGGGGAGCAGCAGAGGGAGAGGGAAGAGCCGGCTCCCTGCTGATCAGGGAGATCAGGGAAGGCAGATGCTTAACTGACTGAGCCACCCAGGCATCCCTTAATTTATTTATTTTTTAGAGAAGAGAGAGAGGATGAGAAAGTGTGGGGACCCATGAGATCATGACTTGAACTGAAATCAGGAATCTGATGCTTAACTGACTGAACCACCCAGGCTCCCCCCTTTTTCCATTAATTGCCTTTTTTCTTTGTCAGTGATCAGTAGACTATATTTATGTGGGTCTATTTCTGGGCTTTCTGTTCTGTGCTCTTCTGTGCTATTGATATATTTGTTTTTGGCCAATACCACACTCTCTTGATTACCATAGTTTGAAGCTGGGTAGTGACAGTTTTCCAATTTTGTTCTCCTTCAGTATTGTGTTGGTTATTCTGAGTCTTTCCTCTCCATGTAAACATTAGAATCACTTTGTCAATATCTACAAACATACATGGTGGGATTTTGACAGGATGCATTGAATGTATAGATGAAGCTGGGAAGCCATCTTGACAATATTGAGTCTTCCTATCCTTCAACGTGAAATACCTCTCCATTTCACTAGTTCTTTTTTTCTAAAGATTTTTCATTTATTTGTCAGAGAGAGAGAGAGAGCACAAGCAGGGGGAGTGGCAGGCAGAGGGAGAAGCAGGCTCCCCACTGAGCAAAGAGCCCAATGCAGATCTCTATCCCAGGACCCTGGGGTCATGACCTGAGCCAAAGGCAGCTGCTTAACCAACCGAGCCACCCAGGCACCCCTTGCTAGTTCTTCTTTGATTTCTTTTTATCAGAGTTTTGTTAGTTTTCCTCATATTGATCTTGTACATACTTTGTTAGGTTTATACTAACAAAATATGGGGGGATGCTAATGTAAATGGTATTTTTTATTTAAAATTTCTCTTGTTCATTATTCCTATATATGAAAACAATTGACTTTTGTATATTAAATTTGTATCATGCCACCTTGGTATAATCGCTTATTACAAGAGTTATTTTGGTTGATTCTTTTAGATCTTTTACAGAGATAATCATGTCATCTATGAACAAAGTCAGTTTTTTTTCCTTCCTTACCAAATATATTCCTTTTATTTCATTTTTGCCTTCTTGCATTAGCTAGAACTTCTAGGATGATGTTAAAAAGGATTGGTGATAAAGGCCATTCTTGTACCAAAGGATTTGTAACAAAGGCCATTCTTGTACCTGAACTTAGTAGAAGAGCGTTTAGTTTCTCATCATTAGCTATAATGTTAGCTGTAGTATTTTGGTAGATGTTCTTTATCAAGTTGAGGAAGCTCCCCTCTAATCCTTGTTTACTGAGAGATTTTATCATGGGTAGTTTGGATTCTGTCAAACGTTTTTCCTGTATCAATTGATAAGATAATGTGGTTCTTTTTAGCCTATTACGATAGATTGCATTAATTGATTTTTAAATTTTGTCTTAATTCTAATATAGTTAACATACAGTACTATATTAGTTTCAGGTGTACAATATAATGATTCAACAATTCCATACATCCTACAGTGCTCATCACAAGTGCACTCCTTAATCCCCAACACCTATTTCATCCACCCCTCCCACCCACCTCCCTTCTAGTAACCATTAGTTCTCTACTGTTGAGTCTGTTTCTTGGTTTGTCTCTTTTTTTTCTTTGCTCATTTGTTTTATTTTTCAGATTCCACAATGTGACTGAAATATGGTATTTATCCTTCTCTGGATAACTTATTTCACTTAACATTATGCTCTCTGGTTCCATCCATGTCTTTGCAAATGACAAGATTTCATTCTTTTTTATGGCTGAATTACATTCCAATGCATACATATACCACATACATATGTACTACATCTTCTTTATCCGTTTGTCTATTGATGGACTCTTAGGCTGTTTCTATACCTTGGTTATTATAAATAATGCTGCTACAGACATAGAGGTGCATATATCCCTTTGAATTGGTGTTTTTGTATTTTTTGGGTAAATACCCAGTGGTACAATTACTGGATCATAGGGTAGTTGTATTTTTAACTTTTTGAGGAAACTCCATGCTGTTTTCCACAGTGACTATACCAGTTTGCACTGCCACTAACAGTGCAAATGGGTTCCTTTTTCTCCACCTTCTCACCAACACTTGTTGTTTCTTTGTATTAATTGAGTATTAATATTGAACCACCCTTGCATGCTTAGAATAAATCCTCCTTGGTTGTGGTGTATAATTCTTTTTGTACATTATTGATTTAATTTGCTAATATTTTGTTTAGAGTTCTTGCATCTGTATTCATGAGGGACATCAGTCTATGGTTTTCTTATGTCTTTGTCTGTTTTGGATATGAGGATAATGCTGGCAATGTAGATGGAGCTGCATGTATTCCCTATGCTTATCTTCTATTTTTAAGATTTATTTACTTATTTTTAGAGAGGGAGAGCAGGGGGAGGGGGAGAGGAGAGAGAGAGAGAAAGAAAGAATCCGAAGCCGACTCCCTTCTGAGCATAGAGCCCGAGACAGGGCTGGATCTCACAACCCTGAGATCATGACCCGAGCTGAAACCAGGAGTCAGCTGCTCAACTAACTGAGCCACTCAGTTGCCCCTTTTTCTAAGTTTTATTTATTTATTTTTGCAGAGAGAGAGACAGAGACAGAGACAGAGACAGAGATTCCTTCTGCTCTATCTTCTGAAAGAGATTGTAGAAATTGGTATAATTTCTTCTTTATATGTTCATAGACTTTACCATTGAATTCATCTGAGTCTGTTGCTTTCTATTTTGGAGGGTTATTATTTTTGGTTCAGATTTTTTAATAGATATGGGCCTATTCAGATTTTTAAATTTCTTTTTGTATGAGTGTTGGTAAATTGTGTCTTTCAAAGAACTGGTCCATTACATGTAGGTTATAAAATTTGTAAGCATAGCATTGTTTGTAGTTTTTTTTATACTGTCCCTTTAATGTCCATATAGGATCTATAGTGGTGTCCTCTCTTTCATATCTGATACTAGTATTTGTTGTCTTCTCTTCTTCTTAGTTTGGCCATACACTTATCGATTTCTTTGACCTTTTCAAAGAACAAGCTTTTGGTTTCATTGATTTTTCTATTGACTATTTTCAATTTTGTTTATTTCTGCTCTAATTCTTATTATTGTCTGCTAAGTTTGGATTTAATTTGTTCTTTTCTTTGGTTTCCTAAGGGGGAAACTTAAATTATTGATTTAGATATTTTTCCTCTAATATGCATTCAGTGTTATAAATTTCCCTCTAGCCATTTTTTGCTCTACCCCACAGATTTTGATAAGTTGTGTTTCCCTTTTCATTTAGTTCAAAATCTTTCTGAATTTCTTGAGATTTTGTCCTTGACCATGTGTTAATTAGAAATGTATCATTTAATTTTCATGTATTTGGGGATTTTCTAGTTCTTTTTCTGTTATGGTTTCTAGTTCAATTCCATTATTGTCTAAGGGTCCAACATTGTATGATTTCTATACTTTAAATTTGTTAGGGTGTGTTTTATAGCCCATAATGTGGTTTGTCTTGGTGAGTGTTTCGTGTGAGTTTGAGAAGAATGTGAATTGTGCTTTTTTGGGTGAAGTTAGTCTGTAGATATCAATTATATCTAGTTAATTGAAGGTGGTATTGAGTTCAGCCATATCCTTACTGATTTTTTGCCTGCTGGATCTGTCCATTGGGTGTTGAAGAGGGCTATTGAAGTCTCCAACTATGATAGTTGATTCATCTATTTCTCCTTTCAGGTCTATTAGATTTTGTCTCACATAGTTTGACACTGTTGTTAGGCACATACGTATTAAAGATTGTTATGTCTTTTTGGAGAATTGACCCCTTGATCATCATGTAATGAATGCCCTTTTTTAATCTCTAATATCTCCATATTTTGAAATCTGCTCCATCTAAAGTTAATACAGCTATTCCTGTTTTCTTCTGATTAGTGTTAGCAGAGTATATTTTCCTCCATCCTTTTAATCTATGTATTATCCATATATTTCATCTGTATGTCTCTCTATTTAAAGTTGGTTTCTTAAAAAAAATAAAAATAAAGTGGGTTTCTTGTAGTCAACATACACTTGGGTCTTGTTTTTTGTTGTTGTTGTTGTTGTTGTTTTAAGATTTATTTATTTATTTATTTGACACAGAGAGAGAGAGATCACAAGTAAGCAGAGAGGCAGGCTGAGGGAGGGGGAAGCAGACTCCCTGCCAAGCAGAGAGCCCGATGCAGGATTTGATCCGAGGGCCCTGAGATCATGACCTGAGCCGAAGGCAGAGGCTTAACCCACTGAGCCACCCAGGCGCCCTTTGGGTCTTGTTTTTTGAGCCTATGTTTAGACTACTGATACTCATATTATTTATGTATTTGGATTATTTATGCAGTTGGACTAATACGCACTGTATTCATTACTGTTTTCCATTTGTTGCCCTTAGTCATTGTTTCTATTTTTATTTTCCATTCCTTTTCTGCCTTTTGTATAGCTAAACATTTTATGTGATTTCATTTTCTCTCCTTTCTTAGCATATTGGTTATACTATTTTTTCCCCCTTTTTTAGTGATTGCCATAGAATTTGCAATATACCTTTATAGCTAATTCAAGTCCACTTTTTTTTCTTTTTTTAGAGAAAGAGCATGCACACAAGTGCTGGCGGTGGGGCAGAAGAGAGGGAGGGAGAGAATCTTAAGCAGGCTCCACACCCATTGCAGAGTCCGGCACGGTTTTCAATCTCACAACCCTGAGATCATGACCTGAGCTGAAATCAAGAGTTGGACACTTAACCAACTGAGCCACCCAGGCACCATCCCCATCCACTTTCACATAACATTATACTACTTCATGGGATGTGTGAGTAACTTAAAATAAAAAAAATATATTCCTAACTTCTGTCTCCCATCCCTTGTATCATTTCTGTCACTTATTTCAGTTATATTTAAATATACATAAATGCATACACAATTGAATACATTGTTGATATTACTTTGAATAAACTGTTATCATCTCTTAGGTAAATTTAGAATAAGAAAAATAGGGACACCTGGCTGACCTAGTCAGTGGACCACGCAGCTCTTGGTCTCAGGGTTATGAGTTCAGCTCCATGTTGGGTATAGAGATTACTTAAAAATAAAATCTTAGGGGCGCCTGGGTGGCTCAGTGGGTTAAGCCGCTGCCTTTGGCTCAGGTCATGATCTCAGGGTCCTGGGATCGAGCCCCGCATCGGGCTCTCTGCTCAGCAAGGAGCCTGCTTCCTCCTCTCTCTCTGCCTGCCTCTCTGCCTGCTTGTGATCTCTGTCTGTCAAATAAATAAATAAAATCTTTTTTAAAAATTTAATAAAGAAATAAATAAATAAATAAAATCTTAAACAGAAAAAGAAAAGTATTTTATTCTCACTTTTTTCTTCTTCAGTGTTCTCCCTTCCTTTATGTGGATCCAAGTTTCTAACCTTTCTTATTTTCCTTGTCTCTATGAACTTTTTTTAACATTTCTTGCATGAAATTCCTTTAGTTTTTGTTTGTCTAAGACAGTATATTTCTCCTCCACTTTTGAAGAATAATTTCTTAGGGTGCAGAATTCTAAGTTGGTGTTTTTTTTTTTTTTCTCTTCACGCTTTAAATATTTCACTCTCTTCTTCCTTGGATGGTTTCTAAAGAGAAGTTGGAAGTAATTCTCATCTTTCTTCTTCTGTGAGGAAGGTGTTGTATTCCTCTGGCTTCTTTCAGGTTGTTTTTTTTTTTTTCTTTGACTATCTATAGTTCAAAAATGATATGCCTGGGTATATTTTTTTGGCATTTACTCTGCTTGATATTCTTGGAACTTCCTGAATCTATGGTGTGGAGTGAGATGTTAGTTTGAGGGATTCTCAATCATTACTGTTTTAAGTATTTCTTCTGTTCCTTTCTCTGTTCTTCTGGTATTCCCATTATGTGTATGTTACATCTTTTGTAGTAGTTGACCTATGGTCCTTGAATATTCTGTTCTGTTCCTTTTAGTCTTTATTCTCTGCCTTTCAGTTTTTGAGGATTCTGTTAATAGATCCTCTAGCTCAGAGAGATTTCTTCCTCAGCCATGTCTAGTGTACTAATAAGCCCATCAAAGGCATTTTTCTTTCAGTTATAGTGTTTTTCATCTCCAGCATTTCTTTTTGGTTCTTTTTTAGGATTTCTACCTCTCTTTTTACAGTACCCATTTGTTTTTGCATGCTGTATTATCCATTAGTTCTATTAGCATATTAACCATAGATTTTAAAAATTCCCGATCTGATAATTCCAACATCCTTGTCGTGTCTAGTTATGATACTTGCTCTGTGTCTTCAAATCATGTTTTTTTGACTTTTGGTTTCATAGCCAGACATGATGTACTGGTTAAAATGAACTGCTGTATTGGCCTTTAGTAAGGTGGGATGGGTGTGTTCTATGGTCGTATGATTAGGTCTCTGTTTTTTAGTGAGACTATACCCCTGGAATATGAACTTCACAAGAATTTCTCAGCCTTCCACCTCCTCTTAGGGGACAGGGTAACATCTTTCATTTGAATTAGTACTTTCAACTGTTTCACTTGCCACCATCCATATAGTACACTCTCCCTGTTACCTCTGTAACAGTTTCTAGAGTTTTGTCTGGAGAGTATTTTTTTTGAAGATTTATTCATTTAAGAGAGAGAGTACGTGTGCATGTGAGTTGAGGGGAGGAGCAGAGGGAGAGAATCTCTAGCAGACTCCCCACTGAGTCCAGAGGCTGGCACAGGGTTCAATCCCAGGACCGTGAGATTATGACCTGAGTTGAAATCATGAGTCAGACGCTTAACCAACTGAGCCACCCAGGCACCTCTCTGGAGAGTATTAATAAGAATAGTTGGGAAAAATTAAATTTGGGAACCTTGAGGGTAAACAAAATTTAATGTTATTTTTTACTTCAGGGTATCATGACCTATGAAGGATCTGAGGGTTTTATTCTGCTTACAAGATAATAAGTTACACTACCATAGTTTCATAGATACTAGCAGAAGAGATTATACTCCTGGGTCAGAGTTAAAGGACTTTATATTATTCACAGTAATGATGGTATCCAAAGTATCAGCACTTTCTTGCACCATTTCCCCAAGCCCCACTTTCCATAGGATGATGCAATGAAGGAAAATGGTTTGCATTATGGGAGAGTATCTCCAAGCTTTAGAAAATCCTAGAAAAGGTATTAAGCATGCATGCCCTTTGCTTTGGAGGGGGTCTGTTTCTATCTTCTAAGGCTATACAAACACCCTTGAGAAAATCATCCAGAACAAAGGTAGTCAATTCCTCTTAATGCAACATGTGCAGAAACACAAGAAACCTATGGAGAATTGTCTCCCAACACAGGACTTTTCATAGACTTTAACATGCTGGTGTGTGTTATTTTTCAAATCCAGTAGTGGGCTGTGATATGCAGAACTTCCCAAATTATTGGACTAGTTAATGAAGGATTTTGCTTAGATTCTGTGGAACATACTTTTGAAAATAGTGACATTAGACTAAAGCCAAAATTCCTTAGTTTTCCATTCATGCACTCTTTACTCCAGATGCATAACAACCTCTATTTATATTATGTCATATACTGTCTTATTTCAGTATCATTGATTGTTTCTCTCCCCTCTCAAAATTCCACTTACCTTTAAGCCTCATTTCACATACTCCCTTGCGGCCTTTTCAGATCTTCCAAATGAAATGTGAGTCATCCCTTTTCTTGTGTTGCCATACTATTTTCCTTATATTTCTATTATACATGTATCCACATTCTACCTCATAGTAAAATTAGCCCTATAGTTGTTTGACAGTTCATCTTAGAATATAATCACTTACTTAAGAGCAGAGCCAACATCCTATAGCTATCAGTGTTAAGTACATAAGGATATTCAATAAATATCAAACAGCTTAATATTACCATTTTACAGTATGTCATTGTGCCAGTCATATTCCAGTCACAGCCCCACAAAGCAAAACAAGTACATTTATAAAACATGCTACAGGGGCGCCTGGGTAGCTCAGTGGGTTAGGGCCTCTCCCTTCAGCTCAGGTCATGATCTCAGGGTCCTGGGATCAAGCCCCGCCTCAGGCTCTCTGCTCAGCAGGGAGCCTGCTTCCTCCTCTCTCTCTCTGTCTGCCTCTCTGTCTACTTGTGATCTCTGTATGTCAAATAAATAAATAAAATCTTAAAAAAAATGCTACAACCTAAAAGATGAGTGCATTTAGCCTTTATTAGACCAAAGGAAACAATTTCTGAGTTTAAAAAATTGCTTTCTCATTGTCTGTTATTCAAGCTGTGGTATTGTTTTAGAAATTAAAAATTGTAATTCCACTTATTTTAACAATATACACAAGGGATTTCTGTTAGTGATTTATAAAAATACAAAACTAATTTTCTTTTACATCAAATAGCTTTTCATAATTGATGCCTATTTTAGAACTATATTTAGAGTTAGTGGTATGAGAATGGTAGTATATCCATTTGTGGAAGAAATTAAAATCTTTCTCCAAATAGTAGTGTCATATGCCACAGTATATGTGGGAAAATATATATAACATATAATGTGTTGTCTTTATCAATCTTAAATATAAAATTCACTAGCGCTAAGTTGACTCACATTGTTGTGCAGCGAATCTCCAGAACTCTTTTTATTTTATAAAACTGAAATTCATTACCCATTAAATAATTCCCCACTCCCTTTTCTCATAGCCCCTGGTGACTACTATTCTACTTTCAGTCTCTATGACTTTGACTACTGTAGGTACCTCATATAAATGTAATTATACCGGGTGCCTGGGTGTCTCAGTCCATTAAACATCTGCCTTTGGCTCAGGTCATGATCCTAGGGTCCTGGGATTGAGCCGGCTCCTTGCTCAGTGGGGAGCCTACCTCTTCCTCTCCTTCCATCTGCTACTCTCCCTACTTGTGCTCTCTCTCGCTCTGTCAAATAAATAATAAAATCTTTAAAAAAATAAATGTACAATATTGGTCTTTTTGTGACATGCTTTATTTCACTTAGCATTATGTCCTCAAAGTTTATCCATGTTGTAGCATGTGCCAAATTTTTTTTTCTTTTTTGAGGCTGAAAATGTATGTATATAGCACCTTTTATTTAACCATTAATCTATTGATGGACACTTGAGTTGCTTCCATCTTTTGGCTATTGTGAATAATGCTGCTGTGAAAGTAAGTGTACAAATATCTCTTGGAGACCCTGCATTCAGTCCTTTCAGGTATATACACCTAGAATTGAAATTCCTGGATCATGTTCCATTTTTAATTTTTTAAGGAACCTCCATCCTGTTTTCTGTAGAGGTTGCACCATTTCATATTCCCACCAGCAGTACACACAGGGGTTCCAGTTTCTTTACTTCCTCAGCAACACTTATTTTTTAGTTGTTTTGTTTTGTTTTGTTTGATAGTAGCCATTCTAATGGGTATTGAGTGGTATTTCATTATAGTTTTGAGTTGTATTTCCCTAATGATTAAGTGATGTAGAGCATCTTTTCATGTGCTTGTTGCTCACTTCTTTATCTTTTTTTGAGAAACATCTATTCACATCCTCTGCCCAGTTTTTAATCTGTTTGGGTTTGTTTTTTGTTTGTTTGTTTTTTCTTTAGTTGAATTGTAGTTCTTCATATATTGTAGATATTAACCCTTTATCAGATATATGATTTGGAGATATTTTCTCCCATTTCATAGATTGCCTTTTCACTCTGTTGATTTGTGTCTTTAGTCTACAGAATATTTTTAAAGGGCTGATTTGGTATAAAGTTCTTTTTTTTTAAAGATTTTATTTACTTATTTGACAGACAGAGATTACAAGTAGGCAGAGAGGCAGGCAGAGAGAGAGGAAGAGAAGCAGACTCTCCGCCGAGCAGAGAGCCTGATGCGGGGCTCTTTCCCAGGACCCTGGGATCATGACCCGAGCCGAAGGCAGAGGCTTTAACCCACTGAGACACCCAGGCGCCCCGGGTATAAAGTTCTTATACTAGTAATTATGAAAATACAAGTTACAAGAATTGTGATGCACAATATTTACCCATTATACAAACTTATGGTAAAAATATAGAGAAATAGATACCTTCCTTTATTGATGGATAGAAGTATAAATTGGTACAGTCACTTTGGAAAGCAGGTTGACTCTATCCATTTTAATTTCAAATGTTTCTACCCTGTGACCTAACAAGTCCATCTTTGGAGAAAAACTCTTAGTGGGTATACAGGAAGATATGTATGTGGCTCTTCAGTGCAACATTATGTTTAACTGGAAAAAAAAAGACCAAAGTCCAACAATAGCATAGTTTCTTAGTAATCTGAAAGAGTGAGGCGTGTACACACACACACACACACACACACACACACACACAATCATGGATAGATCTTTCAAACATGGCTGCATATAAAAAGAAAATTGTAGAATATTATAGTTAATATGATACCATTTGTGTTCAAACAGAAAGCAATATTGTGTTTTCTGTTGGTATATACACATGTATATGAATAAATTCAGAAAGGTCTAGAAATAATAATAGTGGTTGCCAGGGGTGCCTGGGTAGCTCAGGCATTAAGCATCTGTTTTCGGCTCAGGTCATGATCCCAGGGTCCTGGAATGGAGCCTCACATTGGGCTCCCTTCTCAGCGGAGAGCCTGCTACTCCCTCTTCCAATCCCCTGCTTGTGTTTCCTCTCTCACTGTCTCTCTCTCTGTCAAATAAATAAATAAAATCTTGAAAAAAAATAATAGTGGCTGCTAGAATTGATTGCAGTTGGAACTATTTTTATTTCCTAAGGGAAATGGATTCATATATTACCTAGATTTTTATACATTTTTTTTTAAATCCAAAAGTGATATAGTTAAATATTGATGATTTTGTCTTAAAGGCACCTCCCTGGTTCAGTTGGGAGAACATGTGACTTTTGATCGCAAGATAGTGAGTTCCAGCAACCCCGTATTGGGTGTAGAGATTACATACATACAAATTTTAAAAAAGATTTCAGCCTGAAGTTTGGGTAGTAGTTTGTGGAGTGAACACTGTCTAGGGTCTGGTTCTTAGCTTTTCAGACTCTGAAATTGAATTTTTAACAGTGTAGCCAGAATTTATCTAGTTCTGGAGACCTTGTATGCACTTACCAAACTAAAAATCTGTGGACATTGGAAACTAAAGGACTCATCTATTCATTAATTTGCCAAGGAGACCAAAATAATCACATCCATTAATCACTATGTTCTCCTTCCTTATGGGAAAGTCTAAAACATTACTGTTAAAGGGTTTTGTTGTGAATATAGGATCAAAGCAAGGGAGTTAGATTGTTTTATTGTCTGATGTCTTTAAATTATAAATGTCTCATACAAGCTAATCTCCCTTATAGGGTTACCTGTTGAGAGGACCTGAATATTTGCATCTGTTGGTCAGCATCTTTTCCCTGTACTTAGACTTTCTCTTTTCTACAAATACAGTTATATCAGGAAAGATATAAGGCAGATGAGTCAGTTATGGTTTCTTTACCTAAATAATTCCAATGTTGTCTTCTTTAAGAATACATTGGTCACATTATTGAGAATGTGATGCTTATCAGTAAACACTTAAGAAACTTTTAGAATTAACTATTTCTGCACATGACTACCATTTTGTATTGATTTTCACTTTAGTTTTAGAGTACTATCTTGTTTACTCAGACTGAAAATGTACTCAATTTGGAGTTTATTTCAGCTACAAAAGGCAATTTTAGTTCTTGCAAATGTGTTCTTTTTGTGTTATTTCTGAACAGATTAAAATGTTTGTGATATGGGAGATTTTCCATTCTAAAGGAGTAGAGTATAGGTTTCCTAGCTCAGAGTTAATATTTGGTCAGGGAAGTGTACTAATTAAGGTCACAGGCAGTCTTGGGTTTGAATCCTGATTCCACCACTTTTCACTTTCCTTAGGCAAATCGCTTGACCTACCTAAACCTGGGCTTCCTCATCTTTGTAAAATGCCTAAATTTCAAGGTAATATTTGCTATTAAGATTATTTTCTTGATAACTTATATTTTCATGGACTTCTTTTTATTCAGCTAAACATGAATTCAGCTCCAACTTTCATCAACTTTCCTGCAAAAGGGAAACCAAAGCGAGGTGATACATATGAGTTGCAGGTGCGTGGTTTTTCAGCTGAACAGATTGCCCGGTGGATTGCTGACAGAACTGATGTCAATGTAAGTTTCCCTACTTTGTAGAAAGTTACCCCTTCCATTGTCTTCTTCCAGTCTTACTGGGAGGTCTGAATTGGTCTATCTAGTGGTATTTGGAAAATACTTCTTAATCTAAAAGACGTTGTGTTGTAGTTAAACAGAATACTGTACCTATCTCATCCCATTTGGGGATACATTGTAGACTCTTTTGATTAGGATGAAAAGAAAAAGTATGATTTTCCTTTTAAAGTTTTTATTTAAAGAAATTTTTATTTTATTTAATAATTCAAATTAATTAATTAATTTAATATAGTGAACTGTTTCGGGTATAAAATACAGATTTAACACTTCCATACAACACCTGGTGCTCATCACAATAACCACACTAGTTTTGATTGCTTTCATTTTGAATTAGTTTGACCTATATAATTAACAAGTAAATTCCATACTTAAAACGTTTTTTCTTTCCTTTCCATTAGATTAGAGTAATTAGACCCCCAAATTATGCTGGTCCTCTTATGTTGGGATTGCTTTTGGCTGTTATTGGTGGACTTGTGTATCTTCGAAGAAGCAATATGGAATTTCTTTTTAATAAAACTGGTTGGGCTTTTGCAGCTTTGGTGAGTGAATTTTAGAACAAAACTTGTTTGCATATATAAATGTATGTCAAATATACATAAATTTAAAATTTTATAAGCTTAAAATAAAAAACTATTAAGATGTATTTTAAATAACAGCATCTCTATAATTGATTTTTTTCTCAATAAAATGTATACATTTCTTAGGAGTACTGTCATGTGTAAATGAAAACAAGTGTTTCAAATACTTAGACAGTAAACTACTTAGGGGATAATGAATTATTTAAAGAACTATGATAATTCTGTACTTAGATAAGTAGAAAAATGATTTTTAAATACTTTGAATGTAGTAAACCTAGAAGGGTAACAACCTCAGGAAATAAACCATCTCAAAACTTTTAAAAAATTGTTTGCATACAATATTGTATTGTTAAGTAGAATTTTGTTTTTTATTTCTTACCTGTGAGGGGGATTTTATTTACTCATGCCTTAAAATCATTTTGTTTCCTCCATTATCTTATTAGCATGGCCAGAGTTTGTGGGAACTTGTACTCCTTTTTTATCCAATCTCAACGATAGGATGTCACCCCTAAGAAAATATGCAGTTCCTTTGAAAATATTCTTCTAAAAGGCTCTTCAGTTTTCAATTTTTAAACATCTGTCAGGTTATATATAATTTTAAAATAGGGTTTTCCTTTCAGTGTAAGTGTTAGTGATTCTTGTGAAATACAAGCCTTATTCAAAAATTACTCATCTGAAAAAAATTTGGTTCCTGTATTACTTGAGCAGACATGCTTTTCATCATCCTGTTAGTCTGATCAGTATAGGAGCAGCTGCACCATGTTATATAAGTATTTCCTTATTTTTTGTTTCCTAGTGTTTTGTGCTTGCTATGACATCTGGTCAAATGTGGAACCATATAAGAGGACCACCATATGCTCATAAGAATCCACACACAGGACACGTGGTAAGGGAAGTTCAGAATTTCTTTCCATTATACACCAAAGTTAACCTTAATAATTATTAATTATTAGTTATTAATAATTATTATCGATATACATATATAGATAATTATTATTTTGTGACACCATTGCCAAGGTGTGAAGGAATTGGGTTTTCAATCTCTCTTAGATGATCAGTTAATGAAATGTGCTTTTAAAAGTGGAAAATTCCTTATCCTTATCACATTTGGTGAGTTCTTTTGACTCTAAGAGGCTAAGAATCAAAGTCAGCTTTCAACTAAACAGTAGTTGAAATGCACAAGTACTTGAGCAGCTACTGTTTCTAGGCACTGTGCTAAGTATTATTAGATGCAGTGGTAAACAAGAACAATCTTTGCTTTCATGGAGTTTACATTATTGTACCTCATGGTCTTGTACACTGAAGTACTATGTTTCTCACATATTCTGTTGTTGAGAACATAGTACAATGAAAAGACAAATGAATAATAAATAACACAGAAATAGTGTTTATTTTTTTCCAGTTTCTTTACTGACGAATTCCACAGACTCAATGCTTATGTAAATCAGGTGCATTAATAATTTCATAGGGCTCAAAAATAGCCAATTTTAGGATTAGAATATCAAAAGTTAATGTATATTTAAATATTTAATTTTGTCTTTTTTTCTCCCCCCAGAATTACATCCATGGAAGCAGCCAAGCCCAGTTTGTAGCTGAAACACACATTGTTCTTCTGTTTAGTATCCTCTTTTTATAATAAGTCCTTGATGCTGCATTTTAGTTTATCTATTTTGTCACATTCTCATATTTTCTTTATAGTGTTTGCTTGAGGCTGCTCTCTTATTAAGCAAGTTTTAATATCTTTGGAATCCTATTTCTATGTTATTCATCTTAGTCCAATCAGCTAAACACCACCAGAGACAAACCTTCAGTCTAATAAAGACAGGCTTATTTTTTGTAAAGATTTTATTTCTTTATTTGACAGAGAGAGGTCACAAGTAGACAGAGAGGCAGGCAGAGAGAGAGGGGGAAGCAGGCTCCCTGCTGAGCAGAGAGCCCGATGCGGGGCTTGATCCCAGGACCCTGAGATCATGACCTGAGCCAAAGGCAGAGGCTTTAACCCACTGAGCCACCTAGGTGCCCTAAAGATAGGTTTATTGATCATTGCTACAAGGGAGACTGCACACTAGAAGAACCATGGGACATCTTACCTAAGGAAAGATAGAGTTATTATAAAATTTGGAGGAAGGGTGAAGCTTAGGTGAAATGTAAATGAAGCAATGTTTTGATAAACTTAAAGCAAAACCAGACTAAGTGAAAAGGAATCAGCATCAGGTTTGGACTGTGAAGTGGACACAGGGTTCTGTCTCCTGTAAACTCTACAGAATTCAGATAAATGTGGGATTTTGTCTTCACAAACTCTTTATTTGGAGCTCTGTACTTTAGTTGTAAATCGAGGCTACTTAGAAACTGTACCTATGTGTTGAATGACTTATATCTTCTAGGCAAGAATGGATTGTTTCCTTCCTAGTGATATAATTTGAATCAGTCTACAATTTAAGACATCTTCCTCTTCATTGAGTAAGAAAACAGTAGTTTCTGAAAGACAGGTTATTTTGGTTGTTGTTGTTGTTGTTCAAGATTTTATTTATTCATTTGAGAGAGAGCACAAGCATGGGGGCAGGCGGTGGTGGGAGGGGACGGGGAGGTAGAGGGAGAAGCAGACTCCCTGCCGAACCAGAAGTCCGATGCGAAGCTCAATCCCAGGACCCAGAGATCACACCCCGAGTCGAAGGCATATTTTTTTTTCCTGTGAACTCTGTGGCTGCTTTTTATGTGTTTTCCCATTCTCTTGAATGGCAGAGCAGGTTGTTATTTTCTCAAATCTGAAAATTGATGCCTCTGTAAGCTGCAAGGATAGTTAACAGTGACTCAGATAGGTAAGAGTCTAAATTTCATAGCCTTATTCAACACAGTTTATCTCCCCGCCCCAAATATATAAGCAGTGATTCTGTAAAATAAGTCAATAAGGTAA
The DNA here is from genome assembly GCF_010015895.1 of Lontra canadensis. NCBI lineage: Eukaryota > Metazoa > Chordata > Mammalia > Carnivora > Mustelidae > Lontra > Lontra canadensis. The sequence continues at coordinate 488,076 of NW_022631108.1, read as the reverse complement.
ACAAATGTAATGTTTCTGGAGTTGTGCTGCTCAGCCAAGGGGTCCTGACATTGACATATTGCAATCAGTTGTAGCCCAGGCTGTTAGAGAATCTCTGCAGTGGTTTGATGGTAAAGTCATTTGCCTTGCCTTCTCATCTCATCATCTAAATAACTTAGAGGTCAACTAGTTCAACACTTAACTCTATTGAAAATGGATTGTACTATGTAAGAATTGGCTAAGAAATTTGAAGGTGATTACAATCAATATGTGTAATTTAATCCCTTAAAATGCTTTTTCTGATGATAAAAGCTATACAAGTTAATTAAAGGAAATTTAGAAAATACAAGTACATATAAAGAAAAAAATAAAAAACCCTGGAAATATCCTCCTTAGTAAATCTTTGTGTGTGTGTTTCCCATTTTATTTTACTATATTGATGCTTTAATAGAGATACTTGAAGGGAAACAATCTGAAAAATATTGAGCTTTTGGTTTAATTGAAAGACATTTGAGAAAATGATACTTTCTCAAAACAGTATTCATGTATAATATGGAAAACAGATTTACTGCTTAAAATCCAGCTCAGAGCTAGGAGAGTTCATCTATTCAGCTATGGAATGATGAGCTAAAAAATTAATCTAATAATAAATACCTATTCCCAGCGGTAAGAAAGAATATTGCAAGAAAAATATCCAACCGTATGTTCTTTCAAATCCTAAAATTTCTTTCTTATTCAATTTATTTAAATTTTACTTATTTTAGGGGCCCCTGGGTGGCTCAGTGGGTTAAAGCCTCTGTCTTTGGCTCAGGTCATGATCCCAGGGTCCTGGGATCGAGCCCCGTGTCGGGCTCTCTGCTCAGTGGGGAGCCTGCTTCCTCCCTTCTCTCTCTCTCTGCCTGCCTCTCTGCCTACTTGTGATCTATCAAATAAATAAATAAAATCTTTAATAAAAAAAATAAATTTTACTTATTTATTTGACAGAGATCATAAGTAGGCAGAGAGAGAGGAAGGGAAGCAGGCTCCCTGCTGAGCAGAGACACCCCCCCTCCCCGATGTGGGGCTCTATCCCAGGACGCTGGGATCATGACTTGAGCTGAAGGCAGAGGCTTTAACCCACTGAGCCACCCAGGCGCCCCGACTTACTCAATTTATTTAAACTAAAAAAAAGTTCACCCACTTCTACCCCTTACTGCCCTACTCTGGCAACCACCAATCTGTTCTCTGTATCTGTAAGTGTGTGTGTGTGTGTGTGTGTGTGTGTGTGTGTGTGTGTGTATGTGTAAAATTTATTTTTAGATTCCACATATAAGAGAGATCATACAAATTTGTCTTTCTCCTGTTTCAAATTATTTCAAAATTTAGGTTGGAAATTCTCGTTTATGGTTTGATCTATTAACAAATTTATTATACCTTGGAAACTTTCCAGTGTCTTGAAATGGTCTCAATTAATGGTATTTTCAAATTGAACAGTGTAGCAAAAGGGCAGATATAGTTACAAAATATAAAGTGATTTGTGTTTTGTCGGTCTTCTAGCTTTGTCCTAATTTTTTTTTAAAAGCTTTTATTATTTATTATTTTTTAAGGATATTTTACCAGGTATAGATTTCTAGATTTCTTTAAGCACTTTGGAAATGTTATCTCATTGTCTTTTACTTCCATAGTTTCTGAGAAAAATCAGATTTAATTCTTATTATTGTTCTTTGAAGGCAGTATGTCTTTTTCCCTGATGGATTTTAAGACTTTTCTCCTAAAGTTTTATTTCTGTTGTTCCTGTTTTCTGAATTGCAGATCTTCCTAAGTCTGTGGGTTAGTACCCTTACTCATTTTGGAAAATGTTTGGCTACTATATCTTCAGTATTGATTTTCTCCCATTTTCTCCATCCTCTCCATCCATGACTTTCAACTGAGAGCCTGGTGAATGAATCTTGTCATTCTTTCTGGTGGAACCTGAACCTTAATCATGGTCTCCTTAACACTGTAGGACTGCCAAAATTCTTCTCTCCTAAGCTTTGTCTTAACTTTTAAAATATAATTATATACGACATTTAAGAAATTGGAATATTCTTACTTTTTCCTTCTGCCTAAAGGTTAAACATAACTTAAGGCTTCAGATACATTTGGAGCAGATTGCAAACCTATTGAAATATGTCATTTTGCGCCTCCTGGGTGACTCAGCAGGTTAAGCAGCTGCCTTCCGTTCCGGTCATGATTTCAGGGTCCTGGGATTGAGCCCCACATTGGCTCCTTCCTCAGTGGGGAGCCTTTTTCTCCCTCTCACTCTCCCTCTGTGCTCTCTCTCTCTCTCAAATAAATGAATAAAATCTTTTAAAAAAGAAAGAAATATAGTAAGTTTTTCCTTTCCAAGTTTTAATTTAGATTCCAATTAGTTAACATAGAGTGTAAATTTAGTTTCAGGTCTAGAATTCACTGATTCAACACCTACATACAACACCCAGTGCTCATCACAAGTACCCTGCTTAATCCCCATCACCTATTTCACCTATCCCCCTCACCCACCTCCCCTCTGGTAACCATCAGTTTGTTCTCTGTAGTTAAGAGTCTGTTTCTTGGTTTACCTCTCCACCCCATTTTTGTTTCTTTTGTTTCTTAAATTCTATACATGAGTGAAACCATATGGTATTTGTCTTTCTCTGACTGACTTATTTTGCTTGGCATAATATTCTCTAGCTCCATCCACGTCATTGCAAATGTCAAGGTTTCATTCTTTTTTTATGGCAGAATAATATTCCATGATAGACACTACTTCTTTATTCATTCATTAGTCAGGGAACTTTTGGGCTCTTTCTATAATTTGGCTATTGTTGATGCTGCTATAAACATGGGGGTTCATGTATCTCTTCGAATAAATATTTTTGTATCCTTTGGATAAATACCTATAGTGCAATTGCTACATCATAGACAATGAATTAACTTTTTGAGGAACCTCCATACTGTTTTCCAGAGTGGCTGAGCCAGTTTGCATTCCCACCAACAGTGTAGGAGGGTTCCCTTTACTCCCCATTCTCGCCAATACCTGTTTTTTCCTGTGTTGTTAATGTTAGCCATTCTGACTGGTGTGAGTTGATACCTCATTGTAGTATTACTATGCATTTCCCTGATGATGAGTGATGTTGAGCATCTTTTCGTGTGTCTGCGGGCCATCTGTATGTCTTCTTTGGAGAAATGTCTATTCATATCTTCTGCCCATTTTTTAACTGGATTATTTGGGGGTTTTGGGGGGTGTTGTATTTTGTAAGTTATTTATATATTTTGGATACTAACCCTTTATCAGATAAGTCATTTGCAAGTATCTTCTCCCATTCCATAAGTTGCCCTTTAAAAAAGAGATTTATTTTATTTATTTTTAGAGAGAGAGCGTGAGTGAGAGGAAGGGTGGGGGAGAGAGAGAGAGAGAAAGAGAAAGACTCCCTGCTGAGTGCAGAGCCTGATGTGGTACTTGATCCCACCATCTTGAGGTCATAACCTGAGCAGAAATCAAGAGTTGGATGCTTAACTGACTGAGCCATCCTGCTACCCTCGTAGGTTGCCTCAGAAGCTTTTTTTCTTCTGTTCAGAAGCTATTTCCCAATAGTCTATTTTTGGAACTACAGCATTTCTTATAAATTTGGTTAATCAGATACAAAATGGGAATATTTTTTCAGGGTGATTTTTTTTCCATTATTTTGTTTTTAGTTTTTTGGTAATGGTCAGGAAGGTTTGGGTGATACTTTCTGAGCAGTTATTTTTGCTAGTCACTGTGAATGTATGATTTGTCTAAGGAGCCTATAGTATTGGGTTAAACAGAGGTTTACAGGTTATAAGACAGTGCCTTAAATGCTGTGTCTCACTACATGTGAGACAATGAATAAAGCTATATAACTTTTTTAGAGGTAGGAAACTTTATGGAAGACTGAAAATCCCTTATTTTTTTAGTGGCCACAAAGCCTAAAAACTCAAAACTCAAAACTCACCATGTTGATAAGAACTAGTAGAATAAGAATACTACTAACTAGTAGTTATAAGTTTAGAAAATATCCACATATTTATCATTATTTTGATATTGTAAAACTTACTACATGATTAATAAAGCAAACTATATGAGTTGCCTGATCCACTAAGCAACTTTTAAAATTACATTTTAGGGGTGCCTGGGTGGCTCAGTGGGTTAAAGCCTCTGCCTTCAGCTCAGATCATGATCCCAGGGTCCTGGGATCAAGCCCCATATCAGGCTCTCTGCTCAGCAGGGAGCCTGCTTCCTCTCTCTCTGCCTGCCTCTCTGCCTACTTGTGATCTCTGTCTGTCAAATAAATAAATAGAATCTTTAAAGAAATTACATGTATGTAAATTTTATGTAAATTACTATATTCATGCAGAAATGTTCACAGTTTATAAGTGTAGTGTACAGTTTGATAAATTTTCACAAAGTGAACACAACTGTGTAATCAGCACCCAGTTGATGAAATAAAACTACTCATACCCCAAAGCATTCCCCTCATCACCCCTTCCTGATTGTTACCTTCCTACCCAAAAGTAACTACTATCCTGACTACTAACAGTATGGATTAGTTTTACTTATTTTTTAACTTTACACAAATGAAATTATACTTCAAATATATTTAAATTAAAAAAATAAAACAGTGGATTAGATAATTTTCATTCATGATCTAACACCCTAATATTGGGTGCCTGGGTAGTTCAGTTGGTTAAGCAACTGATCATGATCCCAGGGTTCCCAGCCCCACATCAGGATCCCCCTGCTCTGTGGGGAGCCTGCTTCTCCCTCTCCCTCTGCCTGCTACTCCCCATGCTTGTGCTCTCTCTCTCTCTGTCAAATAAATAAAATCTTAAAAAAATAAAACCCTAATATTAAAATCTAGGTTTATTTTTGCATAGTCTCTTACATTCTTTTTTTTTTTAAAGATTTTATTTATTTGACAGAGAGAGAGATCACAAGTAGAGAGAGAGAGAGAGGAGGAAGCAGGCTCCCTGCCTAGCAGAGAGCCTGATGTGGGACTCGATCCCAGGACCCTGAGATCATGACCTGAGCTGAAGGCAGAGGCTTAACCCACTGAGCCACCCAGGCAGCCCAGTCTCTTGCATTCTTTGTTTAGTTGTCTCTTTTTTGGGGGGAGCTCCTTTTTTGTAGTATAGACAGACTTTGTATGCAGTTTGGTTTCTTAATATATCATAAGCATTTTCTATATAGTTGTATGGCTTTTATCATTACAAAAGTTGCATGAGAATTACAGATAAATAAAATATAGGCAAGGAAAAGGAAAAATTGTGATCATTCTTAATGTTTATATAATGTATCATATTTCAGTTATTCTTCTATTGTTTTTTTTTAATATTTATTTATTTGACAGAGATCACAAGTAGGCAGAGAGGCAGGCAGAGAGAGAAATGGAAGCAGTCTCCCTGCTGAGCAGAGAGCCCGATGTGGGGCTCAATCCCAGGACCCTGGGATCATGACCCAAGCCAAAGGCAGAGGCTTTAACCCACTGAGCCACCAAGGCACCACTATTCTTCTATTGTTGAATGTTGTAAAGAATGTTTACTTGGATATAAAAATAATTTGGTGGGACGCTTCGGTGACTCAGCCGGTTAATCATATCCCTTCAGCTCAGGTCATGATCCCATGGTCCTGGGATTGAGTCCCACATCAGGCTCCTTGTTCAGTGGGGAACCTGCTTCTCCCTCTGCCTGCAGCTCCCACTGCTTGTGCTCTCTCTTTCTCTCTCTAACACACAAATAAATAAATGCATAAATCTTTAAAAAAAAATAGGCATATCTCCAGATTCCCAAAGGTAAGATTTGAAACGGAGTGTACAAATCTAACTGTTTTCCTTGGTGTTCTGTCCAAACTATTTTCCAAAAAAGTTTTGCTAAATAAAGGGAAGAAGGATTGCTGTCAGAATATGTGTACTGATAGCTCTGGCAGGTCCTAACTATCATTATATATTCTCATTTTTAAACTGCTAATTCAATAGGCAAAGAAATTTTAGGTCATTGTTTAAATCAGTTTGAACAATAATAAAGTACGTAATTGAAACATTTTCCCACAATTTTGGAATTATGCCTCATTTTATGCAAATGTCTTTGCCTTCATCATATATAATGTACTTTAATTCTACTGGTTCTTTTAGTTCTTGTATGTTATAGAGTACTACTTCCTCTAGTTTCTATTCATTTCTCCCATAGTAATATTTAATAGTGATTAGGTATTTATTATTTATTTCGTCACTTATATCCCCCTCTAGATTATAAATTTATCCAAGGAAGGGTCTATATTTTGTCCAGCTTTTTAATTCCAGCAACTAGTAGTACCTGGCATATAGTGGGCAGTGTCGGAAAAAGTTTAAAGAATCAATTAAGGGGTGCCTGGGAGGCTCAGTCAGTTAAGGTCCAACTCTTGATTTTAGCTGAGGTCATGATTTCAGGATCATGGCATCAAGCCCTGCATTAGGCTCCATGCTCACCACGGAGTCTGCCTAAGGTTCTCTTCTCTTTCTCCCTCTGTCCCTTCCCCCTGCTCTTTCTCTCTCTCAAATAAATAAAACCTTTAAAAAATAAAGAATAAATAGAATGAAACAATACGTATGGCAGTGCATCACAACTCTTTTTTTTTAAGATTTTTTTAATTTTGCAAGAGAGAGTGCCCACGTGAGCAGGGGAAGGGGCAGATGGAGAAGCAGATTCCCCAATGAGTAGGGAGCCCAGTGCAGGACTCGATCCCAGGACGCTGGGATCATGACCTGAGCCGAAAGCAGACGCTTACCCAACTGAGCCACCCAGGTGCCCCATCACAGCTCTCAGTAACTGAGAACAGCACACAAAGACATTGGTGGTATATTGTAAGATAGAAAGCTCATTCAAAGAAAATACGTATGGACCATGATACGAAACAAACCATTCCGAAAACAAGTCTCAACCATTATTCAAAAGTACCCTGTAACATGGTGCCTGTCTGCCTCAGTCAGTTAATCATCTGCCTTTGGCTCAGGTCATGATCTCAGGGTTCTGGGATCAAGTTGCACATTGGGTTCTGTGCTCAGCAGGGAGCCTCCTCCTCCCACTTTCCCACCCCTGCTTATGCTCTTGTTATCTCTCTCTCAAATAACTAAATAAAACCTTAAAAAAAAGTTACCCTGTAACAAAAGCCTATAGAAATGATCAAGTGTTATGTGTATCTGGATATAAAGAACCTCAGTAAGAAAAAGTAATCATTGGAGAAAACAACTTGTCCAAGCAACTAAAAGCATGATGAATGGGTATCATCCCTAAAAAGAGGCTATTGATGAGAGAGTGCAAGATGGTAGTGAAGGGATGAATAGACAAAGTATAGAGCTGATTATAAATTCAGGCCTTATCCGAGCACTTGTTTTTCCCTTTCTGCTTATTCATACCCACATGCGGTAGCCTACAATTTGCATGTGTGTACACGTAATTGATTTGGGCATTTTTTTAAAGATTTTATTTATTTATTTGACAGAGATCACAAGCAGGCAGAGAGTCAGGCAGAGAGAGGAGGAAGCAGGCTCCCCGCTGAGCAGAGAGCCCGATGCGGGGCTCGATCCCAGGACACTGAGATCATGACCTGAGCCGAAGGCAGCGGCTTAATCCACTGAGCCACCCAGGCGCTCCTGATTTGGGCATTTTTAACTGCTGTTTGTATTAACCAAACTGGAGGGTAAATCTCTTTTCTACTAGAACATACTGTATTTGCTTTAAAATTCAACTTTGCTTATTTTAGCATTCAACCGTGCCACATGGAACCTATTTGCATGAGTAGGTGATTTTGTATTTATGTAGTTTCCATATTAAGGTGAATCAAAATGAGGTGATGACATAGAAGATTCTCTTTTTTTTTTTTTATTAGAAAAGGACAAACTTAGGTAGTTGGGTAGTAATTTGAGCTTTAGAGGTTGATTGTTGAAATTCTGGAGAATTTTTGAAAAGTTATTTTTCAAATAAAAATTACTTGCTGTTCTGTCCAAATGGTGCGCATTTCAAGTGTATTCACTTCTGGAGGGTGGTTGAATATGCAAAAAGGCTATTTAATGGGTTTTTTTTTCAGCATAACAGAATTCATCATTTTTGCACCACACCCAGTGCTCCATGCAATCCATGCCCTCTCCAATACCCACCACCTGGTTCCCCCAACCTCCCACCCCCCGCCCCTTCAAAACCCTCAGATTGTTTTTCAGAGTCCATAGTCTCTCATGGTTCACCTCCCCTTCCAATTTCCCTCAACTCCCTTCTCCTCTCCATTTCCCCTTGTCCTCCATGTTATTTGTTATGCTCCACAAATAAGTGAAACCATATGATAATTGACTCTCTCTGCTTCACTTATTTCACTCAGCATAATCTCTTCCAGTCCCGTCCATGTTGATACAAAAGTTGGGTATTCATCATTTCTGATGGAGGCATCATACTCCATAGTGTATATCGACCACATCTTCCTTATCCATTCGTCTGTTGAAGGGCATCTTGGTTCTTTCCACAGTTTGGCCATTGCTGCTATAAACATTGGGGTACAGATGGCCCTTCTTTTCACTACATCTGTATCTTTGGGGTAAATACCCAGTAGTGCAATTGCAGGGTCATAGGGAAGGTCTCTTTTTAATTTCTTGAGGAATCTCCACACTGTTCTCCAAAGTGGCTGCACCAAATTGCATTCCCACCAACAATGTAAGAGGGTTCCCCTTTCTCCACATCCCCTCCAGCACATGTTGTTTCCTGTCTTGCTAATTTAAAATATATCAGAGCACCTGGGTGGCTCAGGCAGTTCAGCCTCTGACTCTCGATCTCAGCTCAGGTCTTGATTTCAGGGTTGTGAGTTCAGGCCTCCCAAAAAACAAAGTATATACAAGGTTGGAGTAATACATGCAAGCATGTCCAGGAAGGTTATTTCAAAGTACTTGTCAGAAAAACTCATATTTCATCTGTTAAATTATAGTGGGACATTCGTTAAAAATACTGATTTTCATTTGTACAAATGAAGTAATTTTCCAACCTTAATGTTTTTTTATTATACCTTCATAGTAAATAATTGTTACGGTGTACAGATGTAACATTTCCATTTTATATTTATTTTTAGATTTTATTTATTGATTTGACAGGGAGAGACACAGCAAGAGAGGGAACACAAACGGAGTGGGAGAGGGAAAAGCAGGCCTCCCACTGAGCAGGGAGCCTGATGTGGGGCTCAATCCCAGGATCCTGGGATCAACAACTGAGCCACCCAGGCACCCCTTATTTTGTATTTTTAATCACCCATCTTTTTTTTATTAAAGTGAAATTCACATAACATAAAATTAACTATTTTAAAGAGATAAATCCAGTGAAGTTTATTTTTTTAAAGATTTTATCTATTTATTTGACAGAGGTTTGACAGAGAGAAAGAGAGAAAGAGCACACGCAGGGAGAGCAACAGGCAGAGGGAGAGGGAGAAGTAGGCTCCCTGCTAAGTGGGGATCCTGACATGGGACTCGATCCCAGAACCCTGGGATCATGACCTGAGCCGAAGACAGACGCTTAACTGACTGAGCCACACAGGTACCCCTCCAGTGACATTTAATACATTCATAACGATTCCCTATTTAAGTAACAGGTTTGTTTTTTAATTGAAAGTTGAAGATTTGTATATTCGTTGTAATTTTCCTTTTTTTTAAGATTTTTTAATTTATTTATTTGTTAGAGAGAGCGAGCGAGCGAGCACAGGCAGGCAGAGTGGCAGGCAGAGGGAGAAGCACGCTCCCTGCCAAGCAAGGAGCCCGATGTTGGACTCGATCCCAGGATGCTGGGATCATGACCTGAGCCGAAGGCAGCCACTTAACCAACTGGGCCACCCAGGTGTTCCTCATTATAATTTTCTTCATGAAAGAACAGAAATATTAAAGTGGTATGTCTTTTCTATCTGTGTGAATTTCTCCTTAAACAATTTTTCTAAGATGGTGGTGTTACCTTAGGGATGGTGCTGTTATGTGAAGCTGCTACATCTGACATGGATATTGGAAAGCGAAAAAGTAAGTTATATCATATGCCAAAATATAAGTTCTACCTTTTTAATTTATTTTTTATTGTTGAAGTATAGTTGACATACAATGTTAAATAACAATTCTGCCTTTAATACAGAAAAAAATATCCTCTTAATCACTTCCCCCTCTTAGTTATAGGAATATTATTTTACTACTTGATTATTTAAAAAGTAACATAAACTTATTGTAAAAAATGTGGGGTGAAATCTGATTTATGAAACATTTGTGGGGAGAATTACCCATTATTCCATTATTGAGAAGCTAAAAATTTTAATGTTTTAATATATTTTCTTCCATTTGTAAAAACATATTTAAAACTCTGTATAAAATTTTGAATCTTGTACCCCCACTTTTAACTGGAGTTAAATAATTCACTAATAAATATTTTCCTGTACATAATTTTAAATTTGTACTGTATGCTGTAATTTAACTATTATGATTCTGTCAAATATTTAGGTTTTTTTCGAACTTCCATTATAATAAATACTTCTTTAGTGACTGTCATAGTATACTAAGCTTTATTCTCATTTCATATGAACTCTCTATGGTAGATTCCTAAAAGTAGAATGACTATATGGTCCTCTGTAGTAGTATTTTTAATCCCCTTGATATTTTAAACTGATGATGCTAAATTGTTTCCCCAGATGTTACAGCTGAGATTCCTACTAGTGGTAGGATGCTTTGTCAGCATTAGCTAAGCTCATTAAAAATTGTGTGTGTGTGTGTGTGTGTGTGTGTGTACTTGCTAATCAGATAAGGGGCAAATGTTATTTTGTACTTTGGTTATTTTTTTAAAAGATTTTATTTATTTATTTGACAGAGATCACAAGTAGGTGAAGAAGCAGGCAGAGAGAGAGAGGGAGGGAAGCAGGCTTCCTGCCAAGCAGAGAGCCCGATGTGGGGCTCGATCCTGGGACCCTGGGAACATGACCTGAGCTGAAGGCAGAGGCTTAACCCACTAAACCACCCAGGCGCCCCTGTACTTTGGTTATTAATGAAGTTGAATATTTTTCTGAATGTTTATCAGCTGTTTATGTTTTCCCTTCTATAAAAAGTCTTTGTCTTTTGCCATTTACATATTATTCTTAGTACTTTTTATATTGGTTTGGATGGACTTTTTATATATTAAAATATTCACACATTGGTATTTGTTGCAAATAAATGCTAACAGTGTAATTTTATTTCACTCATATAAAATACGTTTAAGTCAGAGTTTTCCCTTTATGGCTAAAAGGGTGTATGTCATCAAATTAACCTCTCTAAATATAGTCTACTTGTTTATTTGAAAAAATGTCATGACATTGGATTTCAAATTTAGGAGATTCTTATTTTGCTGAATTGAAATGAATTTTTACATATTGCAAAAATAGAACTAATGTATCAGTTTTTTATCCAGTCAGTATAAATCCTTTCATTACCTGACTTTTAAAAATTTGCCTATTTCCGTATTCATTATTGGAAAAAGGCCCTCTGAATACTACACTGGTAGTATGAATTAATTATAAAACACTTTAGTGGCACATTAGAATAATCACAAGTAATAATAACAAATACTTATTTAATATTTGTTATCTACCAGAAACTGCCCTAAACACTTTTAGATAAATTATGTGAAAAAAGTAGAATACAAATGTAAATACACTGATATTGTATATACACACAGGGGTGTGTGTGTGTGTATTAGATAAAAATGACTTCTACAATGCTCATGTGTTAATACTTATTAAAAGATATGTGTAACATTTTCATTTTAGCCCCTAATTATATTATGTGAAGATTTAAAAAGGAAAAAGAATGGCTCCCTAAGTATAATAAGACTAAAAATTGTTTTTAGAGTCAGCCAATAAGTATGTTTCCCTAGAATTTCCAAGGGTGTAGAATGCATGCTTCCCCACATCCCCACCACTATGCTTCTTAGCAGTCTTAGTTTCAGGACTTGAAACAGCCTCAAGTTATGAGAATCATAGCTGAGCATTGTGGGATCGGCATCCAGAGTTAAGATTGTTAACTGCTATGTGAACCAGAGCATATGAGATTAATGGAGAGAGCTATGAATTTAGGACCAAGATTCATGGTATTTCCCCCTCATTATTCAAATGAGGAATCCACGTTGAATGAGTTCCTTATGTAGGCGGTGTAGTTACCTATAAACCAATAAAGTACTTTCAAGTGAGGGTGTCACAATGATGTTGTTAGATGTCTTTTTTATTTAAAGATTTTATTTATTTATTTGACAGAGATCACAAGTAGGCAGAGAGGCAGGCGAGGCGGGGGGTTGGGGGCAAGCAGGCTCCCTGCTGAGCAGAGAGCACGATGCGGGACTCGATTCCAGGACCCTGAGATCATGACCTGAGCTGAAAGCAGAGGCTGAACCCACTGAACCACCGAGGCGCCCCAGATGTCTTTAAATCAATATCAATACCACGTTTTGTGTCATGTGTTAATACTCATTAAAAATATATTTAACATTTACCTTTTAACTCTTAATTATATTATGTGAAAATTTAAAAAGGAAAAAGAATTTCTCCCTAAAGTATCACAAGACAAGGTTTTTAGTGTCAGCCAATAAGTACGTTTCCCTAGATTTTCAGCTGCTGTATTAACACACAAAAGGCCACATTTAACGCTATAGAAGAAATTTAATAAGTGACTAAGTGATTATCTTGTTAGTAGTAAAATTTCTAACACAATTCTTTTTTGTTTAAAGATTTATTAGTGTGAGCATGCTCACATGCATGGGGGGAGGGGCAGAAGGAGAGGGAGAGAAGCAGGCTCTGCTGGGCATGGCGCCGTACTCAAGGCTCGATCTTTATTTTTCTTTTTTAAGATTTTATTTATTTATTTGACAGAAATCATAAGCAGGCAGAGAGGCAGGCAGAGAGAGCGAGGAAGAAGCAGGCTCCCTGCCAAGCAGAGAGGCTGATGCAGGACTCGATCCCAGGACCCCTAAATCACGACCTGAGCCGAAGGCGGAGGCTTAACCCACTGAGCCACCCAGGTGCCCCAAGGCTCGATCTTAAAACCCTGAGATCATGACCTGTGCTGAAATCAAGAGTCACACGCTTGACCTATTGAGCCAGCTATGTGCCCCTTTAACACTAAATTCTTGACTGTGATGACTTTATTATTTCACACAATTAAATTGCACAAGCATATAAATGGAACTACTCTATTATATTGTAATGGGTCAAATTAAATGGGAAGGCAGAATCCTAAAGATTTAAGAATGGGCATGGAAATTTTTGGAAAGTTGAGGTTTACCACTAAATTTTCACTCTTGGAAGTGTAGACTACCATTTATGCCCTAGTTCTTTATTACATCTAACGTGTTCATTTTACACTTTTGTTTTTCTGCAGTAATGTGTGTGGCTGGTATTGCACTTGTTGTATTATTCTTCAGTTGGATGCTCTCTATTTTCAGATCTAAATATCATGGATATCCATATAGGTATGATTATTTTACACTTACATAGTGATTACCTATACTTAAAATGATTAGAGTTGCTGTTGCTTTGTAATATTTTTTTTCCTTTACCTCCAAACTGTTCTAGCTTCTAAAGCAGATATAAGCTTTAACTTAAGTGTGTTGCATATAAAAGTTAACTTAAGATAATTATGATACAGTGGACAATAGTATGTGATTTCTCAGGAACATTTTTGAGAGTTATTCTGACATCACCTAATTTAATCTAGAAATCTGAAGAACACTTAATGGTTAGAATATTTTATACATTGTCTTCATACTCTACTTTCTCTTGAGCAAATTATTTTTTAATGTTTTTTAAACTTCACACATCTCTACTTTTTAGGGCTCTTTAGATTGCATAAACAACATTTTTTTTAGAATCCAGTTTATAAAAAGTATAGGAAGGAGTGTTCAAGAAGATCTGTCTTGAAATGTTCATAGTGATCTCTGAGGCTCAGGGAAGAAATTAACTCCCCTGATCCTAAATTCTTGATTTGATTCTGTTAATAGCCACAAGAAATATACCTACATAATGGGGGATGTTGTGAGTTAGTTTTATCATCTGAGTGCCAGGTACCATAATTCATGTTCTTTTAATACAACATTGTCCTGTTGTGTAAAGCATTATGGACACTAAAGATAAAGTATATCAAGTGAAATTTTTAAAAAAGATTTTATTTATTTATTTGAGAGAGAGTGAGAGAGAGAACATGAGAGGAGAGAAGGTCAGAGGAAGAAGCAGACTCTACATGAAGTTGGGAGCCTGATGCAGGACTGGATCCTGGGACTCCAGGGTCATGACCTGAGCCGAAGGCAGTCGCCCAGCCAACTGAGCCACCCAGGCACCCCAGGAGCCCCTTTAGTAGACAATTTTGAACAACTCTCCGGTTGATTCATTATATCATGACATTCCTGGATGCCTTTTGATCAGTGAACAACATAGATTAATCTTCTTTTGCATTTTGTTTCTTGCAAACTTACTTAATTTTATTTCTTTTTAAGTTTTTACTTAAATTCTAGTTAGTTAACATACAGTGTAATACTAGTTTCAGGTGTACAATACAGTGATTGAACACTTCCATACAATACCTATTGACACCTCTTTTGTCTAAAATCAAGATGCTTATCACAAGTGCACTCCTTAATCCCCATTACCTTAACCCATCCCCCCAACTCACCTCCCTTCAGGTAACCCTCAGTTTGTTCTCTATAGTTAAGAGTATTTTTGATTTGCCCCTTTTTTCCCCTTTTGCTTGTTTTATTTCTTAAATTCCACACATGAGTGAAATCATATGTTATTTGTCTTTCTCTGACTTATTTCACTTAGCAGAATACTCTCTGGCTCATCCATGTCATTGCAAATGGCAAGACTTCCTTCTTTTTTATGGCTCAGTGATATTCTATTGTGTATATATGCCCCATCTTCTTTATCTGCTTATCAGTTAATGGACACTTGGGCTGGCAAATGTAACTTAATTTTAAGAACAAAACCTACTAGAACTTTGATTCTTGATTTATTCTTCTGTGTATTTATATTTTAAAATAATTTCTTCTTTATAGAATACTAACTGGGATGCAAGGGTAATCTTGCTGGGATTTCTATTTCATCACCATGGTTGATCCAATTATTAATCATTGTCTCTCTTCATGAGATTTTTTTTAAAACAAGTTTATGTCTATTTCCTTCTCTTCTAAGACTATCTTAATATGTTGGCATTTCTCACTTTTTGTTATTAATACTCAAAGTTTATTATACATGCACCCAAATGCTCTTTCGTCTAAAATCAAGATATTTATTAGAAGTAAGGCCCATTGTTTTTTTAGAGACTAATAGATTCTTTTAATATTTTTGTTTCAGCTTTCTGATGAGTTAAAAAGGATCCCAGAGATATGTAGACACTGGAGTAATGGAAATTGAAAAATGAAAAATGTGTGTGTGTTTGAAAAGAAGAATGAAACTTGTGTATTTTGTATTACCTCTTTTTTTCAAGTGATTTAAATAGTTAATCATTTAACCAAAGAAGATTTGTAGTGCCTTAACAAGCAATTTCTTTTCAAAATCATGAAGTATTTGGATACAGTTCTCCTTTTAACCTTCCCTCGCTGATGAACTGTATGTATAACATTTAATTTAGTAGAATTAAGTACATTATAAAAATTTTATAACTACATTTGAATTAGAACAAGGTTCAGAACTGCTTTAGTTAACTATTGGCCATCTAATTTTATATTATCTTATCCAAAGGTAGGGAAAAAGAGTCCTGACCAGGTGTTCCTACATATGCCTATTACAGACAAATGCATCAGGAATGCATTCTTAGCTGTTTCATATTTGCATGGATGTGTATACTTTGCACATCTTTCCTTTTGGGCAGAAAAATCATTATGTGCTATGTGATCTTCTGACACGCCTAGCCTTTAGAAAAGAAGACTAGCCAGTCCTCTCCCTCCTTCATGTTTCCTACTGAAATACAGTGCTAGCTATGCTTCTTGGTAGCTGTAGACATTAAAAAGTCTAAATACAGGATTATGATTTCTGCATGAGTGTGGTGTTAACTCCATTTATTTTGAAAGATTTCAGGTTCATTCTGTCTCCTTAATTTATTTAAGGTAGGCCCCTCTAATAAAAATGTAGCTTAGTGCTAAAATCAGTGTAACTTAAAAATGGTCTAAACTGTTTCTACAAATTAGAGATTGTCATTTCTTTCATCATTTGTACCTCACAGAAAAAGATAGGTTCATCTAGTTAAGTCAATTCCTGTATTATAGTTCTAATGTATTTCATTAACCCTTCTTTTTAGGAAAATGACTCCCCTAGATTGGGAAAAGCATATCCTGATATATTGAGTTGTTGCTTATGAATAGAAAGTAAATTGTTTCTTGAAAGTTATGTTTTTGCTATTATTTTAGCCTTCATCCTTTCACTTGAAGTGGAGAAACAGTAAACATTTTAAGAGGTTTTGAGTTTTGTCTTTTTTCTGTCAGTGGAAATAACCATATATGCTAACCAAATTTTTGTGAAGAGTGAAAGTTGATGGTTATCATTAGATCTAGCAATAACCTTCCCCATAGTTTCACTATTATGGAAATATGATAATAATGACTGTGAAAAATTTAAAATCTTAGAAGTATTATGTCAAAATAATACTTTGCCTACTATTTACCATCTGATAACTTTCCCATGTGGTCTAGAAGTCTTATATAATAGAGATTTGTAGAAGAGATTAATATAATTGCCTAAGAAGAAATGTTTTATGTGGCTTTTTTGTTTTTGTTCCAAGATTTGGCAGGTCAGGGCATATAGTTGACCTTTTTACTCTTTAGTGGTTCCACTTTTTGTTAATTACTTCCCTATAAATTGTGTGATTCTGGATTCCTTATCTGCTGTTCTTATAATTGTCTCAGGCCAAATAAATTTATGCTGTGATTCTTATGACATTTGTATGAAGATGCCCTGATTTGTACAAATTGACCAGGGTAATACTACTGCCATGTAATCTGTATAGCTCCCTATATGATGTGCCATGAGCATCAAAAGAATGACGCTTTTTTGTATTTGTTTTGTCTCCCTTAAGAGCACATTTTTCTTGTGGAAGGAGAAGAATTGCATTCTGGCTAAAATCTGTAGAGCACAGATTTACTAAACTTAGAGTTACTTTTGTGGAGATTTTGAAGTTTGCTTTCATCTGAAGTGCCTTATGTAGACTCTTAATTTACTTTTCTAGTAATTTTTGAATATTTGTTATGCATTTTAAAAATACTATTCAAAATGACACATTGTAGTAGCAAAGATAACCAAATGTCTGGCTGTTTGCTTTTTGACCACATCAATAAACTTTTACAATCTAAACTCTTAATTTTTTTTATTAACATGTAAAGAAGGGTGAATTTAAAACATTAAATTAGGATTATAATATTAGGTTATTTCAGTTTTTAAAAAAGATTTATTTATTTATTTATTTGAGAGAGGCATGCGCTCGAGAGCAGGCAGAGGGGCAAAGGGAAAGGGAGAGAATCTTAAGCAGATTCCCTGCTGAGTGTGGATCCTGATGCCGAACTCCATCTCACAACCCTTAGATCATGACCTGAGCCAAAATCAAGAGCCAGTCACTTAACAGACTGAGCCACCCAGGTGCCTCTGGGCTATTTCATTTTGGGTGAAAATATAATTAAATTTCTACAGTAAGTTTGATAGGCCAATTTCCTTAAGTATTTCTTTTTTTTAGGATTTTTTTAAATTTATTTTCAGCTTAACAGTATTCATTGTTTTTGCACCACACCCAGTGCTCCATACAATCTGTGCCCTCTCTAATACCCACCACCTGGTTCCCCCAACCTCCCACCCCCTGCCGCTTCAAACCCCTCAGATTGTTTTTCAGAGACCATAGTCTCTCATGTAATACTCCTTAAGTATTTCTAAATTGAGATACATTCTTCCAGGATTCCATATGTTATCTTTCATTAATGTTGTTGCCCAATAGGTTAGTTAAAACAGCCAGGATAAGTAGGTGAATGGCTGTCTTCAATGGTTGATCTAGTTTTGTCCCAGTCGGTGAACACTGTGACTAGGTCATTACCTTTTTGTACTAAATAATTGATTTGAAACAGTTACCCAGACGGATTATGACAGTATATGAGACTGAACAACAGTACATTTGCAAACATGGAATGGGAACACTGGACAGGAAGCAGAGAGATCTAGCTCTTAAATAGATTTTAGTTCTTATTCTCTGTCTAGCTATGTGACCATAGGCAAGTCACTTGCAATAGGTTCTCTCAGGACCTATTTCTTTATTCTAATGCAAGTGCTTTGGACTAAATTACTTCAGTGTTCCTTCTAGCACCACTGTTTTAGGTGCAAAATATTAAAGATATAGTTAAATTTGAACATGTATCATTTGTGATATTCAGGGTTTGGTATTGAATTAAATCAGTTGAAATGTAGGATGTTTTGTAATCAGATTTCTGACGAAGCTGTGAAATGCTTGAGACCATTATAGCTGCAGGTTGTTTAATATGCATTGAAGTATTTTTTAGAAAGGATCTACTTGAAACTAATATGTTAGTATCAGATCTTGATTTAAATGCCCAAGTATAACCAAGAATGAAACCAACTGTAGCAGTATGTTAATATTATAGAAAATCAAAGCCAAAGGAACCATAAATACCATTTAATCAGTCCCTTCATTTTGACTGCTAAAGAAAATCTGCCTTAGATAGGTGACACAGCTCACCAAAGGTTGTTCCAAGGAAAGCTATGGGTTTCCAGTTTTGCTGCGAATTTCCTATGGATTAGGTTTCAGTGTGAGATGTAAATTATTCCCTGGAGACATGGAAATCATAATTAGTCTACCTTGATTGTTTCCTGACATCAAGACCCTGAGAGAAGGGTGCTAATGAGAAAGGCATTTCCCTAGGACGGCTGATGTAGGCTTCAGAAGAAGGGAGGAATTTCAATGGACTCTCTTTAATCTGTGGAAGTAGAATTTAGGGGCACCTGGCTGGCTTAGTCAGTAGAACATGGAACTCTTGAGTTCAAGCCCCACATTGGGCTTAGAGCTTACTTCAAAAAAAATGGTTAAGATGGCAAATTGTATGCATATTTTACCACACATCAAAACTAAAATAGTTATGCCTTGGCCTCAACCCCATGTTGGCATCTACTCACTGACACCACTTCGTATTTCATTATTGTCCTGAAAATATGAGTACAGCTGGAAAAGGTATGACTTATGGTTAAAATGTTGAATCATGGTCTTCGGGCTCTTTGGGGGGACAATTTAAAGACGTTCAGGTAAACCCTGCCTGCATAGTCAGTGATGATTAGTATATTCCAATGAATGCTTTGTAAATGACTTATATCTGGAAGAAACTCCTCAGGATATGTGGGCATCACCAAATATCCAGACTCAGAATGATCCGTTTGGTTTGAGCCTTCCAGTTCATGATGTCTGGCCATGGCTCTGCAGCCAGCAGTCACAGCTAGAGAACTTCAGGTCTGAAGTTCTTTTTGTGACCCTCAAATAAAATTAATGAAATGTTCCCCCCCACCAAACAGCTCAAACACAATTTCTGGGAAGTTTTCCTGACCTCCCACTTTGAGTTCTATACCCCTCCTCTTTTATTTTGTGCATGCTGAGGTCTCTTATTCTATCTTGTAGTTACCTCTTTTCTCCCCTAACTGTAATTCCCTTGAGAACAGGAATATTGTCTTACTCTTCTCTGTATGCTCATTTTCTAAAATGGCTGCATAGTACATGCTCAGTAAAACTACAGATTGAATAAAGAAAAAAAGGTCTTTGCTCTTGAGTTGTTTACAGTCTTGTGGAAATAAACAAGAAAACAAATGCAGTCCTATGTGCTGGTGGGAGAATACATGTTATGGGTACAGAGAAAGGTTTCATTACTTTTTTGGGATTGGGATGGGAGGCAAAGGGAGAGGTTTCTGTGACAGAAATTGAAAATTTAAAAGATAGATTTTTAAGGTACTGAAATGCCAAAATATTCTTTTGTTTTGGTCCCTGCCCCCACCTAAATGACAAAATATTCCTGCAAATATAGTATTGTATCACTTCAGTACTTAAAATCTGAAGTCAGAGTCATTTACATCCTGAGTCATGCCCAAAGAGTTACATGGTTCTTGAAAACTTCTCTATGAACAACATGCACACTTAAAAAATATATTCTTACCACCGTTATCCCTTTTCTTGTTTTAAAATTCTCTCATCATACCTCGTTTTAATTACCCGTTCCCGAGTTATCAGTAACTCCAAACACCTTTTCTTATGTTTATTAGTCATTTTTATTTCCCTTACAAACAGTTTGGGCCTCTATCTAACTCTCATGAAGTCTTCTTAGAACTGAGTGGTGGAGAAAGTTTAGAGAAACAGAAAGAGAGAATAGTATGGAAATCTGAGGAGAAAAGGAAAAAGAGGGAGGGTGGTTTCTAGGACCAATTCCAAGACCCCTGAAAACCCAAGTTCTGTTCCTCTCTGGTTAGACTTCCTCCTTTCTTCGCTTCTTGCTCCCTTAAATGTCAAATTCATTCTCATAAGGCTGACCTCTCGTCACTTCTTTTAACCGAGATTTTCTTTCTTTAAAAAAAAAAAGATTTTTTTAGAGAGAAGCAAGGGGGGAGGGCCAGAAGGAGAAGAGAGTCTTTTTTTAAAATTTTATTTATTTATTTGACAGGCAGAGATCACAAGTAGGCAGAGAGGCAGGGAGAGAGAGCGAGGAGGAAGGAGGCTCCCTGCTGAGCAGAGAGTCCGATGCAGGGCTCTATCCCAGGACCCTGGGATCATGACCCGAGCCAAAGGCAGAGGCTTTAACCCACTGAGCCACCCAGGTGCCCCAGGAGAGGAGAGTCTTATGCAGACTCCCTGCTGAACACAGAGCCCAATGCAGGGCTTGATATCACCACCCTGAGATCACAACCAGAGCCCAGAACAAGAGTCAGAACCTTAACTGACTGTACCACCCAGGTGCTGAGATTTTCTTTCTTTCTCTTTCCCTTTCTTCCTTTCTTTCTCTCTTTTATTTTTTTTTACTTCCTTTCTCTTTTTTTTTTATCCTTCTCTTTCTCTTCTAATTGTGTTATGTTAGTCACCATAAAATACATCATTTTTTTTAGATTTTATTTATTTATTTGACAGAGATCACAAGTAGGCAGAGAGGCAGGCAGAGAGAGAGAGCAAGAGAGAGCAGGGAGCAGGCTCCCTGCCGAGCAGAGCCCGATGTGGGGCTCGATCCCAGGACGCTGGGATCATAACCTGAGCCGAAGGCAGAGGCTTTAACCCACTGAGCCATCCAGGTGCCCCTACATCATTAATGTTTTTAAGATTTTGTTTATTTATTTGACAGAGAGAGAGGTCACAAGTAGGCAGACAGAGATAGAGAGGGGAAGCAGGATCCCCGCTGAGCAGAGAGCCCGATGTGGGCCTCAATCCCAGGATGCTGAGATCAGGACCTGAGCCGAAGACAGAGGTTTAACCCACTGAGCCACCCAGGCGCCCTGCATCATTAATTTTTAATCATTCTATTTGGAAAGATTCAAGCCAAAAGTATAAAGAACCCTTACTATTTCTCTCTGGCCCCCTTTCAGGTGTAATATCTGAGGACAACATGTAGATAGACAACTGTGAAAATTTTATCTCAGATTTTTATAAAATGCCAATGTTTTGGTAATATAAAAAATAAATCCTAAAGTATCAGTATTACCATTTTGCTATAGTCTCATATGTAGTAGGTTCAAGTCCCAACAGCTCAGCAGAAGAAAGGAAGATAGGGGCACCTGCTTCCTCCTCTCTCTCTGCCTGCCTCTCTGCCTACTTGTGATCTCTGTCTGCCAAATAAATAAATAAAATCTTTAAAAAAAAAAAGAAAGGAAGATAGAATTCCTTGATAGTGACTAGCTAGCTAGTTCTGTCAAATGTTAGTTCATATTAAGATATTATTAGGAATAAATGGCTGGAGGAGTTAAGATAGTGGAGGAGGAGGAGGAGGACCCTAAGCCGTCTCATCCTTTGAACACAGCTAGTTATCAAATCATTCTGAAGACCCAAGAAATCAATCAGAGGTCAGAGAGAACAAAAACTGCAAATCAAGGACAAAAGTGACCAACTTTAGGAAGGTAGGAGGTGCAGAGAATTGACTTGGGGGAGATAGAGCTGTTGGTATGGTGGGAGGGAGGGAGCTTTTTCTGGAGGCAACAGCAAAGTATAAGAAGAAGAACACAAAATAAGAACTTTAAGAAGCCTGTCACCATCGGGAACATGCCTGGCTTAAAGGTGCTTGGGTGGCAAAGGGGGGCAGAATCCCAGGAGTGACAGCAGGGTCTGAGGAACCCCTGAGTTGCAAGAAGAACAGGTGGAGCCAATTTGCTGCCCTATTTCCAGGCAGAGGATCGGGGAAGCCAGCTAGGAGACGCTGGTTTTGGTACTGATTCAATGCTCTGCTTTGCCATAAACTGTGAACCACTGTGTAGTTGTTAAACTGCTTTCCTGGGACGGGCTAGAAAATAGCAAAAGGGTGGTAAGACCCTCCACCAGAGGAAAAGCGTGGGTCTATGCCATAGGAGTCCCTCAAATTGGGAGTTTTGAAACTCAGTTGCCTGCCTGAGATCAAAAACCTTGGTCACAGGCAGGGTGAATGCAGGGTTCAGACAGAAACCTGGGACACAAGAAGGGTGATTGAATACTCTCCTGTGAGGGCTCACTGAAAAGTGGGGTGGCTCAAAATTTCGGTGCTGAAGCTAGAGAGCAGGGCTCTGGCATATTCATCCCTCCCATCAGCACTGAAACACTTCAGGGAGCAAAACAGCGTCGCCTAGTGGAGGATGGAGCCGCTTACGCCAAGCCCCAACCTTCTGCACCCTAGAAGCACATTTCCACTGAAACAAGACAGTCTAAGGATCAGCCCAGCAGGCTCTTACCCCAGAAGACCAGCACAAACAACACTCCCACTAATTCACAGAGTGCTGCAAAGCATCAGCTCTAGGAGAAAAGGAATCTAGCGTCGTTTTTACATTTAGTCTTTCTTCTTTATTTTTTCATTTCTTATTTTTCCAATTCCCTTTTTAAATTATTTTTAAGTTATTTACATATTTTTATCTATTTTTAATTTTCATTTTATTTTACTTTTTATTTTGAGATCTGCATTCTTTTAACAAGCACACCAAAGCACACACAAGATCTACTTGTGTTTTTTTTTCCTGTTGTTTTTGTTTTGCTTTGTTTCTTCCTTTGTTTTCTAGACAAAATGACTAGATGGAGAAATTCACCCCAAAAGAAAGAACAGGAAGTAGAACTCATAGACAGGGATTTAATTAATACAGATATAAAAAAGGTCTGAATTAGAATTTTTTCTTTTTATTAACCTGTAATATATTATAGGTTTCAGGGATACAGGTCTGTGATTCATCAGTCTTACACAATTCACAGCACTCACCATAGCACATATGCTCCCCAGTGTCCACCACGCAGCCACCCTATCCCTCCCACCCCCTTCCACTCCAGGAACACTCAATTTGTTTCCTGAGATTGAGATTCTCTTATGGTTTGTCTCCCTCTCTGGTTTTGTCCCCTTTCATTTTTTTCCTCTCTTCCTCCATGATCCTCTGCCTTGTTACTCAAATTCCACATATCAGCGAGATCATATGATAATTGTCTTTCTCTGATTGACTTATTTCACTTAGCATAATACCCTCTAGTTCCATCCACATCATTGCAAATGGCAATATTTCATTTTTGATGGCTGCATAATATTCCATTGCATGCACATGCACGTGTGTGTGTGTATGTATCACATCTTCTTTATCCATTCATTTGCCACGGGACATTTAGGCTCTATCCATAGTTGGGCTATTGTGGACATTGATGCTATAAACATTAGGCTGCATGTGCCCCTTCAGATCACTACATTTGTATCTTTAGGGTAAATGCCCAACAGTGCAATTGCTGGGTCATAAGGTAGCTCTATTTTCAGCTTTTTGAGGAACCTCCATACTGTTTTCCAGAGTGGCTCCTGACTTGTTAATTTTAGCCATTCTGACTGATGTGAGGTGGTATCTCATTGTGGTTTTGATTTGTATTTCCCTGATGCCAAGAGATGTTGAGCACTTTTTCATGTGTCTGTTGGCCACTTGGATGCCTTCTTTGCAGAAATGTCTGTTCATGTCTTCTGCCCATTTCTTGATTGGATTATTTGTTCTTTGGGTGTTGAGTTTGATATAATTTTGGTATAAGTTCCTTATAGACTTTGGATACTAGCCCTTTCTCTGATATGACATTTCCAAATATCTTTCCCCATTCTCTCAGTTGCCTTTTGGTTTTGTTGACTTTTTCCTTTGCTGTGCAAAGCTTTTTATCTTTATGAAGTCCCAATAGTTCATTTTTGCTTTCGTTTCCCTTGCCTTTGGCAATGTGTCTAGGAATAAGTTGCTGCAGCTGAGGTTGAAGAGGTTGCTGCCTGTATTCTCCTTTAGGATTTTGATGGATTCTTGTCTCACCTGTAGGTCTTTCATCCATTTTGAGTTGATTTTTGTGTACCTTGTAAGAAAATGATCCAGTTTCATTCTTCTGCATGTGGCTGTCCAATTTTCCCAACACGATTTGTTGAAGATACTGTTTTTTTTTTCCCAGTGGATATTCTTTCCTGCTTTGTCGAAGATTAGCTGACCATGGAGTTGAGGGTCCATTTCTGGGTTCTCTATTCTGTTCCATTGATCCCTGTGTCTGTTTTTGTGCCAGTACCATACTGTCTTAATGATTACAGCTTTGTAATAGAGCTTGAAGTCCGGAGTTGTGAGGCCACTAGCATTGCTTTTCTTTTTAAACATTCCTCAGGCTATTTGGTGTCTTTTCTGGTTCCATACAGATTTTAGGATTATTTGTTCCATTTATGCAAAAATACTTGATGGTATTTTGATAGGGATTGCATTAAATGTATAGATTGCTCTGGGTAGCATAGACATTTTCACAATATTTGTTTTTCCAACCCATAAGCATGGAATGTTTTTCCATTTCTTTGTGTCTTCCTCAATTTCTTTCAGGAGCATTCTACAGTTTTCTGAGTAGAAATTCTTTTTCTCTTTGGTTAGGTTTATTCCTAGATATCTTATGGGTTTGGAGGACTTGTAAATGGGATTGACTCCTTAATTTCTCTTTCTTCTGTCTTGTTGGTGTATAGAAATGCAACTGATTTCTATGCATTGATTTTATATCCTGACACTTCACTGAATTCTTCTATGAGTTCTAGCAATTGTGGGGTGAAAGTCATTTGGGTTTTCCACATAAAATATCATATCATCTCAAAGAGTCAGTGGCTTCTTTGCAGATTTGGGTGCCATTTATTTGTTTATTTATTTATGGTCTGATGCTGAGGCTAAGACTTCCAGTTCTATGTTGAATAGCAGTGGTGATAGTGGACATCCCTGCCATGTTCCTGGTCTCAGGGAAAAAGTTTTTCCCCATTGAGAATGCTATTTTCTGTGGGTTTTTCATAGATGGCTTTTATGATATTGAGGTATGTACCCTCTATTTGTACACTCTGAAGAGTTTTAATCACAAAAGGATGCTGTACTTTGTCAGATACTTTTTCTGCATCTCTTGAGAGTATCATACGGTTCTTTTCCTTTCTTTTATTAATGTAGTGTATCACATTGACAAATCCCACTTGGTCGTGATGAATAATCCTTTTACTGTACAGTTGGATATTATTAGCTAGTATTTTGTTGAGAATTTTTGCATCCATGTTCATCAGGGATATTGGTCTGTAATTCTCCTTTTTGATGGGATCTTTGGTTTTGGGATCAAGGTAATGCTGGCATCATAAAATGAGTTTGGAAATTCTCCTTCCATTTCTATTTTTTGGAACAGTTTCAGAAGAATGGGTATTAATTCTTCTTTAAGTGTTTGGTAGAATTTCCCTGGGAAGCCATCTCGCTCTGGGCTCTTGTTTGTTGGGAGATTTTTGATTACTACTTCAAGTTCCTTGTTTGTTATGGGTCTGTTGAGGTTTTCCATTTCTTCCTAGTTCAGTTTTGGTAGTTTACATGTCTCTAAGAATACATCCATTTTTTCCAGATTGTCTAATTTGTTGGCATATAGTTGCTCATAATACGTTTTTATAATTGTTTGCATTTCTTTGTTGTTGGTTGTGATCTCTCCTCTTTCATTCATGATTTTATTTATTGGGGTCCTTTCTCTTTCTTTTTGATAAGTCTGGCCAGGGGTTTATCAGTCTTATTAATTCATTCAAAGAATAAGCTCCTTGGTCTGTTGTGTTTTTTTGGTTTCTATTTCATTCAGTTCTGCTGTGATCTTTATTATTTCTCTTCTCCTGCTGGGTTTAGGCTTGGTTTGCTGTTCTTTCTCCAGCTCCTTATGGTGTAGAGTTAGATTGTGTATTTGAGACCTTTCTTGTTTCTTGAGAAAAGCTTGTATTGCTATATACTTTCCTCTTAGTATCACTTTTGCTGCATCTCAAAGATTTTAAACAGTTCTGTTTTCATTTTCATTTTTTTCCACGAATTATTAAAATTCTTCTTTAAGTTCCTGGTTGACCTATTCATTCTTTAGTAGGATGCTCTTTAGCCCCCAAGTATTTGAGTACTTTCCAACTTTCCTGTTGTGATTGAGTTCAAGTTTCAAAGCATTGTTGTCCTAAAATATGCAGGGAAGGATCTCAATCTTTTGGTACTGGTTGAGATCTGATTGACTCAGGATGTGATCTATTCTGGAGAATGTTCCGTGTGCACTAGAGAAGAATGTGTATTCTATTGCTTTGGGATGGAATGTTCTGAATATATCTGTGAAGTCCTTCTGGTACACTGTGTCATTTAAAGCCCTATTTCCTTGTTGATCTTTTGCTTCGATGATCTGTTCATTTCAGTGTGTGGGGTGTTAAAGTCTACTTTACTATTATACTATCATTGTATTGTATTACTGTTGATGTGTTTCTTTGATTTTGTTATTAATTGGCTGTCCCCATGTTAGGGGCATAAATATTTAAGTATGATATAGTCTCCTTCCTCATCTCTTATTATAGGCTTTGGTTTAACATCTAATTTGTCTGATGGATGGATTGCCACCCCACCTTTCTTTTGATGTCCATTAGCGTGGTAAATAGTTTTCCATCCCTCCCTTAAAGTCTGGAGGTGTCTTTGGGTCTAAAATGAGTCTCTTGCAGATAGCAGATTGATGGGTCTTGTTTTTTTTGTTTGTTTGTTTGTTTGTTTGTTTTTTGGTGTTTTTTTTTTATCCAATCTAATACCCTGTATCTTTTGACTGGGGCATTTAGCCCATTTATATTCAGGGTAACTACTGAAATATATGAATCTAGTGTCTGCAAGGTGACTGTTACTGTGCATTGTCTCTGTTCCTTCCTGCTCTATGTTACTTTTAGGCTCTCTCTTTGCTTAGAGGACCTCTTTCAATATTTCTTGTAGGGCTGGTTTGGTGATTGCAAATTCTTTAGTTTATGTTCGTCTTGGAAGCTTTTTATGTCTCCTTCTATTTTCAATGACAGCCTAGCTGGATATAGTATTCTTGGGTGTATTGACCTAGAACTTAAAATGATTATAAGGATACAAGCTGGAGTTGAAAAAGCATGGAAGACACTAGAGAATCCCTTACTGCAGAGATAAAAGATCTAAAATCTATTCCAGCCAAAACTGAAAATGCTATAACCAAGATGCAAACCTAAATGGAGGTCATAAAAATGAGGATGGACAAAACAGAGGAATGAATCAGTGATACAGAAGCTAAAATTATGGAAAATAATGAAACTGAGAAGAAGAGGAGAAAAGATAATGGATCATGAAGGTAGACTTAGGGAACTTAGTGACTTACTGAAATGAAATAGTATTTTTATCATGGGAGTCACAGAAGATGAGGAGAGAGAAAGAGGGGCAGAAGGTTTATTCGAACAAGTTATATCTGAAAACTTCCCTAATCTGGGGAAGGACACAGACTTCAAAATCCAAGAAACAAAGAGAATTCCCATTACATTCAACAAAACCTAACCATTGCCAAGGTGCATTATAGTCAAATTAACAAAATACACAGAAAAGAAAAGAATCCTGAAAGCAGGAAGGGGGAAAAAAATCCTTCACTTACAAAAGAAGTCAGATCAGGTTTGCAGCAGATCTGTCTGCAGAAACATGGCAGACCAGAGAACAGTGGCAAGAAATACTCAACGTGCTGAATGGGAAAAATATGCAGCCAAGAATTCATTATCCAGCAAGGCTGTCATTCAGGATAGAAGGAAAGATAAAGAGTTGCCCAGACAAACATAAATTCGAGTTTGTGACCACTAAATCATCCTTGGAAGAAATTTTTGAGGGGACTCTTTTTTGAATTTTACTTATTTTATTGAGAAAGAGAGAGAGAATGAGGGGAAGGGCAGAGGGAGAAAGAGAATCCCAAGCAGACTCCCCGCTGATGGTAGAACCCAACACAGAGCTCAGTCTCATGACCCTGAGGTTGTGTTCTGAGCTGAAACCAAGAGTAGGACACTTAACCAACTGTGCAATCCAGGCACCCTGCGGACTCCATGAGTGAAGGAAAAAAAAACCCAAAAACAACAAACACTAGAAAGGAACAGAAAACATCACTAGAAATACCAATTCTGCAGGTAACACAATGGCACTAAATTCATACCTTTCATATACCTGCAGATAGAAATTAAGGGGATAGAGAACCATCTATCCATCCTAATGGATGTAAAAAAAAGTTGGAATAGCTATACTTATATTAGACAAACTAGATTTTAAAACAAAGTCTGTAATGAGAGATAGAGAAGGGCACTATATCATAATTAAGGGGTCTATCCATCACGAAGATCTAACTGTAAATATTTATATTTAATATTAAATATATTTATTAATAATATTAATTATTAATTAATAACATATTTATTAATAGTATTATTTAATATTATTAAATATTAAATATTGTAAATATTCATGCCCCTAACTTGGGAGCACCCTAATATATAAATCAATTAATAACAAACATAAAGAAGCTCATTGATAATAATACAATAATAGTAGAGGACTTTACCATCCCACTAACAGCAATGGACACATCATCTAAGCAGAAAATTAACAAGGAAACAATGGCTTTGAATGATATACTGGGCTGTATGGACATAACAGATATATTCAGAACATTTCATCCTAAAGCAGCAGGATATATATTCTTTTTGAGTGCACATGGCACATTGTCCAGAATAGACCACATATGGGTCACAAATCAGGCCTCAACTGGTACAAGAAGACTGAGATCATACCATGCATATTTTCAGAACATACCACCATGAAAGTTGAAGTCCACCACAAGAAAAATTTGGAAAGACCTAAAGTACATGGAGATTAAAGAACTTACTAAAGAAATGAATGGGTTAACCAGTAAATTAAAGAAGAAATTTTTAAAAATACAGGGAAGCAAATAAAATTGAAAACAGGACAGTCCAAAACCTTTGGGATGCAGCAAAGGCAGTCCTAAAAGGGAAGCACATTGAGATACAGCCCTACCTCAAGAAGCAAGGAAAATCTCATTTACACAAACTAACCTTACACCTAAAGGAGCTAGAAAAGGAACAGCAAATAAAGCCTAAAGCCAGCAGGGAAAGGGAAATAATAATGATTAGAGCAGAAAAAATAATATAGAAAGAAACAAACAAAGACCCGTAGAGCAGATTAACAAAACTAAGAGCTGGTTTATGAGGCACCTGGGTGGCTCAGTTGGTTAAGGATCATAATGTTATTTTTGGCTAAGGTTATATCTCAGGATTGGGAGAATCAAGCTCCCTGTTGGGCTCTGCATTCAGCAGGAAATCTCCCTGAGATTTTCTTGCTCTCCCTCATCTTCTACCACCCCTTCCCCATGCTCACTCTCTCAAATCAATCAATCAATCCTTAAAAAAAATAAGAGCTAGTTCTTCAAAAGAATTAATAAAATTGATAAACCTCTAACCAGACTTATAAAACAGAAAAGAGGCAGGACCCAATTAGATAAAATCAGGAATTCTGAGGAGAGATCGCAACCAACACCACAGAAATACAATTATAACAGAATATTTTGAAAGTTATATGCCAACAAACTAGGCAACCTAGAAGGAATAGACAAATTCCTACAAATTTACAAACTACCGAAACTGAAAAAGGAAGACATAGACATTTGAACAGACCCATAACCAGCAAAAACCTGAATCAGTAATCAAAAAACTCCCAACAAACAAAGATCCTGGGCCATCTGGCCAAATGGATTTCTACCAGACATTTAAAGAAGAGTTAATACTGATTCTTCCCAAACTTTTCAAAAAAATAGAAATGGAAGGAAAATTGCAAACTCATTCTATGAAACCAGCATTACCTTGATTCTAAAACCAAAGACCACATTAAAAAGGAGACTTACAGGCCAATATGCCTGATAAACATGGATGCAAAAGTTCTCAATAAAATACTATCAAAGCAAGAGGCACCTGGGTACCTCAGTCAGCTGAGCATCCAACTCCTGATATTGGCTCAGGTCATGATCTTAGGGTCACAAGATGGAGCCCTGCATGGGGCTCCACACTCAGCAAGGAGTCTACTTCTCTTTCTTTCTCCCTCTCCATATGCCCTGAACCCTGCTCCTGTGTGCCCTCTCTCTAAAATAAAAAAATCTTAAAATAAAATACTAGCAAGTCAAATTCAAAGGTACATTTAAAAAATCATTCACCACAATCAAGTGGGATTTATTCTTGGGCAGTAGGGGTAGTTCAATGTTTGCAAATAAATCAAAGTGATACACCACATTAATAAATGAGAGCATGAGAACCATATGATCCTCTCAATAAACTCAGAAAAATCTTTTGACAAAATACAGCATCCTTTCTTGATAAAATCCCTCATCAAAGTAGGGACAGATGGAACAAAACTCAACATCATTAAGGCCATATATGAAAGACACACAGCTAATGTTATCCTCAATGGTAAAAACAAAACAAAAACAAAAACAAAAAAACTGAGAGACTTTCCTATATGGTCAGGAACAAGACAGGGATGTCCACTTTCACCATTACTATTTAACATAGTACTGGAAGTCTTATCCTCAGTAATCAGACAACAAAAAGAAAGAAAAAGCATCCAAATTGGCAAGGAAGAAGCTAAAGTTTCACATTTTGCCAATGACATTATATTCTATGTATAAAACTAGAAAGGCTCCACAAAAAAACTGCTAGAAGTAACATAGGAATTCAAGAAAGTTGGAGGATATAAAATCAATTTTCAGAAATATGTTGCATTTCTCTACACCAATAATGAACAAGCACAAAAAGAAATCAAGGAATTGTTCCCATTTACAATTGCACCAAAAATCACGAGATACTTAGAATAAATCTAACCAAAGAGGTAAAAGATGTGTCTTCTGAAAACTATAGAACACTCATGAAAGAATTGAAGAGGACAAAGAAATGGAAAAACATTCCATGCTCACAGGTTGGAAGAACATTGTTAAAATGTACTAACCAAAGCAATCTACATGTTTAATGCAATCTCTACCAAAACACCACCAGCATTTTTCACAGAGCTAGAATAATCCTCAAATTTGTATGGGACCACAAAAGATCCCAAATAACCAAAGAAATTCTGAAAAAGAAAAAACAAAACTGGAGACATCATGATTCAATATTTCAAGCTACATGACAAAGCTGTAGTCATCATGACAGTATCCTCCTGTCACAAAAACAAACACATAGATCCATGGAACAAAATAGAGAATCCAGAAATGGACCCACAATTTATATCATCAACTAATATTCGACAAAGCAGGAAAGAATATCCAATGGTAAAAAAAAAAACAAAACAGTCTCTTCAAATGGTGTTGAGAACATTGGACACCACATGCAGAAGAATGAAACTGGACCACTTTCTTATGCCATACACAAAAATAAATTCAAAATGGAGGAAATACTTGAATGTGAGACAGGAAAGCATCAAAATCCTAGTGGAGAACACAGGCAGAAACCTCTTTGACCTTGGCTGTAGCCAATACTAAACATGTCACTGGAGGCAAGGGAAATGAAAGCAAACATGAGCTATTGGGAATTCATCAAGACAAAAAGCTTCTGCACAGAGAAGTAAAGAATCAACAAAACTAAAAGACAGGCTATGGAATGGGAGACAATTTATTTGCAAGCGACACATATGATAAAGGGTTAGTATAAAGACCTATAAAGAACATGTGAAACTCAATACCCATAAAACAAGTAATCCAGTTAAGAAATGGGCAGAAGACATGAATAGACACTTTCCCAAAGAAGACATGTAGATGACTAACAGACACATGGAAAGATGCTCAACATCAGTCATCATCAGGGAAATACAAATCAAAACCATGATAAGATACCAGCTCACACCCTTCAGAATAGCTAAAATTAACAGTACAAGAAACAGCAGGTGTTGGTGAGGATGTGGAGAAATGGGAACTCTCTTAAACTATTGGTGGGAATGCAAACTGGTGCAGCCACTCTGGAGATGCCGAGATCATGTCCTGAGCCGAAATCAAGAGTCTGATGCCACCCAGGTGCCCCTGCACTGAATTCTACTTCATAATCCAATATTGCACTATTAACTAAAATTTGATTTAAAAAATAATATAAAATTATGACATGAAAAAAGGGAATAAATGTAATTAAAGATATGCAAGACATGCCCTGAAAAGTAAAAACATTGTTGAAAGAAATGAACACCTAAATAAAGGATATGCCCACTTCATAGATGTCAGAATTCAATAATATAAAGCCCTCAATTTTCATATCAATTCCAATAAAAATTTCACAGATTTTTTTAGGGTGTGAAGATTGAAATGCTGATTTTAAATTTTATATGGAATTGTGAAGGGCTAAAAATAACCAAAACAGAAAATAGCAAACACCTTGGAGGACCCATCCCTCCATAGAAACACTGAAAAAATTAGCAAAACTGTCAGTATCAACTTTTTCAGAACTTTGGAAAATAGTGAAAGGTTGAAAGCAATCAAGTGAATGCTGAATCAAGAAAAGGCAATTTAAGCATGGTAGGAGAGCGTCATTAGCCTTGCCGTATTTTCCCACTTTAGTGCTGCTGAGTCTTGAATTCAGCAGTCTGTGCTCTCAGTGTGGGTAGCCGGTCCCAGAGAGAGCAGAGCAGATTTTATTCCCAAAACATTGTGTTTAGGGTCACCTGGGTGGCTCAGTGGGTTAAGCCTCTGCCTTTGGCTCAGGTCATGATATCAGGGTCCTGGGATTGAGCCCCGCATCGGTCTCTCTGCTCAGCGGGGAGCCTGCTTCCCCCCACCCTGCCTGCCTCTCTGCCTGCTTGTGATCTCTCTCTCTGTCAAATAAATAAATAAAGTCTTAAAAAAAAACCAACGTTGTGTTTATCTATTTGACCTGTTTGTGTGTTCCCAGAAGGAATGGCACAAGGGGCTTTCCTTAGTTTCACCTAATTCAGAAGTCTCTCAGAGCAGAAAAGGAACCACAAGCAGGGTGTTCCTTGAAAATATTGAAAGACAAATGAACAAGCAACTGCTGCCTGGGGCAAAACATTTCAGTTGTGACAAACAATAGATCCACCAAAAATCTGGGAAGAAAAGCTGAGAAGACACTTACTTGGAGAAAAAAAAAAATTTATATGCCCCAAACAGGATACATACTCAGAAGAGACTTAAGAATTCTCTAAGCTTTCATCCTTGGCTGATCTTTATGCTCAGTGTGAGCAAGAATTGAAGACTAAGGCAGAGTTGTAAACAGACTGGCTAAGCATGCTCCAGGGGCACAGTTGGATCCCACACACTGCTTGCACAACAATAGTTTAGAAGGCTCACTAAGCAAAAACTACCAACTACAATGATCAACAACAAACCTAGAAAAGGAAAAGAGAATCTGGTTTCCAAAGTTACCACATTATTCAAAATGTTGTTTTCAGAAAAAAAATTATGTGACATAAAAAGAAATAAATAAGTATGACCCATTCACAGGGAAAAAAGAAATTATACCTCAGGAAGCCTATATATTTTATTTACTAGAAAAAGACTTTAAATCAGCTATTTAAATTATGTTCATAGAGCTAAATGAAACCATGTTCTAAGAACTGAGGAAAATCAAGTGAGCAATGTCTCACCAGAGAATGTCAATAAAGAGATAGATCATAACAACAAGAACAAAATGGTAATTATGTGAGTAAAGGATGATATGTTAACTAACCTTATTGTGGTAAATATTTCACAATGTGTATCAAATCATCATATTGTTATGTCTTAAACATATATGATGTTATATGCCAATTATATCTCAATACAGCGGGGAAAAGAGGCGCCCTCTGCCTTCAGCTCAGGTAATGATCTCGGGGTCCAGGGATGGAGCCCAGCATCGAGCTCTCTGCTCAGCGGGGAGCCTGCTTCCCGCCCCCCCCCCCGCTTGCCTCTCTGCCTACTTATGATTTCTGTCAAATAAATAAATAAAATCTTAAAAAAAATAAAGCTGGGAAAATAAAACACATTAATCTTGGGGAAAAAGAGATAAAGAGATATCACAAACAGGAACCAAATAAAAATTCTTTTTTTTAAAGATTTTATTTATTTATTTGACAGACAAAGATCAAAAGTAGGCAGAGAGGCAGGCAGAGAGAGAGGGAGGGAAGCAGACTCCCTGCTGAGCAGAGAGCCTGATATGGGGCTCGATCCCAGGACCCTGAGATCATGACCTGAGCCAAAGGCAGAGGATTAACCCACTGAGCCACCCAGGTGCCCCCCAAATAGAAATTCTTGAGCTGAAATATACAGTAGTGAAAATAATTTACTACTTCAAAAAGACATTTGAGCAAGCAGAAGAAAGAAATACTAATTAGGAAGATAAGCCGATTACAATTACCCAGTTGAAGAAGCACAAAGAAGAAAAGAATAAAGAAAACTAACAGAATCTAAGAGACATGTGTGATAGCATCAAGCACACCAATATACACATAAGAATCCCAGCAGAAGAGGACAGAGAGAAAAGGCAGAAAGAATGTATGCAGAAATAATGGCTGAAAATATACCAAATTTGATAGAAGAAATGAGCCTACATAAGCTCACCAAACTCCAAATAAAACTTGGAGCTCTAAGAAGCTCACCAAACTCCAAATAACATAATAATAAAATAAATACACATAAATAAAAGAAATAAATTAATAAAATAACACAATAATAAAATAACACAAAGAGATCCATACCAAGATGGACAGAAAGAGACTTCAAAGTGCCAAGAGAAAACTGATTTGTCACTTATAAGAGATCCTCAATAAGATCAACAGGCAATTTCTCGTTAGAAACCAAGGAGGTCGAAAAGCAGTGGGATGACATATATAAAGTATTGAATGAAAAAATATCTGAAACAGGAATTATATATATATTTTTAAAATATTTTATTTATTTGACAGAGAGAGAGAGCAGAAGCAGGGGGAGCTTCTGGCAGAGGCAGAGGGAGAAGCAAACTCCCCTGCAGATCAGGGAGCCCAATGCAAGATTCAATCCCAGGGCCCTGGGATCATGACCTGAGCCAAAGGCAGTCACTTTAACCAACTGAGCCACCCAGGGTCCCCTGAAACAAGAATTTTAGATCTGGCAAAACAATCCTTCAAAAATGAAGGAAAAATTAAGACATTCCCAGATAAAAGCAGAGAGCATTTGTTTCTAGTAGATCTGCCCAACAAGAAATACTAAAGGAAGTTCTTTAGGTTGAAATTAAAGTACACTATACAGTAACTGAAAACCATGTGAAGAAATAAAGATCACCAATAAAAGTAACTATGTGGGTAAACAAAAGCCAGTATTATTGCATTTTTTTATTCATATCTCCTCTTTATTTTCCAATATGATTTAAAATAATATGCATAAAACAATAATTATAAATGTATGTTAAAAGCACACAGTGCATAAAGATATATTTGATGAAAACAACATAAAAGGGGAAGGATGGAGCTGTAAAAAAATCACTGTTTTACATACAATTGAAGTTAAGTTGGCATTAACTCACAATATATTGTTGCAAGTTTAGGATATTTATTGTAATTTCCAAGATGGCCACTAAGAAAATAATGTAAAAATATGTAGAAAAAGAAATGAGAAGGGAATCAAAATGATACAGTCCAGAAAAAAAAATCAATTAAACACAAAAGTGAGTAGTAATGGAGGAATGAAGAATAAAGTATATATGACATATAGAAAATAAATAGCAAAATAGCAGAAGTAAGCTCTTCCTTATCACTAATTATTAAAATATAAATGTATTAATTTCTCCACTTAGAAGGCAGAAAATAGCAAAATGGGTTTAAAAAAGCTCACAATTCGGGGCGCCTGGGTGGCTCAGTGGGTTAAGCCTCTGCCTTTGGCTCAGGTCATGATCCCAGAGTCGTGGGATCGAGCCCCACATCGGGCTCTCTGCTCGGCAGGGAGCCTGCTTCTCCCGCCCTCTCTCTGCCTGCCTCTGTGCCTGCTTGTGATCTCTCTCCCTCTCTCTGTCAAATAAATAAATTAAATCTTTAAAAAAAAAACCTCACAATCCAACTATAGGCTGTCTACAAGAGACACACTCTAAATTCAAAGACACAAATAGGTCAAGAATAAAAGAATAGATAGAAAAACTTATTCCATGCAAATAGTAACCAAAGAGAGCTGGGATGGCTGTCCTAATATCTGACTTTAAGTCAAAAATTGTTATAAGTGACAAAAAAGACATTATGTACTAATAAAGTATCAATTCCTTAAGAGAATGTAATAATTATATATTGATAGAATTGAAGGAAGAAACAGACAGTTCTATAATAATAATTGGCAACTTCCGTATTCTACATTCAATAATTAATAAAACAAGAAGGAAGATCTTTAAAGAAATAGAGGGCTTGAACAACGCTATAAACCAATTACAATAAGAGACTCATACAGAAATCTCCACCCAACAATATCTTTTCTGACTACAATGGGACAAAATAACAAATCAATAAAAGAAGGAAATTAGGAAAATTCCTAAGTATGTGGAAATTAAACAGCCTACCCTAATTAAACAATTATGGGTCAAAGAAGAAATCACAAGGAAAGTCAGAAAATAATTTGAGATGAATGAAAACAAGAACATAAAGTACAAAAAACATGGGATGAACTGAAATTATTGCTCAGAGGGAAAGTTCTATCTGTAAAAGAATTAAATTTAAAAATTTAATATTTAAATTAAATTAAAAAGAAGAAAGAGCTCAAATCAATAACTTAATTTTATAACTTAAGTAACTAGGGAATAAGAAATTATAGCTATAAAAAAACCTAAATATAGAAAATTTATAGAAGTAGTTATACCAATATCTAGCAGAAGAAATACTAAAGATTAGATTAGAATGAAGACACACAAAATAGAGAATAGGATAAAAAAATAATTCAAAAACAGTAGAGAAAATTAACAAACTCAAATGTTGGTTTTTTGAAAAGATCAACATAATTGACGAGTGTTTAGTTACATTAAGAAAATGAGAGAGGACTTAAACTGCTTAAATTAGAAATAAAACTGAGGATATTACTACTAACATCACAGAAATAAAAAATATTATAATGTGATATTTTGAATAATTGTATGCCAAGTAATTACATAATCTAAATGAAATGGACAAATTTCTAAAAATGGACAGACTACCAAAGCAGCATCGAAAAGACATTGAAAATCTGAGGGTGTCTGGGTGGTGCAGTCTGTTAAGCATCCAACTCTTGGTTTTGGTTCAGTTCATGATCTCAGGGTCCTGAGATCAATCCTCACATTGCGCTCCATATATGGAGTCTGCTCAAGACTCTCTCTCCCTCAAATAAATAAATAAATGTTAAAAAAAATAAAGAAAATCTGAACATACCTATAAAAAGAAAGATTGAGTCAGTAAAAAACCTTCCGGGTTTTTGATAGATGGGTGGCTCAGTCGGTTAAGTGTCTGCCTTCCGCTCAGGTCATGATCCCAGGGTCCTGGGACCAAGCCCCTCATGGGGCGGGGGGTTTCTGCTCAGCAGAGAGACTGCCTCCCCCTTTACCTTTGTCTGCAGCTCCTCCTGCTCATGCTCTCTCTCTCTCTCTCTCTGAAATAAATAAATAAATAAATAAATAAATAAATAAAATTTTTAGTGTATGTGCTGCCAAAGCAAACGCAATAAATAAAATCTTAAAAAAAAATACTATTGGGGTGTCTGAGTGGCTCAGTTGTTTCAGTGTCTGCTTTCAGCTCAGGTCAGGTTCCCTGGGATCAAGTCCTGCATCAGGCTTCTTGCTCAGTGGGGATCCTGCTTCACCCTCTCCCTCTGCCTACCACTCCCCCTGCTTGTGTGCTCTCTTTCTCTGTCAAATAAATAAATAAATAAAATATTAAAAAAATACTATCAAATCAAACATGGCAGCATATTAAAAGGATTATACTCTATGACAAAGTGGGATTTATCCCAGAAATGCAATGGTGATACAAAACTAAATCAATGTAATATGCCACATTAATAGAATGAAAAAAAATACGCATCATCATGTCAACTGATGCAGAAAAAGCATTTGACAAAATTCAACACCCATTTATGATAAAAATATTGAAAACTAGGTATTGAAGGGAACTTTCTCAACATGATAAAAGGGTATTTATGAAAAACACATACTAAGGTTTTAAGGTAGAAAGCTCAGAAAGCTTAACCATAGCATTAGAATTTGGGGAAAGCACTTTTTAAAAAAAGATTTTATTTCTTTATTTGAGAGAGAGAGAAAAAGAGAGTGCACAAGCAGGTTGGGTGACAGGCAGAAGGAGAGGGAGAAGCAGACTCCCCACTGAGCAGGGAGACAGATGTGGGCCTGGATACCAGCCCTCTGGCATCATGACCTGAGCTAAAGGCAGACACTTAACCAACTAAGCCACCCAGGTGCCCCGGAAGAGCACTTTTAAAAAATAATACTGAGCTGGAGTGCCTGGGTGGCTCAGTCCATTAGGCACCTGACTTTGACTCAGGTCATGATCCTAGGGTCCTGGGATTGAGCCCCATATCTGGCTCCTGCTCAGTGGGGAACTTGCTTCTCTCTCTCCCCAAGCCCCTGCTTGTACTCTCTTTATCTCTCTCTCTCAAATGAATAAATAAAATCTTAAAAAAATAATTTTGAGCTAAGGTTTATGTTGGCATAATTGCTATTTGAATTCATATTTGCTAGCAGAAAATGGATAGTTCTGTTGTTTCTCACAACAGTTAAAATTATTTAACTTTCTCCCATCAACTTTATAATATATTCTCATTGTGGGAAATTTGGAGAAAATGGAAAAATAGAAAACAGGAAAAAAAAATCACTCAGACATATCACCTGAAGATAATTAACCTTCATGTCTTTGGATGTATCATCCAGGACTCTTTGCCCTATTAGCACCTTTTCTTTAGAATAGAATTTTAGGGGGTGTCTGGGTGACTCAGGGGGTTAAGCATCCCACTCTTGTTTTTGGCTCAGGTTATGATCTCATGGGTTGTGGGATTGAGTCCTCCATTGTGGGGGGCTCTGCACTCAGTGGGGAGTCTGCTTGAGGTTTTCTCCTTCTGGCCCTCCCCCACAACATGTGCTCTCTCTTTCTCATAAATTTAAAAAAAAATCTTCAAAAAGATAAAATGGGATTTAAAAAATATTCAGGGTAAATCCTGTATTTCTGTAACTGAAGGCAATACTTTAATGATTTGTATCATTCATATTGTCAGTGGTCATTGACTTTGCCCATTTTTGTTAAAAGATTTTATTTATTTATTTGACAGAGAGGGATCACAAGTAGGCAGAGAGGCAAGCAGAGAGAGAGAGGAGGAAGCAGGCTCCCTGCTGAGCAGAGAGCCCAATGTGGGTCTCGATCCCAAGACCCTGGGATCATGATCTGAGCTGAAGGCAGAGGCTTAACCCACTGAGCCACCCAGGCACCCCCGACTTTGCCCATTTTTTTTTAAAGATTTTATTTATTTATTTGACAGACAGAGATCACAAGTAGGCAGAGGCAGGCAGAGAGAGGAGGAAGCAGGCTCCCTGCTGAGCAGAGAGCCCGATTCGGGGCTCGGTGCGGGGCTCGATCCCAGGACCCCAGGATCATGACCTGAGCCAAAGGCAGAGGCTTCAACCCACTGAGCCACTCAGGCACCCCTGACTTTGCCCCTTTTTTAATGAAGGTATTTGTTTGTTGTTGTTGAGTCATTGATGTTCCTTATATTCTGGATATTAACTCCTTATCAGATATATAATTTGCAAATAGTTTCTCCCATTCCATAGGTTGCCTTTTCACCCTGTTTATAGTCTCTTTTGAAGTGCAGAAATTTTTAAATTTGATATAGTCTCATTTGTCTGTTTTACTTTTGTTGCTTATGTATTTGGTACCACATCCAAGAAACTATTGCCAAACCCAATGTCCTGAAGTGTTTCACTTGTGTTTTCTTCTAGGAATTTTATAGGTTTAGGTCTTTAATACATTTTAGGTAATTTTTTTGTACATGCTGTGAGTTAAAGGTCCAATGTCACTCAAAAGTTGATATCCAATTTTCCCAGCACCGTTTGTTGAAAAGACTGTCCTTTCCTCATTGTGTAGTTTTGGCAACCTTGTTGAAAATCATTTGGCCTTATCTTCAAGTGATTATTTCTGGGCTCTTTTTTCCATTATATTGGAATATATATCTATATCTTTGTAATAGTACACTCTCTTGATTACTGTTGCTTAACAGTATGTTTTGAAATCAAGAAATATATGTTCCCCAACTTCGCTCCTTTTTTTCAACATTGTGTTGGTTATTCAGGGTCCCTTAAACTTCCATGTGAATTTTAGGATTTTTGGGGGGTCTAATTCTTCAAAAATGCCATTGAGATTTTGATAGGGATTTTATTGAATCTGTAGGTCCTTTTGGCTAGTAGAAACATTTTAACATTAAGTTTTCCAGCAGTACATGGGAATGAGATATCTTTCCACTCATTTGTATTTTCTTTGATTTCGGTTAGCAATATTTTGTAGATTTCAGAAACAAGACTTTCACCTACTTGGTTAAGTTTATTTCTAAGTATTTTATCCTTTTTGATGCTATAGTAAATGGGATTGTTATCTTACTTTATTTTTTAGATGGTCATTTTTAGTGCATAGAAACACAACTGATTTTTGAAAATGTTTTTATTGCAAGGAGCTATATGGTATTCTGATGTATGGATAACATAATTCATTTAACTATAGTCTTATGGATATCTCATTTTTCCCACATAGGATATCAATGTTGGATAAATTCCTATAAGTTAAATTCCTGGATTACAGGATATATGCATTTAAATATTTAATTGATATTGTCAAAGCACTGTGATTTTGACATAAAATAGAATTTGCAATGATGTTTATTAAACATTATGAGAGTATCTATTTTTTCATCCAACTTGCTCTCTTAAAGGTAATCTACATTGTCTTTCTTCCGGGCAAATTTACACATTACACATTTATGGCCAAGTCCAAGAAAGGCTACTGTGTGATTTCTGCGGCACTGTGATGAAAAATGTGAGTGATGTGTACCACTGAATTTCTTCTAAAATACAGTTGAAGGAAACTAATTGTAAATCAGCTACTGAAAGTGATACAACTATAATATATCAGTAAAACTTTATTAGTCATCTTTTAATAGCAAAGGAATGCTCTTATGATTCATGGATAGAGTGAGTTGTATATTTTAGAAATTCTGTGATTATAATTTTGTTATTAAGATATTTCTCTATGGAATTTGTCATGTTACAGCTGCTTAGTGTTAAGAAGTCTTGTCACCAAGAGCTGGTTTAAAAGTTGTGTGCTGTCTTGTAATGGAGTGTATCTCCTTTCAGATTAACTGCATTTACCAAGGAGGAAAATATAGCTTCTTCAAATTGTATGTTTGAGTGATATTCAACATATGGAAGACAAAAAGAAAATCAGTATACCAGATATAGAAGGCTGGTTTCTACAGTTGCCAATAATACTTGAGTGTTTGAAAGATGACTTGAAATGTGTATAAACTTCTTCCTTTTTAAAGATTTTATCTATTTATTTGACAGAGAGAGAGAGAGAGAGATCACAAGTAGGCAGAGAGGCAGGCAGAGAGAGAGGGGGAAGCCGGCTTCCCGCTGAGCAGAGAGCCTGATGTGGGGCTCGATGCCACGACCCTAAGCTGAAGGCAGAGGCTTAACCTACTGAGCCACCGAGGCGCCCCTAAACTTCTTTCTTTAATTTTGTTTTAATTTAATTAATCTCTACAGCCAACTTTGGGCTCAAACTCATGACCGGAAGATCAAGAGCGGCATAGTTTTCTGGCTGAGTCACCCAAGCGCCCCCGAACTACTCTTGATTAAAAATTTGCCTGTGTCTATCAGATTATCAAAGTGTTCTATTCAAAAAAGTCTTACCATCTGCAATTCCGGTAGAAAGCAGCAACTCTTTCACCTAAATGCAAAAGAAGCAAATTGCAGATTTGAAGAAAAGCAAATAAAATGAACAAAAACATGTATGTCAGAATAAATTTGGAAATAAAATTAGAAACTATTAGACTTTAGAGAACTAATTTGTGACTTGCAGAGATTACCAGTGAACAATTAAATTAGAGAACATGAAAGCTGGAAAGTCTTTTAGAGATCATCCAGCCAAACGTCTGTAATAAGGAGGAAATAGACCTTGATTGGTTGGTTTGTGACCTAAACTTAACATTACATCTAGTGTGTGTGGGTGTGTGTGTGTTTCAGGTGGCAGTTTAGAGTTTATTTAGTATTGAAAGACTCACATGAAGATCTCAGGTTAGTTTTATATAATATATATTTTGTAAGCATGCTGGCATGATGAATAGTCTTTATAAAAAATCTAGAAAAGTAAAGAACTTGATCATAACCTGAAATATAGGAAAGAAAAGACACAGGATGGTCATATAGATCAGTGTTTAAGAGTGTGGTGTCTGGTCTGAATCTTGGCTCCACTACTATGAGACTTTGTGTTTTGGTTTCCTCATCTGGAAAATGTAGTTAACAAGCGTCTGCCTGCCTCAAAGAGAATAGGGATTACATGAGCTAATCCGGATAGAGGATTAGTATAGTGCCTGGTATATAGTAAACACTCAATAAATGTAAATTGCTGTTATTGTTTTGTCAATATGTCAAGGAAAAGAGGATGGATCAAAAAGCATTTTCAAAATAAAGTCAAAATACGTCACTAGCACTTTCAGGTCATTGGGACTGAATAGGAGCCCCTATGAAAAGGTGGAGGGGATTAAATGACGTAGACCGCCTTAGCAACAGGCCCCCAAAGAAGGTGAATTTCAGTAACCAATAAGAGTCTGAGCTGTAGAGGAGGTAGCCAATCGGTAGCGGAAAGAGGAAGAGGGAGGACGCGCCAATTCTTCTGCCTGAGCCTCGGCCCAACAAAATGGCGGCGGCGGCGGCGTCGCTTTGTTTCCGCGGCTCCTGCGGCGGGGGCAGTGGTAGCGGCCTTTGAGCTGTGGGGAGGATCCTGCACCAGCTATAGTGACGATTACGAGTTCACTGCATTTCTGTCGTAACCCCGTGCTGGAGAGCGCAAAGCGGCGCCC
This sequence comes from Lontra canadensis, assembly GCF_010015895.1. Lineage (NCBI taxonomy): Eukaryota > Metazoa > Chordata > Mammalia > Carnivora > Mustelidae > Lontra > Lontra canadensis. The sequence continues at coordinate 444,496 of NW_022631108.1, read as the reverse complement.
TACGGTCGTTGAAGCTACAAGGCGTTGAAGCGAAAACATGACTGCTGAGCCCATGAGGTAAAATACAATCCCGTCTTACGGGTCCTAGCGGTCTAGGCCTATGCGTCTTTTGAGTAGGGTGTTTGGGAAAGCTTTGGCTTGGTGGGTTAGGCCTGAGTATCGCTTAGCGGAAAGACATCGTTTTCTCTTTCGGTGAGAAGGGTTTCGGAGTTTCGGCGTTTCGGCGGTAGGCTCCAACCCGGGGTGGGGGTGGGGGGGCGCGGCCTGGCGTGTTGGGCGCTTCCTCCAGCCTTCCCTAACCGGTGAAGCTTCGTTGGCCTCGTCTCGTTTATTCTTCGTTGCCTGTGGAATTGAGACCCCTAAGTCGGAGGCGGTTTTGGTATCCCGGTCGTTCTTCCTAATCTTTGGGCCTGGAAACTGCGTGGGGGAGGAGAGGAGGTGGGGGGGGGTGTAGAGGGGGAGGGGCGGGCGGGCGGCGGGTGGATGTGAGATCCCGGGACGAGTCAGTGGCGTTTGGATAGCAGGAGACAAGAAATATCGCAGCTTTGCGGATTTTTTTTTTTTTCTGCAGCCCCTGGGGACAAGCTCTTTTTTGGGGGGTGAACGGGTGAGTCCTTGCTAGGTTTTTACATTCCTTCCCTACTCCATATCTTGAGGGGTATCCTTGGGTTTATTTCTAGGCAAAGGGGTGGTAACACAGGGTATACCCCAGTATACTTTTCATGAAGTCAGGGTTTGATGGGTGGTAAGGCAGATCTCAGATGTTTCTCCACTTGCTGGCAAATTTCGAGCAAAAGTAATTAGACCCTACTTTTAAAAAAATTTATTCCGTGAGGGATGAGGAGCAGGTTAATATGGGTCGATGGGACGTAAGATTTATTGCAAGGGAAGCTGTGCCTGGCAGGCCTCCTCTAACCAATCAAGTATGTTTATTAGGTTGAGGTTGTTTTTCTCTTGTGCTTCTGATTTGCTTCTTGGTAGTGTCTAAAAATATGAGTTGTTAATATGAATTATATAGTATTTTTACACGGGTGGCTGGCTTGCTTTTCAGGCTCTTTGACATTTGACTTTTCATCTCTTGTGAATTAAGTAATTTTTCTGCTCTGAAATGTATCCTTGGCGCCTAGAGGCAAAATAAAGAATACTAAAGGGAGCATGGATCAGAATTGCATTGGTAGTTGGCAAAATGTGCCTTTGAGTAAGTATTATGATAGAAGCTTTTAGAGCATGTGGAGTTTGGGAATGAGCCTGTGATACCTATTATGCCTATTTTTCTACATTAATAAGCAGTAGATAGAAGATATTTTCCTTCACTTGAGAAAAAAAATAAACCTTAGTTCTTAGATTACAGATCCCTAGCTGTGTAAAGATTGTAGTCTCGGTTTCTGAATTTATGTTAATTGGTCCACCCATAATAAACCTTTATTTATTGGGTATTGGGTATGTAAGAGGTACCCAGTACAACTTGTTGGCTGGTTATTAGGTGCTCATGTTCGTTTACATGAAGGGTGTACCTTATAGGTAAATATAACCTCTAGATTTTACTGAAAGCCTCACAAAAAGAAGACTTCATTCATTCTATGCCAGGGTCAGTTTTTTTGTATTGGTCTTGAAGAGTGCTTATTGTTGACCTTCACCTGTATAATCTTAATTCTTAAAACAACTATAGGGTAGGTACTTAGTGTTCCTCATTTTATAGCTGAGGAGGAAACTGAAGCATAAGGAAATCAAAGAACTTGACTAAAGCTATACAGCTTGTAATTGGTGGAGCTGGAATTGAACCCCGTTTTTACTCCAGAACTTATGTTCTTTTAAGATTTTATTTATTTATTTGACAGGCAGAGATCACAAGTAGGCAGAGAGAGAGAGAGGTGGAAGCAGGCTCCCTGCTGAGCAGAGAGCCTGATGCGGGGCTCGATCCCAGGACCGTGAGATCATGACCTGAGCCGAAGGCAGAGGCTTAACCCATTGAGCCACCCAGGTGCCCCCAGAACTTATGTTCTTAACCACAAGGCATTAATGCCCCCTTGAGCTGTCATGTCTAATGTGATTATGATCATTTTAATTTAGCCCAAGCATTACAACGGAAGAAGTTCCTATTAGCTACTATTGATTGTGGTTCTTTGATATAGGTCTTAGAGCTTGTAGCTGTTAAAATATTTTGCCTTTTATGTACAGATGAGATAATGAGAAAAACTGAAACATTTAATTAATTCCAGGAAAGTCTTAAGCTACATGAAAAACCCCTTGTAAAGAACCACATATATAAATGTTAATTTAAAAATGTATGATGCTCCCTGATTATTTACTGGGAAAGTGCACCAAGTGGGTGTTCAGAATTGTCTCAGGCTGAAGTGTCATTCATCTCAAGTCATAATCATAGTCAGAGGATAATCTGACAGGTAGTGCTTGAGTGAGTTGAACTCACAGTACTGAATCACTCTTGATTCTCTCCTAATGTGAGATAGAAATAATAGAGCAGTTCTATACATTATCATTAATTTTATTTTACACAATAGTGCCAGATTTTTTTGTATCAGAACTTTTGTTGAGCACTTAAATAGGAACAAAGAGTAGTTCTGATTTTTACTAGTGTTCATAAAGAACAATATTTTCTATGATTCTGTGGTGAAAAAATAGCCAAAAGGCAAGAAGGGAGGGAAATAAATTGATGACCTGCCTAAATCATACACTGAAGAATCAGTGGCTCAGTCTTTAAAAGATTTTGTTATCGTTTTTAAGGAGCTTTTGTTATGTATTTTATTTTAAATAAGATTGGCTTGTTTCTTGAAATATTTATCATTATGAAAGATAAGCTTCTGATTGACAGATAAACTATTTTTGTATAAAGGTCAGAGATATTTTTGTCATTCTTTTTATTTTAGATTTTATTTATTTGAGATAGAGCATGAGCAGTGGGGAGGGGCAGAGGGAGAGGTAGAAGTAGGCTCTCCACTAAACTAGGGAGACTGATGCAGGGCTCAGTCCCAGGACCCCAAGATCATGACCTGAGCCGAAGGCAGACACTTAACCACTTGAGCCACCCAGGCTCCCCGGGACTTGTCATTCTAACCTTTATGGCAGTTGACAGCAGTATAACTTGTTATTGGTCTTAAATTTTATTTTTTAATTTATTTGTTTTTAAGAAGCTCTGTGCCCAGTGTAGGGCTTAAGCTCATAACCCTGAGATCGAGTCAGGTGCTCCACTGACTGAGACAGTCAGGTGCCTCATGGTCTTAAATTGCAAAAGGCAGAAGTTGTCTAAATGGAGAGATGCTGGGAAAATGTCTTAGAAAGTATCTGTTAGGGTGGTAATTCACAATCATTGCCTACTAACCTAATGTTTGAAAACTGTTATCTGTGAAATATTTGCATTCCCACTAAGTGGAAGGTATTAAGCCAGGCTGTGGAGGGGGAGTACATGCAATTTTTTATAAAGGGTTTTGAAAGAATTTAAATACCAGTTGTTTGGTTATGTTGCTGATTGGATGAAAAGAAAGATGTTTGTGACTTTAATTTTGATCATGCCAGTTCTCATTATTGGCAACCCTTGGTATAGTTTGACCATAAGCTTTCAGTTATATATTGTATTTCTAGAGATAAGATACATGTAGTACTTAAAGAAATTTCTATATAGATACAGGTGTGTGAAATAATTTTTCTGTGAGAAATTGTGTGTTTTTATGTGTCTGTTTCACTCTTGGAGTCTGAATAAATTTGTGGATGATGATGATGATGATGATTATTTAAAGATTTTATTTATTTGTTTGACAGACAGAGGTCACAAGTAGGCAGAGAGGCAGGCAGAGAGAGAGAGGAGGAAGCAGGCTCCCTGCCAAGCAGAGAGCCCAATGCGGGGCTCGATCCCAGGACCCCAGGATCATGACCTGAGTCGCAGGCAGAGGCTTTAACTCACTGAGCCACCCAGGCGCCCCAAATTTGTGGATTATATCAGACAAATCTTGGGTTTACATGAAGTCCTTTCCTCCAGAATTTGTTTTCTTGAACATTGGCAAAAGCTGTTCAAATGGTTTTTAAGCCATAGGAAAATGATGTTTAGATCTTCTCTTCGGAACGTTGGCTATAGTAGGACAGTAAAAGGAGCATCTAAGTGGGATTCCTCTGTACGTGTATGCTAATGTTTGTCTTATGATTGTCTTAATAGCAGACATGCAAGATATTTATCCTCCGTTTCTCTACCTGTAAAGTGGGAATAGGTTTAATAGATAACTGATAAAGCCTGCAGTTCTGGAGGAAGTAACATGGTTATAACAGTGGTTCTTTTTTTTTTTTAATATTTATTTATTTGACAGAGATCACAAGTAGGCAGAGAAGCAGACAGAGAGGAGGAAGCAGGCTCCCTGCTGAACAGAGAGCCCAATGCGGGGCTCTATCCCAGGACCCCGGGGTCATGACCTGAGCTGAAGGCAGAGGCCTTAACCCACTGAGCTACCCAAGCGCCCCTATAACAGTGGTTCTTAAAAGGCAATAAACTAAAGCTCTTTGTGGCCTTTGCTAATTCTTAACTGTTTTAAGAGTGTAAAGAGCTCCTGAGATTAAAAGTTTGAGAACTGCTGGTGTTGAGGAATGAACACTGAACTCTGAGCCAAACCTGGGTTTTCTAGGTACAGCTCTCTTGCTTAACTCATTATAGGACCTTTGACAAATTCATCCTTTCCAGGCTTCTGCTTTGTCATTTGCGAAATGAACTTGTACTTGATGTTCTATAAGGTTATTAAAAAAAATGGGGGTGCCTTGCTGGCTCAGTCGGTAGAGCATATGACACTTGATCTTAGGGTTGTGAGTTTGAGCCCCACATTGGGTGTAGAGTTTTAAATAAAGATAAAAAAATAGTCCTGCTTATGTAAATGTTGACCATTTTTTAAATTTTACTTTGAGGGGTAGGAAGAAGGGTAGTGATAAAGGGAAGTTTCTTTAGCCATGTATGCATTTTTTTTTTATTTACTTTGGGGGTTAGGAAGAAGGGTAGTGATAAAGGGAAGTTTCTTTAGCCATGTATGCATATCTTTTTTTTTTTTAAACGTACATGGTTTGGATACAGGTGTTTTGTTGATGGTATCCTCTGTCATCAATGTACACGTATTTGTGCAAATATTGGAAAGGAAACCCTGTTTGTTGAGAAGTTTGTTAATATTATTGTGGCTCAGGATGTCTTCTATTTTGAAAGATTATTAATCCAGGATATTGTATTTCTCCCCTTTTTATTTGAAGATTTATTTATTTTAGAGAGCAAGAGAGTGCAGGGGGGAGGGGCAGAGGGAGAGGGAGAGTGAGTTTCAAGCAGACTCCATGCTGAGCACAGAGCCTAGTGTGGGGCTCCATCTCACTATCCTGAGATTACAATCTGAGCTGAAACCAAGAGTCGGATGCTCAACCTACTGCACCACTCAGTGCCCCTTTTTCTGTCTGCCCTTTTATGATTAGAGATGATATTTCTGAAAAGACTTTTTTATTCTGGCCAGTTGTGCTTTTTGCCCTGGGAAAAGGTTCTGTGAATTGTGTGCTATAGTCACTATTTTCAGATCCTGTTTCTTGAGACTTTGTCTTTCAGTTTTGGCTTAAAGTAGCCATTCTTGGCAACTACAGTCCAGCTTTCTCGTTGACTGTTCTATACAATATTTGTTTAAGAAATTATTGGTATAGCATTGGTTTTCATGTGTTTATATCCTATACTTCATATTTTGGGAGAATGCTTTATTAGTTGATCAAATACTTGAGTATCAACTAGGGGCCAGGCACTGGGCTATGGCATGCAAAGTTTAATAAAACAAAATTCTCATCTCCTTAAGGCATTCTTAACCTAGTGAGGGAGATAATAAGTAAATAAGCAGGTATAAAACCAGGCTAAAATAGAGGTATATTGGTTTTGTTGGGTACCAGAAATGAAGGAAAGCCTAATTTCGGGGATGTCTAGGAAACTTTCACAGAGGAGATGGTATCTGTATTGCATCTTGAAGATGAGTTAGCGGTTAAGGGTTGGCTGTGAAAAAGGGCTGCCCATGCAGAGGGATTAGTATGGCTAAAGATTAGTCTTATTTTCCATATGGCAGAGGAAATTACAGACGTGTACACAAATAATTTTGAAGCAGGATATAAAGTAGCAAATGCTGCAGTAGGTAAAAACTAAATTCCGAATATGAAGATATTTCTGATGGGGTCCAGGGAAGACTTTATAGAGAAAGCATTTGAATCTGGCCCTTGGAAGGATGGGTACAGTTTTGACAAAGAAAACTGGGGGAGAGTCCAGATGTAAGATACAGCAAGCAAAGGATTGTTCTATATATTAGTGTTTTCTCTTTGGAAGCAGGTCAGCTGAGAATTTTTAACTCCGTTCCTGGACAAATATTGTATAACTTTTGTGCAATTAGTATGTTTTTTCCCCAGCTTTATTGATATATAGTTGAGATATAACATTGTGTAAGTTTAAGTTGTACAGGGTGTTGGTTTAATATATGTATATATTTTGAAATGTTTACTACAGTAAGGTTAGTTAACACATCCCTCACCTCACATAACCATTTTTTTGTTCTTATGGTGAGAACATTTAAAATCTACTCTCTAGCAACTTTCAAGTATGTAGTATAGTTAACTATAGTAACCATGCTATGCATTAGATGTCCAGAACTTACTCATCTTCTAAGTGCAGTTTGTATGTTAACTTTTGCAGCTTGATGATCTTGAAAAAGCCACATGTGCCCTTTGTAAATGAGCCTGAACTGTCAAAAGTTTTCCACTTTTCTTAAAGATTGTGTAGAATTTAATGCACAGATTTTGATTGACTATTATCGATTGTTCAAAATCTGTCCTTAGTTGTTTTTATTTTGGCCATTTGACGTGGTCAGTTAACTTTTGGATAATCACTGATTTATAAAGTCTAAAATCAAAGCAATTTCTTTTCATATAATACTAGATTTGTTATTTTGCTTATTTGAATTATATTAATTATTTTTTGGTTTGCATGATAGCATTCCAAACCTAGTTCTGCAATAATGCTTGTTTTGAATATGCATATTTGTCCCAACAAGATTGATACATCAGGGAACAATTTGAGCATAAGACAAAATTTGCATTTTCATATGCAAAGGTTTGGGATCAGCAAATTATGATCACCAACCAGTGACCTGTTTTTATAAATAAAGTTCTGTTGGAACACACCCAAGCCCTTTTGTGTATATTGTCTGGCTGCTTTTGTACCACGATCTTGGAGTTGAATAGTTGTAACAAAGACCCACAAAGCCTAAAAAATTTACTGTCTGATCCTTTATAGAATGTTTTCCCTGGGTGAATGCAGGAAACTACACCCAGCTGTACTGAACTGCATTAAATACATGCATATACATGTACACACCTCATACCTCAAACATCTGTTGGCTAGCTCAGTGCACCCCTTGTGTTTTAAGCCACTCCCATCCACATCTGTTGTTAAAGTTTTCCATCGGATTTCAGATAACCCTCCTCCCATCATTTCACAGTAATTCATGAGCTGCAGCCCTTCTGATGTACTTCCACAAGCAAACTTCAGGTCTTTTTCAAGGTAAAGTGCTGTATTTATTGTTGTGTTTTTATATTTCTTAATCACCTCATGTGTAAACTATGCAAAATTGTGCTATCCTTTTTATTAGGTTTCTATCTTTTAAAAAATGTGTTATGATGAAGTTTTTTGAGTGTTGTGCGTCTAACCCCATTTTCCGTATGAATCTTGTGGTGTTCATTGCATAATTTTGCATAACCTGGTGAGTTTTAGGAACTCATTTGATTTCAGAACTGACTGTAATTGTTATCCTGCAAAAAGTACCAATTCATACACCAAGTATTTCTTGGACTATATGAAGATTTAATTAGTTAAAGGACAACAAAGCATTTATGTTAGTGTCTGGGACATGCTAATTACTCAGATACTAGTTATAACTGATTTCTATTGCCATGTGCCAGTAACTGTTCAAAGGACTGCTTAGGTGAACAGGACAAATTAAAGCCTTGTCCCCATGGAGTTTACATTATAAAAAAATCTGTATTAATATACATTTTGGCTAGTAACTTAGTCCTCCCATAAAAGACATTTGGTGTTTTTATAAATAACATTTAAAAAATATCCAGAGATCAAAGACATTTGCTTAGAACAACTTTCTAGTTAGTCTCTCATTGATCTCATGCAGTATTTTATTGAATGATTTTTAAAAAAAATGTTTTTAATAACTGTACCCTCGGGAGATGAATCTGATCTACCTTCAAGGAGGTAAAGAATAGTCATCTCCTTTCTACTATATGTCAAAATAAAAAGTTAAAAAATACAAATTCAAACTTAATTTGCAAAAATAGTGTGCAGGTTCTTATAGGCCCTTCACCCAGATTCAGCAGATAGTAATTTTTTACATTTGCTTTATCATTCTGTCTATATATTTTTTTGATTCAGAGAGTAAATTACAAACACAATACGCCTTTATCCCTGAATACTTCAATATGTATTTCACCAAAATGGGAATATTCTCTTACTTAGCCTCAGTGTAGTTAGCAAAATTAGAAATTAACATTGATACTGTTTCTTTTTTTAAAAGATTTTTTGAAAAGATTTTATTTGTTTGAGAGGGAGAGCACATACAGACATGCACACACGAGAAGGGGGCAGGGGCAGAGGGAGATGGAGAAATAGCCTTCTCATTGAGCAGGAAGCCTGTTGTGGGGCTCAGTCCAGGACCCCGAGATCATGACCTGAGCCAAAGGCAGATGCTTAATGAGCTGAGCCACCCAGGTGCCTTAAGATTTTATTTTTAAGCAATCTATACACTCACTGTGGGGTTTTAACTCAAAACCCTGAGATCAGGAGTCGCATGCTCCACTGATTGAGCCAGCCAGGCACCCCCATACAATGCAGTTTTTAATCTAAAGACCTTATTCACGTTTTGCTTCATAATGTCCTTTATAGTGAAAGAAAAAAATTTCTTTTCCTCTGGTCTAGCATCCAATTTTGGAGCATACATTGCAATTCATTGTCATGTCTCTTTAATCTTCTTTACTCTAGAGCACTGTACCTTGCTGTTTTTTTCCCTTACATATTTTTGAAGAACAGGGTAGTTAATTTGGGTTTGTCTGATATTTCTTTGTTATCGTGTATTTTGCTAGAAATACTGTGAAGTAATGCTGTGTCTTTCTCAGCATGTTTTATCAGGAGGCGTATGATATCTTTTACTGTATTTTAAAATGTATTTTGTTTTAATACTAAGCTTATCAATCAGCTTATTCTCTGCCATTTAATTTAGTTAGGTATTTGAAGCTAGGTTTGGTTAATTTCTATAGAGTTGGGAAGAATTTGCCCACTTCTTACTGGTTTTTTTTTTTTTTTTTTTGCTTTTACCCTTTCTACCTTCTTCATATACCCCCAAAATTCAAAACCACAAAACACCCTATTTATGAATTTTCATTGTGTATTCTGAGTGTCTGCTAAAAGTAGAGAATCAAGAGTGAATGTTTCATATTAAAGTGACTGCACCTGTTACTCGTTAAGTATATGAAATAATACATTTCTTTCAAAGGCTGACTATCATGCATCCAACACCTCTTACTGAATATCTGTTTAGACACGGAAGAGAGAATATTGGAGAGTACTAAATGACTTCAGGGTTGTTTTTTTAAAATGCTCAACAAATCACCACTCTTCTTTTAAGGAATCTCTGAGCAGATACTACCTTCATTTTAGTAAGCATTTATTATTCCTCTGTACAGGGCAATTTGTTATTTCCCACATGGGAAAAAAGATGAACCCAGACCAGTTTCCTCCTTTGAGGAGCTTACACTCCAGTAGAGAGTACTTTAAGTTTTAAAGAAGGAACTATAAGCAGAATGTGTTGCTTATTATGAGAGAAGTAAAAGAAAATTCAATAGAAGAGGAGGAAGGGAAACTTTTTTGAGCTGAGTTGTATGATTAGAAAGTCATGTGTGAATTATCTTGCAGAGAGCTTTGAATGCTATGCTTAGGAATGGGGAGCCTTTGAATATTTTGAGCATGGGGTTATATATGAGTTTACTCTATGCCAGTCATTGGAAATACTGAGGAGATAGAACAGTCCTTTAGAAAAGGAATATATTTAGGAGAATATAGACATATATGTTCAACTCCCATTCCCCCTAAAAGTATAGTAGCAGATGCTAAGTACCAGCTGAGTGCTACTGACATATATGGTATAAGAACACAGTAGTTTAGTACTTGAATCTGGTAGAATGAATATGGGTAAAAGATGGAATTTCAAGGCAGGAAAGGATGACTTCTGGATACTTCTTCCTCCTTTGTTCCCATTCCAGTAGATACTAAAAAATTTAAATGACTTGTGTTCCTGAATACTGCCATCCACTTATTAGTGTTTTCCATGATTTGTCTCTGACATCTGAATTCTAAACAATAACCTGATTATTCTGGATGGGAGCTAGGGTTACCTGCCTAACTTGAAGAATGAATTGTGGAAACAGGTGCTGTTTTCTATTTCTAAAATCTAAATGTCTTAAAATTGTATTTTTTTTCTGCGGAGGAATAGAACCACAGTTCTCACCTAAAGACCCTTTTCTTATAACTCCTTAAAACAGGAGTAAAACTTCTGGCTTTGCTTCTTGCTCTTGCCACATTCTTTGCCTCTTGTCTCCATTTGAAGACTGGGTGGGGTGTGGTATATCATTGGAATGAACTGTATTTATGAAATAATGAAACATTTCCTAAAGCTTTTAGTAATTAGGCCCACATGAACATGGTGACCTTTATTGCAATTTAATTTTTATTTAGAGTATTACACAGAGACTGCTGTTTAGACATAATAAGGCAGAATGCTGACCTTATTCAAATATTGCTGCTTTATTACAAATTTGTAATTTCTTACTTCCATTAGAGCATGTATACTTTTATATTTAAAAGATAGGGTACCTGAGAGGCTCAGTTGGTTAAGCGTCTGTCTTTGGCTCAGGTCATGATCCTAGGGTCCTGGGATCGAGTCCCACGTTGGGCTTCCTGCTCAGCATGGAGTCTGCTTGTCCTTCTCCCTGTGCCCCTCCCCCCTGCTCATGCTCTCTTTTTCTCTCAAATAAAGAAATAAAACCTTTTTTTAAAAAAAGATTTTATTTATTTATTTGACAGACAGAGATCACAAGTAGGCAGAGAAACAGGCAGAGAGGGGAGGAAGCAGTCTCCCTGCTGAACAGAGAGCCCGATGAGGGGCTTGATCCCAGGACCCTGGGATCATGACCTGAGCCGAAGGCATAGACTTTAACCCACTGAGCCACCCAGGCACCCCAAGAAATAAAATCTTTTAAAAAAATAGATTGGAGTGTTTTTAGTCCTCCATTGTGTCTCTTTTTTCTTTTAATTTTTTATTTAAATTCTAGTTAACATACAGTACAATATCTGTTTCAGGAAGTCTTCATTTTTTTTAAGATTTTATTTCTTTGACAGAGAGACACAGTGGGAGAGGGAACACAAGCAGAGGGAGTGGGAGAGGGAGAAGCAGACTCCCTGCTGAGCAGGCGTCCCGACGTGGGGGTTTGATCCCAGGACCCTGAGATTATGACCTGAGCCGAAGTCAGACACTTAACTGAATGAGCCACCTGGGTGCCCCCGTCATGGTTTCTTAAATGTTTTGGAAAGGTTGACATCTTTTTTAAAGATTTTATTAATTTATTTGACAGAGAACACAAGCAGGGGGAGTAGCAGTGGTAGAGGGAGAAGCAAGCTCCTTTCTGAGTAGGGAGTCTGAGGCAGGGCTTGATCCCAGGATCCTGGGATCATCACTTGAGCTGAAGGCAAGACGCTTAACCAAGCGAGCCACCCAGGCACCCCCGGAAAGGTTGACATTTTCATACAAATTCTGAATAGTGTTTATTTGCTCGAGTAGGTACTTTTGGTACTGAGCCTAATAAAACCAGAAAAATTTAGACTCTGCCCTTAAGTGCTTTTAGACAAAAAATAAGTAAGACAAGAAGATAATAAATCACAGAAATATATTTTCCTGGCAACAAATATGGCAGATATGGAGATAGTTTATATGTGCATACCTATGAACTTTCAAAATAGATTTTAGGGGCGCCCGGGTGGCTCAGTGGGTTAAAGCCTCTGCCTTCGGCTTGGGTCGTGATCCCAGGGTCCTGGGATCGAGCCCCGCATCGGGCTCTCTGCTCAGGGGAGCCTGCTTCCCTTCCTCTCTCTCTGCCTAACTGTGATCTCAGTCTGTCAAATAAATAAATATTAAAAAAAATAGATTTTAGAGATTTTTCTTGTGCTGGAAGGGAGAATGGTAATGGACAAATATTAGTGTTACCAACCTTGTTATTTGTCTATTTCTTTTGTGATTTTATAGTTGCAATAAAATATAAAATTTAACATTTTAAGCACTTTAAAGTGTACAGTTCAGTGGCATTAAGTACATTAAATATATTCAGTGTTGTGCAGCCATCATTGCTCTCTAACTCTGGAGCATTTCCTTTACCTCTGAAAGAGTTCTCATATCTCCCAATATTCTGCATCATTGTGTATCTGTTACCTCTGTCCACCTCCAGAACTTTTTTGTCATCTCAAACTGAAACTCTGTACCCATTAAACAGTAACTTTCATTCCCCTCTCCCCTAATCCATTGGTAACTACCATTTCATTTTCTGTCTCTGATTTTAAGTATTCTAGATACTTTCATATAAGTGGAATTACACAATATTTGTCCTTTTGTGTTTGGCTTATTTCATTATTTAGCATAATGTCCTCAAGGTTCATCCATTTTGTAGCTTGTTATCAGAATTTCATTCCTTTTTAAGGCTAAATAATATTCCATTCATTATGTATGTATGTACCATACATATTTAGTTTATCTATTCATCTGTTGATGGACATTTGTGTTGTTTTCATCTTGGCTGTTGTGCATATTGCTTCTGTAAACATTGGTGAACAAATGTCTGTTGAAGTCTCTATTTTCAGTTCTTTTGAGCATGTACCCAGAAGTGGAATTCTAACTTTAATTTTTTAAAAAATTTTATTTATTTATTTGACACAGAGAAAGAGATCACAAGTAGGCAGAGAGGCAAGCAGAGAGAGAGGGGAGGCAGGCTCCCCACTGAGCAGAGAGCCTGACGCGGGGCTCGATCCCAGGACCCTGAGATCATGACCTGAGCTGAAGGCAGAGGCTTAACCCACTGAACCACCTAGGTGCTCCTCTAGCTTTAATTTTTTGGGAACCACTAAACTGTTTCCATGGTGGTTATACTGTTTTACATTTCCACTTACATTTTATAAGGGTATGAATTTCTCTACATTCTTGGTCAACAATGCTTTTTGTTTTGTTTTGTCTTTTAGAAAAATGAACTCATACAGTTTTGTTTTAGAATTAGGTTAACTTAAAAAATTTAGTTGACTGTGTCAGCTGTACTCTATAAAACAAATGAGTTGACGAATAAGAAACTAAACTGAAATAAAGAGGATTAAGAGGTACAAACTTCCAGTTATAAAATAAATAAGTCATGGAGAGGCAAATTACAGCATAGAGAATATAGTCAATAAAATTGTAATAATGTTGTTTGGTGTAGATATTGACTACATTTATCATGGTGATCACTGAGTAATGTATAGAATTGTTGAGTCATTATTTTGTGTATCTGAAATTAAGGTAACACTGTATATATCTATACTTAAGTATTGTCTGTTTTTTTAATAATAGCTATACTACAGGTGTAAAGTGTTATTGTAGTTTTTATTTGCATTTCCCTAATGACTAGTGAGATAAAGCCTCTTTTCATGTGCTTTTTGGCCGTTGCTGTATCTTATTTGGAAAAATGTCTATTGAAGTCTTTTGCTCAACTTTAAGTTGTTCTTTTTGTTGTTGTTGTAGGAGTCATTTAAAAATTCTGGATATTGGGGCACCTGGGTGGCTTAGTCAGTTAAGTGTCTAACCCTTGATCTCACCTTAGGTCTTGATCACAGGGTTGTGAGTTCAAGTCCTGGATAGGGTTCCATGCTGGGTTTGGAACCTACTTAAACAAATTCTGGATATTAATCCCTTATTAAATATATGATTTGTGAATATTTTTTCCATTTTTTTGGGTTTTCTTTTCACTCTTGGTAGTGTTCTTTGATGCATGAAAGTTTTCAGTTTGGATGAAGTCCAAACTATTATCTATTTTTTTCTTTTGTTGTATGAGTGTTTGGTGCCATCTAAGAAATGATTGCCAGGTCTAAAGTCATGAAGATTTACTCTTCTATTTTCTTTTTCTTTTTAAAAGATTTTTATTTATTTGTTAGAGAGAGAGCACAATCAGGGGGAGCAGCAGGCAGAGGGAGAAGCAGGCTCCCTGCTGAGCAAGGAGCCCGATGGAGGACTCCATCCCAGGACCAGACCCCGGGATCATGACCTGAGCCAAAGGCAGATACTTAACAATCTGACAAAATTCAACACCCTTTCACAATAAAAACACTCAGAGAACTAGGAAGAGAAAGGAACTTCCCCAATTGCATAATGAATATTAATGAAAAACTCACAGCTAATATACTTAATAGTGAAAAGACTAAAAATTTACAACCTGAGATCAGAAACAAGACAAGTATGCCTGTTTTTGCCATTTCTATTCAACAGAAGTTAAAAAAGAAAAAATAAAAACCAATCCAAGCAGTAAAGGATGAAGTGGTTTGTACAGGATGTGATCTTACATGTAGAAAATCCTAAAGAATCCTCAAAAAACTATTAGAGATAATAAATGAGTTCAGCCCAGTTGCAGGGTATAAGGTCAACACACAGAAAGCAGTTATATTCCTATACACTAGCAATAAACAATCCAAAGAGGATATTGAGAAAATATTTTTGCTATTTACAGCAGCCTCAGAAAGAATATATAGGAATGAATTTAATCAAAGAGTTTCAGAACTTGTACAATGAACATTATGAAACATTGCTTAAAAGAAATTAAATCAATTCCAGGGGTGCCTGCCTGGCTTTGTCAGAAGCTTGTGACTCTTGATTTCATGATCAAGAGTTCAAGCCCCACGTAGGGTGTAAAGATTACCACAATTTAGATGATTATGTGATTTCCCCCCTTTTTCTATATATGTGCTATTTTACATTGATATATTTTTGTCACACTTTGCATTCCTGGGATAAATCCTACTTGGTCATGGTGTATAATTGTATAATTATGGTGTATAATTCTTTGATGTGTCACTGAATTCTGTTTGCTAGCATTCTGTTTAGGATTTTTGAATCAGTAGCTAGGATTTTGTTTAGGACTTTTGTATCAGTATTCATAAGGGATATTGGTTTGTAGTTTTCTCTTTTTTTATGATGTGTTTCTCTGTATCAGGGTAATGCTGGCCTTATAGAATGAGTCAAGTGTTCCCTCCTCTTCTGTTTTTGGGAAGAATTCGAGAAATGATGATTATTCATTAAATGTTTGGTAGAATCTACTGGCGAAGCCACTGATCCTGGTTTTTCTTTTTTGGGATGTTTTTTGATTATAAACTCAAGTAAAGAGATTGAATAGTTACAAATAAAAAAAAAGAAAAAAGAGGTATTGATATTTACCTAATGAGGTTGCTTTTACCATTGTTCTTTATTTTATAATATAGCTCCAGGTTATACTTTGGTGTTGTTTCATTTCAGCCTGATAGTCTTCTTTTGGCATTTCTTGTAGGGCAAGTATACTAGCAGTTCATTTTCTCAGCTTTTGAATTTTTGGCATATTTCTTCATTTTTCAAGGTTATATTTGCTAGATACAGAATTCTTGGTTTTTCTCGCAGCACTTTAATACTCAATTTAAAAAAAATTATTTGAGAGAGAGAGAGAGCCCAAGGAAGGGGCCGAGGGAGAGGGAGAATCTTATACAGACTCCACACTGAGTGTAGAGCCCCATGTGGGATTTGATCTCAGAGCCCTGAGATCATAACCTGAGCTGAAACCAAGAGTCACATGCTTAACAAACTGCGCTACCCAGGTGCCCCTTTTTACAGCACTTTAAATATGTCATCTCACTTTACTGGTTTCCATGGTGTTCAACTGTTAATGAGGATCCATTGTACTTGTCATTTCTCATTGATTTTGAGATTTTCTTTGGTTTTGACAGTTTAATTATATTTTGTCTCACTATGGATTTCTGTTTATCCTTCTTGGAATTCATTGACCTTGATATGTAGATTCATATATTTCATGAATTTGGGCTGCTTTGACTATTACTTAAGTATTCTTTCTCCTTTTTCTTCTCTTCTGTGACTGTCTTATGCATGTCTCTTATGCATGTTTTATGCTTGATGGTATCTCACAAGTTTCTGGTGCTCTGGTCATTTTTCCTCTTTCTGCTTCTCATACTGGGTAATCTCAGTTGGTGCTATCTTTATTTTTTATTTTTTTTTTTTTAAAGATTTATTTATTTATTTATTTGATAGAGAGATCACAAGCAGGCAGAGAGGCAGGCAGAGAGAGAGGAGGAAGCAGGCTCCCTGCTGAGCAGAGAGCCCGATGCGGGGCTCGATCCCAGGACCCTGAGATCACGACCCGAGCCGAAGGCAGCGGCTTAACCCACTGAGCCACCCAGGCGCCCCTGGTGCTATCTTTAAATTCACTTATTCTTTCTTATTCTTGGTCAGATCTTCTGTTGTACCTCTGTAGTAAATTTTTCATGTCTGCTATTGTATTTTTCAACTCTAAAATTTTATTTGGTTCCATTTTTTTTAAAGATTTATTTATTTATTAGAGAGAGAGAGAGAGAGAGAGCGCACGCACGCGTGTGCACGTGAGATGGGAGAAGGTCAGAGGGAGAAGCAGACTCCCCATGGAGCTGGGAGTCCAATATGGGTCATGATCCCAGAACTCTGGGATCATGACCTGAGCTGAAGGCAGTTGTTTAATCAACTGAGCCACCCAGGGTGCCCTATTTGGTTCCTTTTTGTTTCTTTCTTTGTTTTTGGTAAGACATGCTGGTTTCTTTAGCTCTTTGATTATATTTAAAACAGTTTATTTAAAGTCCTTGTCTATTAATTCCAACATCTGGGCCTCCTTAGGGGCAGTTCTGTTAATTTCTTCTTTTTTCCCTGGGAATGGGCCATACTTTTCCTATTTCTTTGCATGCTTCTGTTTTTGTTGAAAAAAGGTACTTTGAGGGGCACCTGGGTGGCTCAGTGGTTAAAGCCTCTGCCTTCGGCTCAGGTCATGATCTCAGGGTCCTGGGATCGAGTCCCGCATCGGGCTCTCTGCTCAGCAGGGAGCCTGCCTCCTCCTCCTGTCTCTCTCTGCCTGCCTCTCTGCCTGCTTGTGATCTGTCTGTCAAATAAATTAAAAAAAAAATTAAAAAAAAAAAGAAAAAAGGTACTTTGAATATTGTAATATGGCAATTCTGGAAAACATTTTCCCCCCTCCCCAGGGTATGTTGTTGCTTCTTGTTGTGGTGTTTGCTTAGTGAACTTTTAAAAAAAAATATTTTATTTATTTATTTGAGAGAGAGAAAGCAAGAGGGCATAAGCAGCAGGGAGGGGATGTGGGAGAGGGAGAAGCAGGCTCCCAGCTGAGCAGGGAGCCCCATGTGGGGCTCAATCCCAGCTCCAGGATCATGACCTGAGCCAAAGACAGACATTTAACTGACTGAGCCACCCAGGTGCCCCCAGTTAGTGAACTTTCTAACCTATTTTCACAAAGGCTGTATTTGTCATGTGTGGGTACTGCAGTGTTTGTTCTGGTAGCTTATTGGTCAGTTAGTGGTTTGACAGAAAAAAAAAAGTTCAAAAACAAACAATAACCTAAACCAAATCAAAACAACTTTTTCTCTTAACATATTGGCTCAGTGTTGGGGTAGTTCTCAGTGCTTAGCCAGTTATTTAAAACTCTTGTAACTCTCACTTACTGATTGGGTGGAAGCTAAAGGTCAGATAAAGGTGAAAGTTTATGGTCTATTGTCTTTTCTGAGCATGTGTCTAGCCTTGAGCATAGGAATGTCCTTCCAAATTCCTTGGTATGTGCTGGAGCTTTTTGGAGCTCTTATTTTCTCCTGTATCTCTGACTTCTTTCTTCCCATCCTTTTTATGTCTGTCAAGTGCCTGGCCCACGTATTATCCCTTGCCCTGGTGGCTGTGGATAGTATATTTGCCTTTAAATTCTTTGGACAAATCCAGTTTGTTTTAGGAATTTGTTCCTCCTGAGAATGTTCTGGTTGGTGAATGAAAGAAAACCCACATCCCAGTCTGTCAGATAACAACCAAACAGGTCAAAACACACAACCACAGTTCTTTAAGAATAGGATCCACATCACTACATTTGGCATCTGCAAGTTCCCTAGGAATGTGGGCCACCATCTTCATGGCTTCCATCAAGCTGGGAATGGGACATGGTAGGTACATAAAGTTGAAACACCACAGTGCTCTCATACTGATGTTCAGTAGCTTTTTCTTTTTTTTTTGTTTTGTTTTGTTTTGTTAACTGGCCTTTAGTTTATTTAAAAGAGGTGGAAAATATAAGATATTTTGTCAGGTGAAATATAGTGATGATTGGAATGTTTATTGATTTAATTTGGTAAAAACAGTTTTTAACTATTTTATTTTATTTTTTAAAGGTAACCTCCTTAATCTAATAAAGAGTATTTATTAAAAGTTTAGAGATAATAGCAGTCTTTTTCTTAATTTATTTTCAGCGTGACAGAATTCATTGTTTATGCACCACACCCAGTGCTCCATGCAATACGTGCCCTCCATAATACCCACCACCTGACTCCCCCAACCGCCCACCCCCCACCCCTTCAAAACCCTCAGGTTGTTTTTCAGAGTCCATAGTCTCTCATGGTTCATCTCCCCTTCCAATTTCTCTCAACTCCCTTCTCCTATCCATCTCCCTATGTCCTCCATGTTATTTGTTATGCTCCACAAATAAGTGAAACCATATGATAATTGACTCTCTCTGCTTGACTCATTTCATTCAGCATAATCTCTTCCAGTCCCGCCCATGTTGCTACAGAAGTTGGGTATTCATCCTTTCTGATGGAGGCATAATACTCCATAGTGTATATGGACCACATCTTCCTTATCCATTCGTCTGTTGAAGGGCATCTTGGTTCTTTCCACAGTTTGGCAACCATGGCCATTGCTGCTATAAACATTGGGGTACAGATCGCCCTTCTTTTCACTACATCTGTGTCTTTGGGGTAAATACCCAGTAGTGCAATTGCAGGGTCATAGGGAAGGTCTCTTTTTAATTTCTTCAGGAATCTCCACACTGTTCTCCAAAGTGGCTGCACCAACTTGCATTCTCACCAACAGTGTAAGAGGGTTCCCCTTTCTCCACATCTTCTCCAACACACGTTGTTTCCTGTCTTGTTAATTTTGGCCATTCTAACTGGTATAAGGTGGTATCTCAGTGTGGTTTTAATTTGAATCTCCCTGATGGCTAGTGATGATGAACATTTTTTCATGTGCCTGATAACCATTTGTATGTCTTCGTTGGAGAAGTGTCTGTTCATATCTTCTGACCATTTTTTGACATGATTATCTGTTTTGTGTGTGTTGAGTTTGAGAAGTTCTTTATAGATCCTGGATATCAACCTTTTGTCTGTACTGTCATTTGCAAATATCTTCTCCATTCTGTGGGTAAAGCTCACAGCCTTCCCGTTGAGATCAGGAATACGACAAGGATGCCCACTCTCACCGCTCTTGTTCAACATAGTATTAGAAGTCCTAGCAACAGCAATCAGACAACAAAGAGAAATAAAAGGTATCCAAATTGGCAATGAAGAAGTCAAACTCTGTCTCTTCGCAGATGACATGATTCTTTATATGGAAAACCCAAGACTCCACCCCAAACTACTAGAACTCATACAGCAATTCAGCAATGTGGCAGGATACAAAGTCAATGTACAGAAATCAGTTGCTTTCTTGTATACTAACAATGAAAATACAGAAAGGGAATTTATAGAATCAGTTCCATTTACTATAGCACCAAGAACCATGAGATACCTGGGAATAAACCTAACCAAAGAGGTAAAGGATGTGTACTTGAGGAACTACAGAACACTCATGAAAGAAATTGAAGAAGACACAAAAAGATGGAAGACCATTCTATGCTCTTGGATTGGAAGAATAAACATTGTTAAAATGTCTGTACTGCCTAGAGCAATCTATACTTTTAATACCATTCTGATCAAAATTCCACCGGTATTTTTCAAAGAGCTGGAGCAAATAATCCTAAAATTCGTATGGAATCAGAAGAGACCCCGAATCACTAAGGAAATGTTGAAAAACAAAAACAAAACTGGCGGCATCACTTTACCTGATTTCAAGCTTTACTACAAAGCTATGATCACCAAGACAGCATGGTACTGGCATAAAAACAGACACATAGACCAGTGGAGCAGAGTAGAGAGCCCAGATATGGACCCTCAACTCTATGGGCAAATAATCTTCGACAAAGCAGGAAAAAATATACAGTGGGAAAAAGACAGTCTCTTTAATAAATGGTGCTGGGAAAATTGGACAGCTATATGTAGAAGAATGAAACTCGACCATTCTCTTACACCGTACACAAAGATAAACTCAAAATGGATAAAAGACCTCAACGTGAGACAGGAATCCATCAGAATCCTAGAGGAGAACATAGGCAGTAACCTCTTCGATATCATCCACAGCAGCTTCTTTCAAGATACGTCTCCAAAGGTAAAGGAAATAAAAGTGAAAATGAACTTTTGGGACTTCATCAAGATCAAAAGCTTCTGCACAGCAAAGAAACAGTCAGTAGCTTTTTCTATTAACTGTTCCCTGTTGGTTGTAGGTTTTTGATTGGATTCTGGATTTCCAAATATGTTTATTTGGAATTTTTTTAACTAGTGTAACTGTTGCCTTAGTGGAGGGACAGAGTTACTTGCTGTCACCATTGTATATGACATCATTCCTGGTGTGTTTGTTGTAATCCCTATGCCAGTGCCACATATTCTTTTTTTTTTTTTAAGATTTTATTCATTTATTTGACAGAAATCACAAGTAGGCAGAGAGGCAGGCAGAGAGAGAGGAAGGGAAGCAGGCTCCCCGCTGAACAGAGAGCCAGACGTGGGGCTCGATCCCAGGACCTGGGATCATGACCTGGGCCAAAGGCAGAGGCTTAGCTCACCGAGCCACCCATGCGCCCCCACATATTCTTAATAACTGTAGCTTTCTATGAACCCTGCTAGGGCATGAATGCCCACATTGTTATTCTTTGTACTATCTTGGCAATTCTTGAGTCTGTACTATTCCATATTATATACCCTTTTATGTTTCTAAATTCTTTGATTAGTGTTTTATTCTATTTTCATAAACATTTTTAAGGCCTAATGTGAGCCAGGGATTGTTTAAGGTCAGGGCTTTTCAGTCTTGGCATTATAGACATTTGGTCCAGGTAATTCTTTGCTGTGGGAAGCTGTTCTGTGTATGCATTGTATCCCCAGCCTCTGCCCAGTAGATACTAGTAAACACCGCACACTAGTTTTGACAACTGGAAATATTTAAAGACATTGTCGGATGGTTCCTGTGGGTGGTGAGGGTGTAGGAGGGGCAGAGTCCTTCTGTTTGATAACCACAATTCTGGATGATAGGGATTCACAGGTAATTAATACTGAGCTAAGTGAAGGAATAAACAACTGAAATACACTGATGTGGTTAAGTATAGTTACAAAGATATGAACCAAGAAATGTAGAAGAAGAGCAAAAAATTTCCTCGGAGAGTTAATGGTAATATTTTCTAAAGAGAGGGATGGCAGTTTTGAGTTGGGACTTAAGGCAAGGTAGCAGTGTTTACAAGGGGGAGAGATGGTCTAGGTGGTGCAAAGGTCATGTTTAGGGACTTGATAGAAGGGCCCTTTTGTGCCTTTTGGACAGTGAGACATTGTGATTGGGGAAGTAGAGGTGAAAAAAAGAAAGTTATTTGATCAGATTTGAAAAGGCTTTTTTAAAGATTTAAAAGGGCTTTCTATGCTACATTAATATCTTCATTTTATGCTTTTTTATATCATAGAAAATCGAATAATGTCTTTGGAGTAATATCAGCTTCTTTTAATTAACAGTGATAAAGTAAAATGATTAAAATTATATGGTAAATATTATACTCAAGAAAATAGCTCTGGTCTATAAAGTATGAAAAGAGGGAAGGGTGGAGATTTCTATAAAACTAAAACTAGATGTCAGATACTATTTTTTTTTTTAAACCATGCCATCCTTTGCGTAGACTGTTTTCATACTGTGTCAAATTCTTAAATGTTATCACGGATGATGATTCTTGGTATTGAAATAGAGGAGTGAGTTGGGAACATGTACAAAGTTTTCTGTTTTTTCAAGCAAATTATGAGGGTGATATATTTCAAAATGTCTGCTTTCTCAGATTGGACATGGAGTCTTATTAACTGAAACTGGTCTCCTATAATATGTCTATGTTCTTAGAAAAGGAAGATACTTGAAGAGTTAAAATGGTACAAAATTTTTTGTAACTTTTGATATTATTTCAAATTTACAGAAATTTTATGAGTACAAAGTACTCCTATCTACCCTTTTTCTAGAGTCACCATAGTTAACATTTTGTTTCAACTACATTATCATTTGTATATTCTCTGATTATATTTTTTTTTCCGGAGCTTTTTGAGGGTAAGTTGCGTAACATCATGTCCCTTTTCCCCTAAATGCTTCCAAAGGACAAGAGTATTGTTTTACACAATTACTGGGTAATTATCATATCATAAAATTTTAAATATGTATAATACCCTTATCTAGTCTGAAATCCATATTCAAAGTTGCAAGCTGCCCTAATAATATTCTTTCAGTTGGAAGTTATATCTCTCATTGTTTTCTTGACCTTGACAGGTTTTTTAGGTTTTTATTTAGATTCCAGTTAGTTAACATACAGTGTAATACTAGTTTCAGGTGCACAGTATATAGTGATTCAACAGTTCTATACAACACCCAGTGCTTGTCGCAACAAGTACACTCTTTAATCCCCATCAACTATTTTATTTCATTTTTTAAAAAATTTACTTACTTTAGAGAGAGAGAGAGTGTGTGCATGAGCAGGAGCGGGAGAGAGAGAGAGTCTCAAATAGACTGTGCCTAGCACAGAGCCTGCCTGACATGGGGCTTGATCTCATGACCTTGAGATCATGACCCACGCTGAAACCAGGAGTTGGAAAAAAAAAAAAGAAAATGAAACCAAGAATTGGATGCTGAACCAACTGCACCACCAAGGTGCCCCCCCATCAGCTCCTTAACCCATAGCTCCACACATCTCTCCTCTGTTAGACATCAGTTTGTTCTCTGTAGTTGAGTTTGTTTCTTGGTTTGCCTCTCTCTTTTCCCACCAATGCTAGTTTGTTTTGTTTCTTAAATTCCACATGTGAGTGAAATCATACAGTATTTCTCTTCTAACCTTGACATTTTCTTTTTGAGGGAGAGAAGGGGAGAGAGAGAGGGAGAGAGAGAATCTCAAGCAGGCTCCTTGCCCAGCGAGGAACCCAACATGGGGCTTGATCTCACAACCCTGAAATTATGACCTGAGCCGAAATCAAGAGTCAGACACTTAACCAAATGAACCACCCAGGAACCCCTGACCTTGACATTTTTGAAGAGTACAGTCTAGTTCTTTTTATAGAATACCCCTCAATTTGGGTTTGTGTGCTGTTTCCTTATGATTAGATTAAGTTACGGATTTTGGTTCTTTTTAAGTGCCTCTTAGCAGAAGACACATGATGTCAATTGGTCCCATTACTGGTGATGATTTTTATTTATTTATTTGAGAGAGAGAGAGAGAATGAGAGGGAAGAGGTCAGAGGGAGAAGCAGACTCCCTGCCAAGCAGGGAACCTGTTGTGGAACTCTATCCCAGGACTCCAGGATCATGACCTGAGCTGAAGGTAGTTGCTTAACCAACTGAGCCACCCAGGTGCCCTAAAGCTGTGTTTGAGGAATAATATTTTTTAAAGTTATAATAATGTGGAGAAATAATGGTGTAAGATGGTGATAGGTCTCAAATTTGAAAACAAACTGCTGTAATGAAACAAGTGAGAGTGAGAAGTAATAAAATATAATTGAGAATAAAAAATCAGCATATGGACAGGTCTGTGGAAATTGTGTTAAAGCCTGTCAGTCCCAGATTTGTTCTATTTGTTGTAATTCATTGAAGAATAGTTTGCAGAAAAATAATTCATGTGTGACAATTTGCTGTTTTCCCCATTTTTGTCCTTTGGTTCCACACCTCTCTCTCTCTTTGGGGTAAAAAATTATGGATTGTGTTGGAAGTTTGTAGGGGAAAGGAAAAGAGCCCAAAACTCTGAGCCTTTAATGCATTTTTAGATTTACCATAAAACCTTTAAAAATAGACACATTAAATATGGAAGAACTCTTTGAATCATGTTACTTTAAAGTAAGATTTCTGAATAGAATCACTGTTGACATTTTGGGATAGGTAATTTTTTGTTGTAAGGGGATTCTTGTGTGTATCATAAGATGTTTATCAGTATCCTTTGTCCTTTATCCACTAGAAGTCAGTGATAATCCTACCTATAGTTGTGACAACCAAAATTGTTTCCATACATTGTCATATGTACTGAGGGGGCAAATTTGCCCCCATTGAGAAGTGCTGCCTTACATCCAGTGGTTTGTCTCATCTCCCCCACAAAGGTCCTTGTACATGTGCATATATAATGTTCACATAGTTATAAATAGTTGTGATTAAATTTGGGAATCAGATTTTTCACTTAAAATGTTTTTTATAGTTATTTTTTCTTTTTATTATAGTATACAGAATAGAATTTACCATTTAATCATTTTTAGATCTACAGTTCATAAAATTTACCATTTAACCATTTTTGAGTGTACAGTTTGGTGGCATTAAGTAAATTAACTGTGTTGTATAACTCTTACTGCAATCAATTTGCAGAACTTTTTGATCATCCCAAAGAAAAACTTTGTATCCATTAAATGGTAATTCCCTATTCCTTCCTCCTCCAGTTCCTTGATAATTTTGAGGGAGAGAGCATGCGTGCATGTGTGAGCGCATGCATGCATGAGGGGGTATTGGCAGAGGGGAAGGGAGAGAGACAAGCAGACTGAGTGCTGACCCTGTTTTGGGGCTTGATCTCATGATACTAAGGTCATGACCTGAGCCAAAATCAAGAGTTGGATGTTCAACTGACTGAGCTACCTAGGTGCCCCTCTTTCATAGTCATTTTAAATCCATTTAGTTGTACTATAATTGACACAACTCTCTTCTTACTGATTAAAATTCTAATTTTTATAATGTGACAACTTTACATTTAAAATGCTTTCTAAAAGATCACCTTAGATTAAGAGAGGGATTAGTGAATTATGAATGTTTATGATTCTTTGATCATTTACCAGTTGCTTTCTGAAGGGTTTGCATTTATTTACACTGTTCTCAGAATGTGAGAACTCATTTCACTGTACCTTGGACAGTGGATGTTATTGCTATTTAAGTTATAGGGTATAAAGTAGTACCTTGCTATAAAGAGGTTAAAAGTAGTTTAACATGTTTTACTGACTGCATCTTTTATAGATATTTCCATTCTCTGCCCATATTCCTTTGATGACAAGATTTTTAAAATAAAAATATGGATTTATTTTTTGAGAGAGAGTGTGAGTGGGGAAGGGCAGAAGGGAGAGGGAGAGAGAGAATCTTAAGCAGGCTCCATGCCCAGGGCGGACCCTAATGGGGGGTTCAGTCTTGCAACCTGAGATCATGACCTGAGCTGAAATCAAGAGTTGGATACTTAAGTGACTGAGCCACCCAGGCACCCGCAGATGTCAGTCTTTTGTATTTGCTGGAAGTATTTTTCCTGGTTTTCTTTGATTTGAATTGTTATGGTCTTGGGGCACCTAGGTGGCTCAGTTGGTTGGGTGTCTGCCTTTGGCTCAGGTAATGGTCCTGCACTCCTGGGATCGAGGCCCGTGTCAGGCTCCCTGGGAGGGAGCCTGCTTCTCCCTCTCCTCCCTGCTAGTGCTCTCTCTGCGGTCTCTGTCTCTCTCAAATAAATAAAAATTTTTAAAAAATAAATTGTTATGGTCTTGAAACTTAAGTATAACTTTCTTGGATTAAGTTTTCCAACATAAAAGAAAGATTGATGTGGGAAAAGATAGATAATAGCATTCAGGGACAATCAGAAGTAATTTATATGTCACTGTAAATGTTCTTAAATAGTCATAGTTGTAATCTAAGAATATGCTGTTTATGCTATTTAGCTTAATCTTTAATATTTGAGATTTTTCTCACTTTATTTCTGGTGTTATATTTGAATTTGGTATTCCTTCCTCTAAAACATAGCTCTGAAAAATTTTTTAAAGATTTTATTTTGTAGAGAGAGTGAGAGCAGGGGTAGGGGCAGAGGGAGAGGAAGAGAGAGAATGTCAAGCAAACTCCTTTCTGACTGCAGAGCTCAATGTGGGGTTCCATCCCACTATCCTGAGATCATGACCTGAGCCAAAACCAAGTCAGGTAGTTACCTGACTGAGCCACCCAGGTGCCCCTGAATATTTTTATGTAACATTTCAGAAGTGAGGTTGTCAAGGTTTTGAGTGATATTATGGTAATGGTATGTATAGTATTTTGCCTTCTAAAAAATCGCTGAGACTATCTCTATAGGTAAATAAGGGGTAGGAATTAAAATAAATGTATCTCAGCTTTTCAAGAAAATTGGTGAACAAATTTTTCTGCATGTGGATACTATTCATATTTAATGATACCCATCTAAGGAAGTATGGGTATAGTTCATATTTCCTTAGTTTTGGGTAGTATGGGCTAGGCATGATCAATTTTCAAAGTGAGGAATTCAGAACATTTCCTTTTATTCATGTTTTATTAAAGTTATTGTTAAAATCAATATTTATTTGTGTAATGATAATAAATTTTTGTTATTTGTGTGTGTTTTTCTAAAAATTAGGAAACATGGCAGAGGGAGGACGTCTGTCCTTACTTTTATGTTAGATCTTGGTGAGGTTTGTTCAGTTTCCTGGTTTTGACAGAATGCTAAGCTAACAAAGATAAACAGGAGAATTATCGGCATAGTAGATTTATTATATGACATACCTCCCATTCAGTGATGATAGCTAGCTTGATTTCTATTTGTACTTAAATAGTTTGTTTTTTTAATGTTTTTTTTTTAAATTTTATTTATTTATTTGACAGAGATCACAAGTAGGCAGAGAGGCAGGCAGAGAGAGAGGAGGAAGCAGGCTCCCTGCTGAGCAGAAAGCCTGACGCGGGGCTTGATCCCAGGACCCTGAGATCATGACCTGAGCTGAAGGCAGAGGCTTAACCTACTGAGCCACCCAGGCGCCCCTGTACTTCAATAGTTTGTAAGGGAATGGAATGACTTTGAACCTTTGGGTAGTGTAAAATAAGTCAAGGTATTTTCAGGTCATGGAACATAGTGTTACTAATAGAATGAAATATTGAGAAAGCACTGGACCCAAGACCGTGGTTTCTATAACTTCTAGTTATGGGTCTTCTGATAACTGTATGACTCTGAGCCTCAAATTTTCCCTTTTTATCTAGTCCAGTCCCTCATTTTAAAGTACTTTTAGCTCTAAAATTCTATCCCTATGTTGGGTTATAGAACAATCCTATGAGATGACCTAGTAAAAGAGGAAGGCAGTAGCATTTCAGAAATATGTTTTGAGGTTGAGTCTCAAGTGAACTGCAGTTTTCCTTAAGTCTGAGGATGGTATGAATTAAAATGAAGGGATGTTTTGATTTTCACATTGTAGAGGGAAAGGGAATTGCTGATTGGTTATTATTTCCAGGAATGGACATGGAGCTGATTTACTTTTTTTTCTTTCTTTAATTTTTAAGTTTTTGAGTAATCTGTTTGCCCAGCATGGGATTCAAACTCATGACCTCAGTATCAAGAGTTGCATGTGCTACTGACTGAGCTGGTTAGGCACCTCTCAGCTGATTTACTCTTTTTTTTTTTTTAAGTATGCTCCACAGTGTGGAGCCAAATGTGGGGCTTGAACTCATGACCCTGAGGTCAGGACCTGAGCTGAAAGCTGAGATAAAGAGTTGGATGCTCAACTGACTGAGTCACCCAGGTTCTCTGCTGAATGACTCTTAAAATCGAACATGAGGATAAATTGGTGATCCCTTTATGCAAATTTAATAACTGGAAGGTATTTTAACAGCCATCTAGTAAAATTCTAGTTGGTTCTAGGACTATAACGGAAATTATTTCACTTCCAGTTCAGGGTTCTTGGTGTAACACTATGTTTTTAATTGTCCATTAGGATGTTTCTATGTATTTTCTAATAATAAAGTAAGAATATTTTTATATAATGTGTGTCAGATATCTTGTTCAAGAAAGTAAAGGACACTTGTTATGTTTTAAAGTGATTTTTACATTTTTTAATCACTTCCACAAGTCTCAAGGAAGTAAATTAGCCACAGTTCTATTGTTGTGACACTGAATTATTTGGATTATTCTTGATTTCCTGTATACTTGTTCACATGCTTCAGAGTTGTTTCCTTACTATTTAAGTTGTAATTATTTACCAGAATCACCACAGTTTAGCTCAGAGGGGCTAAGGGGGCTTTCCAAGAGTGTACAGTTAGTTAAATAGTTTTAGATTAGAAAAGTTTTTCTTTTTTTACCTTTTTTTAAAAGAGTTTTTATTAATTTATTTTTCAGAGAGAGAGAGAACATAGGCAGGCAGAGTGGCAGGCAGAGATAAGGGGAGAAGCAGGCTCCCTGCTGAGCAAGGAGCCAGATGTGGGACTTGATCCCAGGACACTGGGATCATGACCTGAGCCAAAGGCAGCTGCTTAACTGACTGAGCCACACAGGCATCATTTTAAAAAAAAAATATTTTATTTATTTGACAGGGAGAAAGAGGTTTGATAGGGAGAGGGAGCACAAGCAGGAGGAGCAGCAGGCAGAGGGAGAGGGAGAAGCAGGCTTCCTGCTTAGTAGAGCACCCGATTTGAGGCTCAATCCCAGGACCCTGGGATCATGACCTGAGCCAAAGTAGATTAGACGCTTAACTGACTAAGCCACCCAGATGGCCTGAAAAGTTTTCCTTCTTTCCTTTCTCTCTCCCTCCCTCCTTCCTTCCCTTCCTTCCTTCCTTCCTTACTTCCTTCCTTCTCTCCCGTCCTTCCTTTCTCCGTCCCTCCCTCCCTCCCAACCTCCCTCCCTCCCTCCCTCCCTTCTTTTCTCTTTTTTACCTTCTCTCTTTCTCTCTCTCTCTTCCTCCCTCCCTCCCTTTGTTCCTTCCCTTCCTTTCTTTCTCTTTAGATTTTTATTTATTTGCTAGAGAGAGTGAGAGCACAAACAGGGGCTCCGGCAGGCAGAGGGAGA
This sequence comes from Lontra canadensis, assembly GCF_010015895.1. Lineage (NCBI taxonomy): Eukaryota > Metazoa > Chordata > Mammalia > Carnivora > Mustelidae > Lontra > Lontra canadensis. Next base: position 415,174 of record NW_022631108.1, on the reverse strand, counting down.
AGCAGGTTCCCCGCTGAGCAAGGAGCCTGATGGGGCACTCAATCCCAGGACCCTGGGATCATGACCTGAGCCAAGGGCAGCCACCTAGGTGTCCTGAAAAGTTTCTTTTTCTAATCTCAGGTTGGTTTGTTGCAATGTGTAGTTTCTCCTTTGGATTTGCATAGTCCATAGTTTTGACTCTTTTTAAAGTCCAATAACCAGTTTAACAATAAGACCTTTAGAGGTCAGAGATTCCATTTGCTAGAAGAGTCCTGATGCCTTCTGGAGTATGAGGAAAAAGTGAGAAGAGTAAACCATTTCTGGTCTTTAATAAAATTTCAGTAATTTTTACTAATCTTTCTTTCATGAAACATTCCTTATTTGACTTCTCAAGTAGTCTACTATGTATTGGAACTTGGATCTCCATTTCTTTTATTACCTATGTGATTTTATTACGGTGAAAAATGTAGAATAAGTTAGAATTTGGCCATAAAATAGTTTACTTCTGTTACCTTCTTTGATCAGAGTGGGCAAAGTCCAGAAGCATGGATCAGATTTATGGAATTCAAGTCATGTCTTGGTAACTCTTTTTTTTTAAAAGATTTTATTTATTTATTTGACACAGAGAGAGAGAGAGAGAGAGAGATCACAAGTAGGCAGAGAGGCAAGCAGAGAGAGAGGGGGAGGCAGGTTCCCTGCTGAGCAGAGATCGGGGCTTGATCCCAGGACCCTGAGATCATGACCTGAGCCGAAGGCAGAGGCTTAATGCCCTGAGCCACCCAGGCGCCCCTGTCTTGGTAACTATTAAAATACTTTCCTAAATGCAGACTATAATAATTGATCAGGGAATATGGAGGTAGCCTTCAGATTTAGAAATGCCCATAAAATCCAGGATCAGTACCTTTTTATAAGATTATGGTTTAAGGGTTAGCCAGGATGAGTTATATCTCAATATAAAAAATTGAGAGGAGATAGTGGAGGGCTAGGAGGACCCCAGGCTTGTCTCATCCCTTGTACACAACTAGATAACTGTTAAATCATTCTAAATAACCCAGAAATCAGCCTGAATACTGACAAACTCCACAACTAAAGGGAGAGAAGTCATACTGAAGAAGGTAGGAAGTATGGAGACACTGTTTGGGGGAGAAACAGATTGTGGGTTCTGCAGAGGGGAGGGAGCCATGGTCACAGAGAGAGGCAAGACAGGAGGACACAGGGGAACTCACAAGGAGAGCATTTCCCCACTACCTCCTCCTGGGAAAACAAGGGGATGATTTTTTGTTGAGTTATTGCAACCAGTGGGCCTTAAAGTCTAGAGTTTTAAAGGTGGCAGCTTTTTTTTCCTTCAAAGTTTTATTTAAATTCTAGTTAGTTGGGGCGCCTGAGTGGCTCAGTGGTTTAAAGCCTCTACCTTCGACTCAGGCATGATCCCAGGGTCCTGGGATTGATCCCCGCATCAGGCTCTCCGCTCAGCAGGAAGCCTGCTTCCTCCCCTCTCTCTGCCTGCCTTTCTACCTACTTGTAATCTCTGTCAAATAAATAAATAAAATCTTTAAAAAAAATAAATTCTAGTTAGTTAACATACAGTGCAATATTGGTTTCGGGGTAGAATTTAGTGATTCATCACTTACATACAGCATCCAGTGCACATCATAAAAAATGTCCTTTTTTAAATTTTTAAAAATTTTTTATTTTTTTAACAAAAATGCCCTTCTTAATACCCATCACCCATCTAGCCCATCCCCCACCGACCTCCCTCCATCAACCCTTAGTTTGTTCTCTGTTAAGAGCTTCTTATGGTTTGTTTCCCTCTCTCTCGTTCTTTTTTTCCCCCTTCCCATATGTTCATCTGTTTTCTTTCTTAAATTCCATCTATGAATGAAATCATATCGTATTTGTTTTTCTCTTATGGACTTACTTCACTTAGCATAATACACTGTAGCTCCATCGACATCATTGCAAGTGGCAAGATTTCATTGTTTTCAATGGCTGAGTAAATTCGATGGGTGAATAATATTCCATTTTGTGTGTATACACACACACATACACATCACATCTTCCTTATTCATTCATCAGTTGATTTGGCCTCTTTCCATATTTTGGCTATTATTGATAGAGCTTCTATAAACACCACAGTGCATGTACCCCTTTAAATACCTGGTGGACACGGGGAGATGATTTGCTGATCTTAGAGCACCTCCCTGACAGGTAGCATTTGCCACAATCTTCTCTGGGGACAAAGAAACCGGTTGGCATATTTTCTCTTCCCTGTTCCCCAACATAAATGAACATCTACCTGCAGGAAGCAATGCAGCACCTCACACTGGCTGCCTAACCTCCTTACACCAAGTCCCACACCCCTGCACTCTGGTGGAACTGCTGTTCTTGGTCAAGTTTGCCTCAGTTCCAGAATGGTGAACCACTTTCCAGACTAATAGAAACCTCTACCCATTCCACATCTCCCGAGCAGAGACTTCTGTGGGGCTTCAGTTCTAGTGAAAGTAGTATCAGGTCTCATTTAACAGGCAGACCAGAGCCCACCTAATTTAAATTCTCCAGACTCTGGCCAAGGACCAAACACTGCCCACTGTAGGCAAGGAGAGCCTCTGCATACAACTGCTTGAAGGACAGAGCAGCCAAAACATGATAGGAGAGTGCACATGCACACACCAGACACTTCCTTAAGTGCCAGGCCCTGGATACTATATGACTTCTTCTTCATAAAGCCTTTACTTTTAGGAGCAGGAACCATAACTTTTATAACACACAGAAGTCAGAGATTTAGACAAAATGCTAGAATGGAGGAACTCATCCAACCTGAAAGAACAAGATAAGGTCACAGCCAGAGATCTAAGCTAAACAGATCCAAGTAGTATGCCTGGTGGAATATTGAAAGCAACAATTCATAGCCATAGTTGCTGTGCTTGAGAAAAGCCTGGAAGACTTCAGTAAGGCCTGTACCACAGAGATAAAATAACTAAAAAGGGATCAGAACTGATGACTGAGGTAACTGAGACCTGAAACAGGCTCAATGCAATGAACACAAGGTTGGAAGAAGCAGAGGAATGAATAAATGATATAGAAAACAAAATGGTGTAGGGGCGCCTGGGTGGCTCAGTGGGTTAAGCCGCTGCCTTCGGCTCAGGTCATGATCTCAGGGTCCTGGGATCGAGTCCCGTATCGGGCTCTCTGCTCGGCAGGGAGCCTGCTTCTCTCTCTCTCTCTCTCTTTCTCTGCCTGCCTCTCTGTCTACTTGTGATCTCTGTCAAATAACTAAATAAAATCTTTAAAAAAAATGGTGTAAAATAATGAAGCTGAAGAAAAGAGAAGAATTATGGAACAAGAATAGACTTTGGGAAGTCAGTGAGTCCATCAAATGTAATAACGTTTGTGTCATAGGTGTCCCAGATGAAGAACAAAAGAGAAAAGGGGACAGAACATTTATTTGAGGAAATAATAGCTGAAAACTTCCTTAATCTGGGGAAGGAAACAGACATCCATATCCAGGAGACACAGAGAACGACCATCAAATCAACAAAAGTGGGCCAATACCAAAATATTGTAATTAAAATTGCAAAATATAGTGATGAAGAAAAATATCGTGGGTGCCTGGGTGGCTCAGTCGATTGAACATCTGACTCTTGGTTTTTGGCTCAGGTTATGATCTCAGGATCATGAAATGGAGCCCCATGTTGGGCTCTGTGCTTAGTGGGAAGTCTGCTTGAGATTCTCTCTTTCCCTCTGCCTCTCCCCCTACTCACATGTGCTCTAAAATAAATAAATCTTTTAAAAAATCATTAAAAAAATTCGAAAGCAGCAAGACAAAAGAAGTCCTTAACTGACAAAGGAAGACCCATAAGGTTCACTGCAGATTCCTCAACAAAAACATGGCATGCCGGAATGGAGTGGCATAATATCTATAAAATGTTGAATGGGAAAATTCTGCAGCCAAGAATATTCTATCCAGCAAGGCTATCATTCAGAATGGAAGGAGAGATAAAGAGTTTCCCAGACAAACAATAAAGGAGTTTGTGACCGTTAATCCAGTTTCCTGCAAGAAATATTAAAGGAGACTCTGAGTGGGAAGGAGAGACAAAAAATGATGATGACAAGAAAGTAGTAGAGAAAAACTCCAGAAGCCATGACAAATAATAAAATGGCACTAAATGTGTATCTGTTAGTAATCATTCTGAATGTGAATAGACTTAAAAAGCTCCAAACAAAAGACATAGGGTATCAGAGTGGATAAAAAACAAACAGGACCCATCTATATGCTACCTACATGAGATTTATGTTAGATCTAAAGGCACCTGCAGATTGAAAGTGAGGGGATGTAGAAACATATATCATGCAAATGGATGTCAGTAGGAAGCCAGAATAGCTATGTGTATATCAAATAAAATAGACTTTAAAGCACACTGTAACAAGAGACAGTATAGGGCAGTATATCATAATAAAGGTGCCTGTCCAAGAGAAGATCTAATTGTAAATATTTATGCACTCAACATGGGATCACGCAAATATATAAAACAGTAACAAACATAAATGAACTCATTGATAATAATACAATAGTTTCAGGGGACTTTAACATTATACTTAATATCAATGGACATATCATCTAAAAAAACGAGCTAGGAAACTGTGGCTTTGAGTGACATACTGGATTAGATGGACTTAAGAAATATATTTACAGCACATCATCCTAAAACAGCAGAATGCACATTCTTTTGAAGTGCACATAGGACATTTTCCAGAATAGATCAAATACTGGGTCACTAATCAGGCCTCAACAAGTACAAAAAGATTGAGAACATACCATGCATCTTTTCTGACCACAATTCTATGAAACTTTAAGTCAACCACAAGAAAAAAATTGGAAAGGCTAAAAAGCATGGAGGTTGAACAATGTGCTACTAAAGAAGGAATGGGTCAACCAAGAAATCAACGAATATATTAAAACATACATAGAAACAAATAAAAACACAACAGTTTAAAACCTTTGGGATGCAGCATTAAGAGGGAGGTAAATAACAATACAGGCCTACCTCAAGGAAGAAAAATCTCAAATCAACAACCTAACCTTACACCTAAAGGAGTTAGAAAAAGAACTACAAATGAAGCCTAAAGACAGTGGAAGACAGGAAATAATAAAGATTAGAACAGAAACAAATAATATAGAAAGTAAACAAACAAAACCCAGATCAATGAAAATAGGAGCTAGTTCTTTGAAAATATCAATTAAATTGATAAACCCCTCGCCAGACTTATCAAAAAGGAAAGATAAGGGAACAAAGTAAAACAGATGAGAGGAGAAACAACAAACACCACGGTAATACAGACAATAAGTGAATATTATGAAAAACTATGCTAACATATTGGACAACCTGAAAGGAGTGGATAAATTCCTAGAAACATAAACTACCAAAACTGAAATAGGAGGAAGTAGGAAAGTTGAACAGACTGATAAGCAACAGATTGAATCAGTAGTCAGAAATCTCCCAACAAACAAAAGTCCAGGGCCAGATGGCTTCTCAGAAGAATTCTATGAAACTTTTAAAGAAGAGTTAATAACTTTTCTTCTCAAAACTATTTAAAAAAAAAGAAGTGGGAGGAAAACTTCCAAATTCGTTCTAAGAGGCTAGTATTATCCTGATACCAAAACCAAATAAAGACTCTGCTAAAACAGAGAAATACAGGCCAATATCCCTGATGAACATGGATGCAAAAATTCTCAGTAAAATATTAGCAAACTGAATCCAACACTACATTCAAAGTATCATTATGTATTCCTGGGCTGCGACAGTGGTTCAGTATTCCTAAGTCAATCAGTATGATATACCACATTAATAAAAGGATAAGAACCATATGCTCCTTTCAGTTGATGCAGGAAAGTATTTGACAAAGTATAACATCCATTCTTGATTAAAAACCCTCAACAAAGTAGGGTTAGAGGGAACATTTCTTAACATCATAAAGGCCTTATATGAAAACCCCACAGCTAATGTTATCCTCAGTGGGGAAAAACCAGCCTTTTCCCCTCCTCTATGGTTAGGAACAAAACAGGTATGTCCACCCTTACCACCATCATTTAACATAATATTGGAAGTCCTAGCCACGGTAAGCAGACAACAAAAGGAAAGGCCTCCCAATTGGCAAGGAAGAACTCAAACTTTGACTGTTTGCAGATGAAATGATACTTTATATAGAAACCCAAAAGACTTGACCAGTAAATTGCTAGATCTGATGAAAGAATTCAGTGAAGTTCCAGGATACAAAGTTAACATATAGAAATCTGTTGTGTTTTTATACACCAGTAATGAAGTAGCAGAAAGAGAAATCGAGTAATCAAACCCTTTTATAATTTTATGGGGAAAAAAGATGTCTAGCAATAAACCCAACCAAGAGGTAAAAGATCTATAATCTGAAAATATAAAACACTGATGAAAGAAATTGAAGATGACACAGGGAAATGGAAAAACATTCTATGCTTATGGATTGGAAGAACCAGTGTGAATCTACACATTCAGTGTAATCCCTCTCAAAATACCATCAGCATTTTTCACAGAGCTGAAAGAAACAATCCGAAAATTTGTATGGTACCACAAAAGACACTGAATAATGCAAGCAACTTGAAAAAGAAAAACAAAGCTGGAGGCATCACAATTCTGGGCTTAAAGCTGTATTACAAAGCTGTGATCATCAGGACAGTATGGTACTGGCACGAAAACAGACACATAGATCAATGGAACAGAATAGAAAACTCAGAAATGGACCCACAATTATATGGTCAACTAATTTTTGACAAAGCAGAAAAGAATATCCAGTGGGAAAAAAGTCTTTTCAACAAATGATGTTGGGAACACTGGACAGCCACATGCAGAAGAATGAAACTGGACCACTTTCTTAACACCATACAAAAATAAACTCAAAATGGATGAAAGATCTAAATGTGAGACAGAAAACCATCAAAATCCTAGAGGACAACAAAGGCAGGAACCTCTTTGACCTTGGCTGTAGCAGCTTCTTACTAGACGTGTCTCTGGAGGCAAGGGAAACAAAAGCAAAAATGAACTGTTTGGACTTTATCAAGATAAAAAGCTTCTGCACAGTGAAGCAAACAATCAAAACTAAAAAGCAACCTATGGAATGGGAGAAGATATTTGCAAATTACCAATCTGATAATGGGTTAGTATTCAAAATCTATAAAGAACTTAAAAACTCAATACCCAGAAAACAAATAATCCAGTTAAGAAATGGGCAAGAAGACATGAATGAGACATTTTTCCAAAGAAGATATCCAAATGGCTAACAGCTGCATGAAAAGATGCTCAATGTCACTTATCATCAGGGAAATACAAATCAAAACTGCAATGGGCTATCACCTCACACCAGTCAGAATGGATAAAATTAAGAAGACAGGAAAGAACAGGTTTTGGTGGGGATGTGGAGAAAGGAGAACCCTCTTACACTGTTGGGTGGGAATGCAAACTGGTTTCAGCCAGTTTGGAAAACAGCATGGAGATTCATCAAAAAGTTAAAAGTAGAACTACCTTGGGGCGCCTGGGTGGCTTAGTGGGTTAAAGCCTCTGCCTTTGGCTCTGGTCATGGTCTCGGGGTCTTGGGATCGAGCCCCGCATCTGGCTCTCTGCTCAGCAGGGAGCCTGCTGCTTCCCTTCCTCTCTCTCTGCCTGCCTCTCTGCCTACTTGTGATCTCTGTCAAATAAATAAAATCTTTAAAAAAAGTAGAACTACCTTACGATTGTGCAATTGTACTATTAGATGTTTACCCAAGGAATTAAAAAATACTAAGAGGGATATGTGCACCTTGATGTTTGTAGCAGCATTACCTATAATAGCGAAATTATGGAAGGAGCCCAAATATCCATCGACTGATTAATAGATAAAGTG